>NW_024070209.1:88421345-88727515 GCF_014754425.2 Oryx dammah | reverse complement strand
GACAAGCCACTGATACAACCCCACCCACAGTGAGGAAGCTCCACAATAAAGAGAACTCCACAAATTACCAGAATATAAAAAGGCCATTCCAAACGCAGCAATATAACCAAGATGAAGAGACAGAGGAATACCCAACAGGTAAAGGAGCAGGAGAAATGCCCACCAAACCAGACAAAAGAGGAAGAGATAGGGAATCTACCTGAGAAAGAATTCCGAATATTGATAGTGAAAATGATCCAAAATCTTGAAGTCAAAATGGAATCACAGATAAATACCCTAGAGACAAGGATTGAGAAGATGCAAGAAAGGTTCAATAAGGACCTAGAAGAAATAAAAAAGAGTCAATATACAATGAATAATGCAATAAATGAGATCAGAAACACTCTGGAGGCAACAAATAATAGAATAACGGAGGCAGAAGATAGGATTAGTGAAATAGAAGACAGAATGGTAGAAATAAATGAATCAGAGAGGAAAAAAGAAAAACGAATTAAAAGAAATGAGGACAATCTCAGAGACCTCCAGGACAATATGAAACGCTCCAACATTCGAATTATAGGAGTCCCAGAAGAAGAAGACAAAAAGAAAGACCATGAGAAAATCCTTGAGGAGATAATAGTTGAAAACTTCCCTAAAATGGGGAAGGAAATAATCACCCAAGTTCAAGAAACCCAGAGAGTCCCAAATAGGATAAACCCAAGGCGAAACACCCCAAGACACATATTAATCAAATTAACAAAGATCAAACACAAAGAACAACTATTAAAAGCAGCAAGGGAAAAACAACAAATAACACACAAGGGGATTCCCATAAGGATAACAGCTGATCTCTCAATAGAAACTCTTCAGGCCAGGAGGGAATGGCAAGACATACTTAAAGTGATGAAAGAAAATAACCTACAGCCCAGATTACTATACCCAGCAAGGATCTCATTCAAATACGAAGGAGAAATCAAAAGCTTTACAGACAAGCAAAAGCTGAGAGAATTCAGCACCACCAAACCAGCTCTCCAACAAATTCTAAAGGATATTCTCTAGACAGGAAACACAAAAAGGGAGTATAAACCCGAACCCAAAATAATAAAACAAATGGCAACGGGATCATACTTATCAATAATTACCTTAAACGTAAATGGATTGAATGCCCCAACCAAAAGGCAAAGACTGGCCGATTGGATACAAAAACAAGAACCCTCTATATGCTGCTTACAAGAGACCCACCTCAAAACAAGGGACACATACAGACTGAAAGTGAAGGGTTGGAAAAAGATATTCCATGCAAATAGAGACCAAAAGAAAGCAGGAGTGGCAATACTCATATCCGATAAAATAGACTTTAAAACAAAGGCTGTGAAAAGAGACAAAGAAGGCCACTACATAATGATCAAAGGATCAATCCAAGAAGAAGATATAACAATTATAAATATATATGCACCCAACATAGGAGCACCGCAATATGTAGGACAAATGCTAACAAGTATGAAAGGGGAAATTAACAACAACACAATAATAGTGGGAGACTTTAATACCCCACTCACACATATGGACAGATCAACTAAACAGAAAATTAACAAAGAAACGCAAACTTTAAATGATACATTAGACCAGTTAGACCTAATTGATATCTATAGGACATTTCACCCCAAAACAATGAATTTCACCTTTTTCTCAAGTGCTCATGGAACCTTCTCGAGGATAGATCACATCCTGGGCCATAAATATAACCTTGATAAATTCAAAAAAATCGAAATCATTCCAAGCATCTTTTCTGACCATAATGCACTAAGATTAGATCTCAATTACAGGAGGAAACCTATTAAAAATTTCAACATATGGAGGCTGAACAACACACTTCTGAATAACCAACAAATCACAGAAGAAATCAAAAAAGAAATCAAAATATGCATAGAAACTAATGAAAATGAAAACACAACAACCCAAAACCTGTGGGACACTATAAAAGCAGTGCTAAGAGGAAAGTTCATAGCAATACAGGCATACCTCAAGAAACAAGAAAAAAGTCAAATAAATAACCTAACTCTACACCTAAAGCAACTAGAAAAGGAAGAATTAGAGAACCCCAGAGTTAGCAGAAGGAAAGAAATCTTAAAAATTAGGGCAGAAATAAATGCAAAAGAAACAAAAGAGACCATAGCAAAAATCAACAAAGCCAAAAGCTGGTTCTTTGAAAGGATAAATAAAATTGACAGACCATTAGCCAGACTCATCAAGAAGCAAAGAGAGAAAAATCAAATCAATAAAATTAGAAATGAAAATGGAGAGATCACAACAGACAACACAGAAATACAAAGGATCATAAGAGACTACTATCAGCAATTATATGCCAATAAAATGGACAACCTGGAAGAAATGGACAAATTCTTAGAAAAATACAATTTTCCAAAACTAAACCAGGAAGAAATAGACAATCTTAACAGACCCATCACAAGCACGGAAATTGAAACTGTAATCAGAAATCTTCCAGCAAACAAAAGCCCAGGTCCAGACGGCTTCACAGCTGAATTCTACCAAAAATTTCGAGAAGAGTTAACACCTATCCTACTCAAACTCTTCCAGAAAATTGCAGAGGAAGGTAAACTTCCAAACTCATTCTATGAGGCCACCATCACCCTAATACCAAAACCTGACAAAGATACTACAAAAAAGGAAAACTACAGGCCAATATCACTGATGAACATAGATGCAAAAATCCTCAACAAAATTCTAGCAATCAGAATCCAACAACACATTAAAAAGATCGTACACCATGACCAAGTGGGCTTTATCCCAGGGATGCAAGGATTCTTCAACATCCGCAAATCAATCAATGTAATTCACCACATTAACAAATTGAAAAATAAAAACCATATGATTATCTCAATAGATGCAGAGAAGGCCTTTGACAAAATTCAACATCCATTTATGATAAAAACTCTCCAGAAAGCAGGAATAGAAGGAACATACCTCAATATAATAAAAGCTATATATGACAAACCCACAGCAAACATTATCCTCAATGGTGAAAAATTGAAAGCATTTCCCCTTAAGTCAGGAACAAGACAAGGGTGCCCACTTTCACCACTACTATTCAACATAGTTCTGGAAGTTTTAGCCACAGCAATCAGAGCAGAAAAAGAAATAAAAGGAATCCAAATTGGAAAAGAAGAAGTAAAACTCTCACTGTTTGCAGATGACATGATCCTCTACATAGAAAACACTAAAGACTCTACCAGAAAATTACTAGAGCTAATTAATGAATATAGTAAAGTTGCAGGATATAAAATCAACACACAGAAATCCCTTGCATTCCTATACACTAATAATGAGAAAGTAGAAGAAGAAATTAAGGAAACAATTCCATTCACCATTGCAACAAAAAGAATAAAATACTTAGGAATATACCTACCTAAAGAAACTAAAGACCTATATACAGAAAACTTTAAAACACTGATGAAAGAAATCAAAGAGGACACTAATAGATGGAGAAATATACCATGCTCATGGATCGGAAGAATCAATATAGTGAAAATGAGTATATTACCCAAAGCAATTTACAAATTCAATGCAATCCCTATCAAGATACCGGCGATATTTTTCACAGAACTAGAACAAATAATTTCAAGATTTGTATGGAAATACAAAAAACCACAAATAGCCAAAGCAATCTTGAGAAAGAAGGATGGAACTGGAGGAATCAATTTGCCTGACTTCAGGCTCTACTACAAAGCCACAGTCATCAAGACAGTATGGTATTGGCACAAAGACAGACATATAGATCAATGGAACAAAATAGAAAGCCCAGAGATAAATCCACATACATATGGACACCTTATCTTTGACAAAGGAGGCAAGAATATACAATGGAGTAAAGACAATCTCTTTAACAAGTGGTGCTGGGAAAACTGGTCAACCACCTGTAAAAGAATGAAGCTAGATCACTTTCTAACACCGCACACAAAGATAAACTCAAAATGGATTAAAGATCTAAATGTAAGACCAGAAACTATAAAACTGTTAGAGGAGAACATAGGCAAAACACTCTCTGACATAAACCACAGCAGGATCCTCTACGATCCACCTCCCAGAATTCTGGAAATAAAAGCAAAAATAAACAAATGGGATCTAATTAAAATTAAAAGCTTCTGCACAACAAAGGAAAACATAAGCAAACTGAAAAGACAGCCTTCCGAATGGGAGAAAATAATAGCAAATGAAGCAACTGACAAACAACTAATCTCAAAAATATACAAGCAACTCCTGAAGCTCAATTCCAGAAAAATAAACGACCCAATCAAAAAATGGGCCAAAGAACTAAATAGACATTTCTCCAAAGAAGACATACGGATGGCTAACAAACACATGAAAAGATGCTCAACATCACTCATTATTAGAGAAATGCAAATCAAAACCACAATGAGGTACCACTTCACACCAGTCAGAATGTCTGCGATCCAAAAATCTGCAAGCAATAAATGCTGGAGAGGGTGTGGAGAGAAGGGAACCCTCCTATACTGTTGGTGGGAATGCAAACTAGTACAGCCACTATGGAGAACAGTGTGGAGATTCCTTAAAAAATTGCAAATAGAAATGCCTTATGACCCAGCAATCCCACTGTTGGGCATACACACAGAGGAAACCAGAATTGAAAGAAACACATGTACCCCAATGTTCATCGCAGCACTGTTTATAATAGCCAGGACATGGAAACAACCCAGATGTCCATCAGTAGATGAATGGATAAGAAAGCTGTGGTACATATACACAATGGAGTATTACTCAGCCATTAAAAAGAATACATTTGAATCAGTTCTGATGAGATGGATGAAACTGGAGCCAATTATACAGAGTGAAGTGAGCCAGAAAGAAAAACACCAATACAGTATACTAACACATATATATGGAATTTAGGAAGATGGCAATGATGACCCTGTATGCAGGACAGCAAAAAAGACACAGATGTGTATAGCGGACTTTTGGACTCAGAGGGAGAGGGAGAGGGTGTGATGATTTGAGAGAATGGCATTGAAACATGTATAATAACATGTAAGAATCGAAATGCCAGTCTATGTCTGATGCAGGATTTGACACGCTTGGGGCTGACGCGCGGGGATGACCCAGAGAGATGTTGTGGGGAGGGGGGTGGGAGGGGGGTTCATGTTTGGGAACGCATGTACACCTGTGGTGGATTCATGTCAATCTATGCCAAAACCAATACAGAATTGTAAAGTAAAAATTAAAAATAAATAAATAAATTTAAAAAAAAAATAAAATAAAATTTAAATTACAATATATTGGAAGTATACTGAAAACACTTGAGTGTCATTTGGGTTCACATGTAATATAAAATAATCAGAATTTCCAAAGTATATTTTCCTCTCTAATGTTTCATAGAATACATGATTGATTTCCTTTTTGTTAATATAATCAAATAATTTTGTTTTGAAGTGGGCTTTTCATTATAAAATTATTATAACCACATTACAGGACATCCGTGAACCACAGAAACTTAGACTTGAATGTTCATTGCAGAATTTTGTCACAGGGAAATGACTGAAGCAGCTGAATGTCCAATAGTGGAAAGATGGTAAAAAAAAATCTAGAGTAAGATATAATCTGATAACTTAAAAAATGAGGCAGACCTCAACATAAAGCGATGTATTAATGTAGTCAATATAGAGTACAGAAATCAAGTAACAAAGCAACTTATACAACAGAGTGTCATTTTTGTAAACACACAACAGTATGTGTTATAAATGCACACAAAAGAGACTTCAAGAAGCAGCACACAAAACTGATGAGAAGTTACCTCTAGGGTGTGTGTTTGTGTGTGTCTGTGCATTTGTCAAGATGTAGGAATAGGTGGGAATGGTCATCTAAGAAGGTTTAATTTTATCTGTCACGTTTAAAGTCACATTACTATACTGTGTATTAGTTGCATTAATAATAATAGAAAACAAAAGAATAGAAAAGGAGAGAGACTGTTGGGAGCCTCATGATTCCACCACCATTACACAAAATCCATGAAAATGTATATAAAATTTTGCTAATTTTTTCAAAGTTTTAGTATATTATTACACAGTATCCATAACTGGGAATGTGCCATGATTTATGTAACAATTCTTTTCATGGCTATTTAGTTTGTGTCTTATAGTCTAATAAACTGCATGAACATTTTTCATATAGCTTGATTACATTTTTGAAGAATTTCTTTAGGATTTTCTGAACTGTTATTAGGTCAAAAACTATATGCATTTGTGTGTGTGTTTAAATTTTGTGTTTCTGAGGAATTTAGTTGTGCTTCCAGTCAAAGATGGACAGAAACATTTCATGAGTTGTGGCTTGTTTGAGATCCTAAGAGAATTCAGTTAACTTCCTTGCTTTTGTTCGCTTGGTGAGGAGCACATTGATTCCTCACCAACTGCCAATAGCACAGGAGGACGTCAGATCTGAAGTGGTGGAACCAGAGTCAGGATCCTCCATTAATAAGCGCTCTGTTTCTGCAGATGGCCAAAGGCTGTTAAGGAGCCTTGTATGGTGCTTGACTGAGAGTAGTGGATGTTCAGTGACTGTGTATTGAACAAACTGAAGAAAAATGGGAAATCTGAATCAAATCCTAGAGAAAACGTAAAAGACGAAGGATGCCACAGCAGCCCAGGCGACACTGCACCAGGCGGTATGGAGTTACACGCTGACAGTGCTCCCCCTCCCCCAGCACCTTCTGGATCCTCAGAAGAACTCAGCAATCCGAGCTGTGCATCTGGCCATGGCTCCAAAGCACCCGAGCGTGAAGGTCCATGCTCCATTCAGGTCAAGTCACGATGCGCTCACCAATCTGTGCATCTATGTCAGACTGTCTGTAAGAGAACAGAGGGGATATCTATGTATTGCATTAGAACATATCAATGGATCACTCTAGTGTTCATGAGCCAGTTGCTCCGCCCCCTTGACAAGCCTTTTTTTTTTTTTCTTTTAAATATTTGTAGACTCACAGGAAGCTGCAAACTTAGTATAAAGGAACCCTGTGTATGTTTCATCCAGTGATTTCTCCCAATGGCTATGTCTTACATAATTTTAGCACAATATCCAAAGCAAGGTTTGATATTGGTACAATGTGTGTGTATAGTTCTATGCCATTTTATCCACATGTGTAGGTTTGTGTAACCACCCAGCCCAATGAAGATTCAGAACTACAGAGATTCACTACAGAGATTTCCCTCTGGATACCCACTTACAGTCTGTCCCCTAAGCCCCCTCCACCACATATACAACCTTGAAACCCTGGCAAGGAGTAATCTGTTTTCCATCTCTATAACTTTAACATTTTGAGAATATAAATGCAATCACACAGTATGAGACCTTTACTTACTCAGAGACTGACTTTTCTCACTGAGCGTATTGAACTTGAGATTTATTCAACTTAATGTGTATAAATAATAATAATCAGTTTGTTTTCTCACTACATAGTATTTCACTGTATAGATATACCAATTTGTTTACCAGTCACCTATTATTCTCTGGTGGCTCAGATGGTAAAGTGTCTGCCTACAAGGTAGGAGACCCAGGTTCGATCCCTGGGTTGGGAAGATCCTCTGAAGAAGGAAATGGCAACCCACTCCAGCACTCTTGCCTGGAAAATCTCATGGACGGAGGAGACTGGTAGGCTACAGTCCATGGGGTCACAACGTCGGACATGATTGAGCGACTTCACTTTTCACTTTCACCTATTATTCTAGGGCTTTATCATTTCCTAGTTTTAGCTATTACATATAAAACTGTTATGAACACTCACATTCAAGTTTTTATGCTGATGTAAGTTTACTTCTCAATTAAATATCCGTTACTGAAACTACTGGTAAGTAATTACATGTTTAGTTTTACTTAAAAATAAAAGTTAAACTGTCTTCAGCGTGGCTATATCAGTTTATATTCCTACTAGCAATGTAAGAGATTCTGTTCCTCTCTGTCTTTACCAACATTTGTTAATGTCACTATTTTTTATTTCATGTGTTTTTATTTATGTGTTCTTTTTCCCCCCAGTCTGCTTTGATTTCTGATGTTGCACAAATTGCATCGGGCAATTTGTGTTGTCCATATTCAAGTTCATTGATTTTTCAGTCTCCCTAGTATGCTGTTATAACCCATCTATTGAGCTTTTTATTTTGGCTACTAAATTTTTTTTCAGCTCTGTAATTTCCTTCTAGTTCTCCTTCATAGAATCTATTTATTTGCTGATATTTTCTACATTTGTATTTGTTTCAACAGTACTCATAATTGATTGGTGAAGCATTTTATGCTAATTGCTTTAAAATACTTGTCAGATAATTTCAACTTCTGCATCAACTTGGCTTTGGTGTATTACGACTGTCTTTTCTCATTCAATTTGAGATCTTCCTATTTCATAAGATGACCAATGATTTTCTATTGAAGCCTGAACATTTTGGGCAGTACATTGTATTTTGAAACTCTGGTTCTTATTTACGTGTTAGATTTCAACAGGCCTCTTCTTACAGAGTCTTTTTTAAAATAACATCATATATTTATTTATTCACTTTTGGCTGACCTGTGTCTTCATTGCTGTGTGGGGCTTTTCTCCAGTGGTGGCGAGTGGAGGTGCTCTCTAGCAGCGCTGCTGGCCTTCTTACTGCGGTGGCATCTCTTGTTGCAGAGCACAGACCCTAGGGTGCACGGGCCTCCGTAGTTGTGACTCCCAGGCTCTAGAGCACAGGCTCAGTAGTTGTGGTGCATGGGCTTGTTTGCTCCATGGCATGGAGGATCTTCCCGGATCAGAGATTGAAGCCACATCTCCCCCGGATCAGAGATTGAAGCCACATCTCCAACACCGGCAGGCGGATTCTTCACCACGGGACCACCAAGGAAGCCCAGAAGCTAAATTGGTGGACAACCCCACACTGTCCGGCAGAGGTGGAAGTCCTGGTTGAACTCAGCCTCCACTGACATCCAGTAAGGTGGGGGGGCTTCCTTGTTACCACAGCGAGAAGGAGAGCTCATTCTCCCAGCAGGTCTCTGTGACACCACCCTCGGTGGAAGGCGGGGGCCAGTGCTGCTGCTTTTCCCCACGTGGCCTCCACTTACATGGGGCGGGGGCAGCCTTTTTCCTGCAGGTGATGCTGGAAGAACTAACTCTCCACTCAGTCCTCTGAGACCACTGCAGTGACAGCGGGATGATGCCACTCTCATTTTTACTGGGGGTATCTAGGCCCCCCAAGTGTCCTTCCCTGACACCCAGGTGCCTGTACAACAGTCATTTCATGAAGACTGTGCTCATTTTAGGTAAAAATCTTTACTTTCTTTTAAGGTGAAAAGTCAGTTACATGTTTGCTAAATCGGAGGCAATTCCGCACAGACACAGGCTCCTCACCATTTACAGGACGGAGTCCATTCTTCTGAGGGTACCCTCTGAGGACCATTACAGTCTGTGCCTACAAAAATGCTCCATTCCTTCCACTTCTCTTTGCCACGTGCTCTCTACTGCAGTCAGGTAGGTGATTTGTAGAGATCTACCTTGGAAGGAACGTTATGACCAACCTAGATAGCATATTCAAAACCAGAGACATTACTTTGACAGCAAAGGTCCTTCTAGTCAAGGCTATGGTTTTTCCAGTGGTCTTATATGGATGTGAGAGTTGGACTGTGAAGAAAGCTGAGCACCGAAGAATTGATGTTTTTGAACTGTGGTGTTGGAGAAGACTCTGGAGAGTCCCTTGGACTGCAAGGAGATCCAACCAGTCCATTCTAAAGGAGATCAGTCCTGGGTGTTCTTTGGAAGGAATGATGCTAAAGCTGAAAGTCCAGTACTTTGGCCACCTCATGCAAAGAGTTGACTCACTGGAAAAGACTCTGCTGCTGGGAGGGATTGGGGGCAGGAGGAGAAGGGGACGACCAAGGATGAGATGGCTGGATGGCCTCACCGACTCGATGGACGTGAGTTTGAGTGAACTCTGGGAGTTGGTGATGGACAGGGAGGCCTGGTGTGTTGTGATTCATGGGGTTGCAAAGAGTCAGACACGACTGACCGACTGAACTACCAACTACCTGTGTCCAGCCTGTGCCCTCTCTTTGCTGACACTATTTCCTTCTCCCCAGAGAGCTCCCTTCTATTCAGTCACTCCATGCACCCATACAAGCCTTGTTTGAATATCATTTTACTGAAAAGTCTTGCTCAACCATAGAAATCTTTCACTACTTTCAAATTCTATGCTATCACATGCACAATGTTAGCATGTAACGTGGTACACTATGGGCTTCCCTGAGAACTCAGTTGGTAAAGAACCTGGCTGCAATGCAGAAGACCCGTTCAATTCCTGCGTCAGGAAGATACCCTGGAGAAGGGAAGGGCTATCCACTCCAGTATTTTGGCCTGGGGAATTCCATGGACTATATAGTCCATGTGGTAGCAAAGAGTTGGACATGACTAGGAGACTTTCACTTCACTTTCATGGTACATTATAGGTTTCCCAGGTGGCGCTAGTGGTAAAGAATCTACCTACCAACACAGGAGTTGAGTCGCGTAAGAGAGTTGAGTAAGAGATGTAGTTTCGATCCCTGGGTCAGGAAGATCCCCTGGAGGAGGCCATGGCAACCTAGTTCAGTATTCTTGCCTGGAGAATCCCATGGACAGAGGAGCCTGATAGGCTATAGTCCATAGGGTTGCACAGAGTTGGACACAACTGAAAGACTTAGCATGCGTGCATGGTACATTACTAGTTTATTTTTTCATTTGTATATGTCCTGGTACCCAAACTATCTTATAAAATTTTTACAGAGTGTTGTGAAATGCCTTACTCAAGAAAAGGATTTATTTTGGCTCTACTTACATTCTTTCAGGTCAATCATTTGACTGATGGCTAGGACATAATGAAGTTGAGTGATCAGATACTCATTGAAAATGATTTCTAATAATGCAAGCATCAGTGAAAAAGAATGCAAAATTACATTGTATGAGTGATTAGAAAATATGAAGATATCCCAAAGTTCATTTTCTTACACAACTGCAAGAAGACATGCAGGGTGCTTCTTTGGTGGCTCAGTGGTAAAGAATCCACCTGCAATGTGGGAGCCCCAAGAGATGAGGGTTTGATCCCTGGGTTTGGAAGATCCCCTGGAGTAGGGCATGGCAACCCACTCCAGTATTCTTGCCTAGAGAATCCCATGGACAGGGGATCCTGGCAGGCTATAGCCCATAGGGTCACAAAGAGTCAGACCTGACTGAAACGACTTAGCACAGCACAGCACACATTCATTGCAAGACAAAGTTTAAATTCATTTCATCATTTTCTTTATTATTACAGCTAACAGACAGCAATGTCTGGTCAAAAGTTTATACACCAGAGTAAATAATATAAAAGAAAGGTGTTCCTTGTAATTATAGTTTAAACATTAATTTACATCCCTTCACTTATCAGAAATGACTACTTACACTTTGACATATTGAACATTTTAGTTTGGGTTTTTTTTCGTGTTTTGCTGTCGGTTTATTCATTTGCTTATTTGCCTTTTGCGCTGGAGGTACTCCACAGAAGCTGCACTCTCTTGTAATTCCTAGGAAGGCATTTGAATCTGGAACCTAACTGAGGAGGCTCTTTTCAGCACAGTTAGTGGTGTTGGCTTCACATCTTTCTGTCACAATAGACAGTCTACAATGCCATTAATATCCCAGGCTCCTTCTTGCTTTCTGCACTATCATCATTATTTGTGGCTTTAATTTTCCTGATTGCCTCTCAAGGCAAAAGGAATGCTCTGTCTCCAGCTCACGCCCTCATTCCAGGAAGGAAGATGATGAAGGAAGGTGATGAAAGTGACAAGAGAAAAGCAGTGGTGTCTATTCCAGGAAAGTAGAACCTTCCCAGAAACTCTTGGCTCACTTACACTTACTTCTCCTTTGCTGTGAGCTGTCACCCTAGCTGTAAGAAAGGTAAAATGTAATCTTTTGTATTTTTATCCTGGCAGGTAGCCGCTCCAAAGAAAACCTGTGTTGGGAGAAGGAGAGATGGATTTGGGGGTGAGAACTAGCAATGTTTGCATAATACATCAGAGTTCTTATGGTATTAGTACATGAAAATCTATCCAAGCCTTTAAAAATGAGCTCCAGTTGTCCCTGTGCACCTTGTAGAAATGTGTCTGAGCCTTCTTGGCAAACCCTCTGAATGTCCAGTAGTCAATCGTGCCCTCTTCAGGAGGGCACGTGTCCACACCCCCTGTTCTTGGGCATCACCCTGACATCTGCATATTCTGTTCGTGGCAAGCACAGGACAGATGTCATATTCTCATCTGCTGTTTGTGCCACACTTTGAATCCAGGAAGCTTCTGTTTTATGTGTGGATAATGATACCCATCTGCCTGCCAGTGCAGGAGACACCAGAGACATGAATTTGATCCCAAGGTCAGAAAGATCCCCTAGAGAAGGGAATGGCAACCCATTCCAGTAATCTTGCCTGGAGAATTCCATGGACAGAGGAACTGGGCAAGCTATAGTCCATGGGATAGCAAAGAGTTGGACATGACTGTGTGAGTAACTTCCTATTTTCCTTCTTCAGCGTGTCATACCACCCTGTAGCACATACTACATTCACATTGTATTACTGCATATTATAGACAAACACATTTCAACATGGCACATGAATTTTAAAATTTTAAGTTAACGACAGATCGAAGAGGGAAAGACAAAAACAGAAAACACCATCAACTTTTGCTTCCTTTGAAACATTTAAAGTTATGTGGTTGTGGCTGATAACCAATCTGCATTAGAAATGTTTCCTTTTGTCAGCATTCTGGCTTTTGTTTAAAAAAATAAAATAAAAGGAGAAAAGAAGTTTCTCAAGTTAGCATAGCAAAGCCCTTTTCTAAAGGACCTATAAATAAATTTAAATTCCTGGTGCTGCCTCAAATGTAGCTCTTCTGAGCTGCAATGTCGGCTATTTCTCTGAAACTGGAGTAGTCATTCAAAAATAGTTTCACTCAATTTAACTGCCTATTGAACCCTCTAAATTACAGATATTAAGCCTTTGGTTTCACAACAAACTTAATGAACAGTTCTGACAATCTATAAGCAAGGCCACTGGAAATTCATGGGCCAGATGGAAGCACAGATTACACCATTTTCCTACTGGCCTGCAATTTTCTGGCACCTGGATCGACATTCCAGGGATACATACCATGTCTGGTGCAATGGCCCCTGTCCCTAATAACTGAATCTGTGTTTCACAAAAGCTCATAGCAGGCAGAGAAATGCCTGCTGACTATCACTCACGATGCTTTGAAATATCAGGGGGTAAAACTCATTTAGAAGATGTAGATGATATTGATAACACAAGGTGATATAAGGAGAGCCTTTGAGAACAAATTCACCCAAGGAAGAAGAAAGACTATGGGGACAGGCAGGGTAAAGTCATAGTAACGCAATGAAGAAAGAAACCTGCAAGATCAGCAGGGGGAGATAAAAAAGCTTGTAGTAATGCTTCCTAAGGCCCACTTGACTTCACACTCCAAGATGTCTGGCTCTAGGTGTCGGAGGATGGTTGTCTCAGCCATTAAGATCTTTTTTGTAGAGTTCTTCTGTGTATTCTTGCCACCTCTTCTTAATCTCTTCTCTTCTTAGGTCCTTGCTGTTTCTGTCCTTTATCATGCCCATCCTTGCATGAAATGTTCCCTTGATATCTCCAATTTTCTTGAAGAACTCTCTAGTCTTTCCCATCTCTGTTGTTAGTAAAGGAAAAGAAGAAGACAGTTTGAAAGTCAAGACGTCCCCCTCCATACCCACCCAAGCATCTCTGAATTTCTTCCTGGGAAAATGAGCATTTGTGACACATGTTTTATTCTAAATACCCCACACATCTGCTCAATGGTGATTTTGAGGGAAATGTGGTTCTTCACGGTTCTTCACTCTGAGATCCCTTTCCGTGACCTGAAACATGGCCAGGTGCCACTCCAGGATGGGTTACCGTGGATGGGGTGATGCCGAGTGAACCGTCATCACATATTCCCAGACTCCTATTGCTTAGGGACTGATCTCAAGTGGCGCACGCCTGCAATGGCTTGGAGCGGGGCTTGGAGATTGGGCTGTCACGACAGTGAGAGCACCAGATCCTGGCCACTAGACCAGTGGTCAGTGACCAGGGCCCTGGCCCTTCAGCTTTGCAGAAAAAATTCCCACAAAGACGAAGAGTAGTGAAACAGATAAAATATGTTCTAAGAGGAAAGACTCTTGAGACTCTTGAGAGTCCCTTGGACTGCAAGGAGATCCAACCAGTGCATTCTAAAGGAGATCAGTCCTGGGTGTTCTTTGGAAGGACTGATGCTAAAGCTGAAACTCCAGTACTTTGGCCACCTCATGCAAAGAGTTGACTCACTGGAAAAGACTCTGATGCTGGGAGGGATTGGAGGCTGGAGGAGAAGGGGATGATAGAGGATGAGATGGCTGGAGGGCATCACTGACTCGATGGACGTGAGTTTGAGTGAACTCTGGAAGTTGGTGATGGACAGGGAGGCCTGGTGTGCTGCAATTCATGGGGTCTCAAAGAGTCGGACACAACTGAGCAACTGAACTGACTGACTGAACTGAAGTGGAAAAAGAGTACAGTACATGTGGATAGAGACAGGGACAGACTCAGAGACAGCCACCGAGTTGCAACCTCATGACGGTTTGAATCACTTTTATGGGGCATTTCGTCCAGATTTCCTTTGGCAGATCATTTTGATTTCCCTGGTTTACCATCCATATTTGGTATATCTCAGGATCTTCCCATGTGTGCCAAGCATCTCTTAGCCAAGATGGATTCTACCCAAGAGGCCTGTGGGTACAGCATCCCTTGACATTACACCCCTGTTGACATCCAAGGAGCCTTTCTGTGAATGCGTGTTCTGGGAGGTTTTCTGACTTTGGGAATGAGAAATATGTGGTATGGGCAGAGCTCAGCCTCCTCCCTTAACTGTCTTATTCTTCTCGTCTTGGAGTTTCAAGCAGTGGAGAAGGAATCTCCAATTGCTTTATCCAGAGGGCCCTTACCTCCTGCTTCAGAACCACAGCACCTATGCCTGACCTATTATAAATCTCCCTGCTTCCAAACATCACACATCACTCTTTTCTTTCCCCATCTTTATATTTCTCGTGCTGAATGGTCATTGTTTTTCACCAATTTTTCTTCCCGAGAGCAGACAGTGCACTCTTTGGGAAGATTTATCTCATTTGCTTCCTTATCCTGGTGTTCACAGGAGGCCTGAGACAGTGAAATCTTAGAAGTGTGGGCTGAGTCAGTGGAGCCTCCGAATTCCTGGGGCAAATTGAATGATTTCCTCTTACAAGCAACAGAGAACACTGAAAATGTGGATTTTATTACAGGACAGAAGGGTGTCCTAGAGTGAAGAAAGTAAGACATGACTTCAAATAGTCAACTTCGTGAATAGCAAAGAATAGCAGGGTGTATTGTCAATAGAATTGGGCACTGTTTTTTTTTTTTTAATTAATTAATTATTTATTTTTTTTCTGTGCTGGGTCTTCGTGGTCGCGCTCGGACTTTCTCTAGTTGCAGTGAGTGAGGGCTGCTCTCCAGCTGCGGTGCTCGGGCTTCTCCTTGCGGTGCCTTCTTTTGTTGTGGAGCGCAGGCTGCCTTAGTGGCTGCACACCGGTTGTTCTGTAGTTGCAGCAAGCAGACTCTAGGGCATGCGGGCTTTAAGAGTTGTGGCACACAGGCTCGGTAGTTGGGGCTCACCAGCCTCAGAGCACCTGCAGACTTCAGTAGTTGCAGCCCTTGGGCTCAATATTTGCAGCCTGTGGGCTCTACAGTGTGGGCTCAATAGTTGTGGTACACAGGCTTAGGTTGCCCCAAGCCGTGTGCCATCTTCCCGGACCAGGCTTTGTACCTGTGCCTCCTGAATTGGCAGGCAATTCTGGCCCGCTGCACCATCAGGGCAGTCCCCTTGAGCACTGCTTTTGGAGGAATTTGTCAGCATCATTTCATCTGAAAGGGGTCGGCTTCACTCACTGTACATATCAGAAGTTGTTAATCTGGCAAGAAGCAGGCATAGATCTTCTGGGTTTCTATGGAATCAAACACTTTGGTGGAGGCCAGGGGAAATTCCATCAGCATTATACACTCCAGACAGAAATTCTTATTAAAAATAACTGTAGAATAGTCTGACATTAGAGGTTGAAGGGTCCCTAGAGTATGTACTATAAATACCTCATTTTACAGATGTGGAGGTGAAGACCAAGTCAGAGAAGGGAGTCATCTCTATCAGGCAGCTTGGGTCATCACACAGCTAATGTCCAGCTTTCCAGCCCAGACTCCTTGCCACCTTTGGAATGCCAAAAATTGGCAAAAGGTATATGAGGGCTATTATTACTTTCTCAGAAACACTAATGGAAGTCAGATTGCTGGTATCCATGGGGCAGCCAAAGCAGCTAAAATGTAAGTCATACTGTATATGAGGAAAAAGTTGATATTTCTCAACTTTTGGCTAAAATTGCAGTGACACAACTTAGTCAAATTTATTATTTGGTGGTAAACTGATAGGGGATTGATGTGTCAATAATACCTAAATTGTGAAAAATGGCATACATTAATTAAATGTTCTCTTTTTGCTTTTAAGTCAACCTTGACTTTTTTTTTTCTTTCTTAAACCGTATGGAAAGGAGTTCTTCATGAGTGAAAATTATCATGGCCAACAGAATGGTCATCAAACGTTCCATCTTCCCTCTGATCTCCTGGCTGCTAGGCAGGGGTCAAAGGACTATGGTGTGGTGACCTGTGTGCTCAGTCATGCCCAATTATTCTTGGCAGCTGATCATGTAGCCCACCAAGCTCCTCTGTCCATGGGATTTCCCAGGCAAGGTGGGTTGCCCTTTCCTACTCCAGGGGATCTTCCTGACCTTGGGATTGAACCAGCACCTCTGCATTGGCAGGTGGATTCTTTTTACCACTGAGCCACCTGGGAAGCCCAGCTGCAACAGGAATGGGACCCAATTTCACCAAACCCCATTGTCCATGCACTTTGCACCATCCATGCATGAGGATGAACAGATAACATCTACTGGAGGAACAGAGTCCTCCTGAGTTCACATCCAGATGGTTTTGCCTCCTAAAGCTCTGCATTTCTGCCCCTTGGGAGATTCCAGTCTTCCTAGGTCCCCAGTTTGTCTTCTACCTACACACTGAAATCAAGACTTGAACCAACTGTTTCTTAGAGGTTCAAAAGGAACATCCACTGGCATCACCACTATTGCCATGAGAGGTCAACTAATACTTTTCGCTTCACAAAAGCAACACACAATAGATGGCTTTTCCTACCCTTGAGTGTCAAACCTATCAATCACAGTGTTGCCCTTTACAGAGGAAGGCTGATGGAGTGTACTGAGGCATTTCCTATGACATGTGTCACATCAGGTGCAAAGAATCAGATTTGCATACATTTTGCTGACTATTGAAACGGGTTTTTCATTCTCCTCCCATATCTCCTGTTCAACTGTCTCTACGTTCTTTCCCTTCAAGGAGGTCAGGTGTTGCCTGGGAGGTGAAAGGTGGACGTCAGCAGTATCTGGTAGAGATTCCTCTGGAGATGAGTATGGTCTGTGCTGCTCTCAGACTGATTAAATGATGGGTGCTGTGGGAGCAGAAGGAGATGGTATGCAAGCTTCAGTAAGCAAAAGTAATGCATTAGAACGCAGCTTTAGGGTCTCATTTAAAAATATAATTCAGGCACCAACAGAAGCCTTTAAAATATTGGCAGATGTCTCTATGCCATATTTCATATAGAGGACAAAGTGGATTAAAAGACAAATGTAATCCACAGTATAGTTCAGCTTCTCTTATGTTCACTAGTGCTTTAATTTCTTTCCAATCCATCTTCTTTAAAGAGGATTTTATGTCTATTTTTTCCTACGCTACTGTAATATTACTATAAATTAACCTCAGAGATAGTCTCAAGCTATTAACTCATGTATACGTTGTCCCTTCCCCCATCCTTTCAGTTCAGTTCAGTTCAGCAGCTCAGTCATGTCTGACTGTTTGCGACCCCATGGACTGCAGCATGCCAGGCTTCCCTGTCCATCACCAACTCCCAAGCTTGTTCAAACTCATGTCCATCGAGTTGGTGATGCCATCCAACCATCTCATCCTCTATCATCTCCTTCTCCTCCTGCCTTCAATCTTTCCCAGCATCAGAGTCTTTTCCAATGAATCAGTTCTTTGCATCAGGTGGCCAAAGTATGGGAGTTTCAGCTTCAACATCAGTTCTTCCAATGAATATTTAGGACTGATTTCCTTTAGGATTGACTGGTTGGAGCTCCTTGCAGTCCAAGGGACTCTCAAGAGTCTTCTCTAGCACCACAGTTCAAAAGCATCAGTTCTTTGGTGCTCAGCTTTCTTTATAGTCCAACTCTCACATCCATACATGACCACTGGAAAAACCATAGCCTTGACTAGATGGACCTTTGTTGGCAAAGTAATATCTCTGCTTTTCAATATACTATCTAGGTTGGTCATAACTTTTCTTCCAAGGAGTAAGCATCTTTTAATTTCATGGCTGCAGTCACCATCTGCAGTGATTTTGGAGCCCCCCCAAAATAAAGTCTGACACTGTTTCCACTATTTCCCCGTCTATTTCCCATGACGTGATGGGACCAGATGCCATGTCCTCCGTTTTCTGAATGTTGAGCTTTAAGCTAACTTTTTCACTCTTCACTTTCACTTTCACTTTCATCAAGAGGCTCTTTAGTTCCTCTTCACTTTCTGCCATGAGGGTGGTGTCATCTGCATATCTGAAGCTATAGATATTTCTACTGGCAATCTTGATTCCAGCCTGTGCTTCATCCAGCCTGGCATTTCACATGATGTACTCTGCATATAACTTAAATAATCAGGATGACAATATTACAGCCTTGACGTATTCCTTTCCTGATTTGGAACCAGTTCATTTTCCCATGTCCAGTTCTTTCATCCACCATTTATTTAGAACCTACTGTTTGCAGACTGTGGAATGGGGACCATTATCTTCAGAGGTGGGACTCAGAGGTAAAGAATCTGCCTGCAAATGTAGGAGATGCAAGAGATGTGGATTCAGTGCCTGGGTGGGGAAGACCCTCTGGAGGAGGAAATGGCAACCCACACGGACAGAGGAGCCTGGAGGACTGCAGTCCATGGGGCTGCAAAGAGTCAGACACAACAAAGCAGCTAAGCATTTGTGTGCATGCACAACACACACACACACACACACACACACACACACACACACACCTTCAGGAGAGAAATGGAATGATCCTGGAAGCTTATCACCCCTTTGTAATCTCATGGCTTCATCCAAGGGGAAGATTCTCATAAACATACTCCCATTTCCCTCTTGAGTTGATGATAAGGTGACCAGGGCAAAACAGCTATTGTTTTCTGCTTCTAGCTTTAATTCCCTGCCCCCATTTCCCAGTGCCATTTATCAGGCTTTCTATTTCTGAGTCTGTTTCTCTTTTCCATGATTGTCCTATTTTGAAGTCAGTTCAAACGCCAAGCAAAGTGCTGATTCAAGCACGGCCGTGCTATCTGTTTGGAGATGAATTTGGAAGATTTATCAGTTGGGAGATTTTTGTGATCCTTAAGTAGGGAAACCGTTTCCAGAGCTACCTATTGTGTAACACTGAGATGGAAGGATTGCCAGCCTTTCCCATAGAGTGTAATTCCCGCTGACTGAAGGGAAAAAGTTGGAGAGGAGATCACTGCTGACCTGAGGATTTAGGGGAATCATGGCCCCCTTGGACACATTACCTTGACTTGTGATGACGTTTTCTTTCTGAGATGTTTATAGGATGAGGCATCTTAAGGGAGTTTGCCCCTAGACAAATCTGACTTGGCATGGTGTTCCTTAGCAATCTTCAGCTGCCACTCACATATTTAGGGGAAAAAAAGTAAAACAGAAGAATCACTTTGAAAGTCTATTTTCTCCTAATCTCTAATATCTTAAATGTAAGAAATGCCCTTAGTCTGTTTCCCTTAAAAATGAATCAGCAAGCTAAATGGAAAACTGTTGAATCTAATTCTTAATTGGATTACGGTTCAATCCATGGAAAGTATAAGGAAGTGGTTTGTTATTGAAAGAAAAAACCTAAAACAAGAGAGCCAGCCTCACCATGCCACCACCTGCAAACCTGGAATGGCCTTAAGTGTGATGGATGATATCTGTTTCTCATTTTGAAGAGACAGCTCAGAGAAGAGAAGGGGCAGACCAGAGGGAGAAGCCAGAATTGGGAGCAACACTTTGTCTCCTAGTCCCTGGTCCCCTTCCTCTGCTTTTTTCAGACCTTGAAAATCAATAGATTCCTGGGAGCATGACCTTGGTCACAATAAGAGTGACTGTTAAGTTCTATCAAGCACTCATCAGTGTGTAAGCCCTGAGCTTGAACGTTATCAATCAAAGTTCGAACACACAGGAAATGCACACTTCCATGGGGCAGTGAATGTTTATAGAACTTCACCATCTGCAGAGGAAGAGAGAGAAAGTGTGCACAGTCACTCATCTTGTCTCCCTTTTTGCGACGCCATGGACTGTAGCCCGCAAGGCTTCTCTGTCCATGGGATTTTCCAGGCAGGAATACTGGAGTGGGGTTGTCATTTCCTACTTCAGGGGATCTTCCTGATCTTGGGATCGAACCAGCATCTCTGCATTGGCAGGCGGATTCCTTTACCACTGAGCCACTGGGGAAGTCCATCGGCAGACGACCGTGTAATAGATATCACTTGTGACTCCTCAGATGGGTACATAAGAAATATTTGTCATTCTCTGCATCTGGTCTCCACTCCTTCCCTGCAAATAGGGGGAGAGTGAGACTAAGGGAGGAAGTAGTATCAGTGTACATAGGGTCAGGTGTAAGATGGATAGCTGGTGAGAAGCTGCATTGTAGCACCAGGAGCTCAGGCTGGTGCTCTGTGATGACCTGGAGGGTGGAGTGGAGAAGGGGAGGGAGGCTCAAGAAGGAGGGACGTGTGTATAACTATGGCTGATTCTCCTTGTATGGCAGAAACCAAAACAACATTGTAAACATTTTTAAAAAATTAAAATGCAAAGAAAAGAAATACTCTGATAATAAAATAGAATTGCCTTCTGAGATTTATTTTAAAAACACGTATTTGGGAATATCGTTATTGTGGAAAGGAACAGACCTTTATTATTTTTCCTGGAAACCTTTGTTTAGAGGCCACGGTATTTCATGAATTGAAAAAAAAGTATTCTTGAATTTTTGTTGCTGGCTGCTTTGACCCTGGCTTTTCTGAATTGTCAAGAAAGGCAGTAAAACTATCTGGCCTCAAAGTTTACTATTGTTCATATATATTAGGGTCCCACTGCTTTGTTTCTTGGTCCCAGGAACAGAGAAAAGAGACTATCCCTTTAATTTTTTAAGAGGTATTTTTTTCATTGGGCCTGTCTGTCAAAGATGCAAAGTGAATCTCCCTTTTGAAACTTCTGCTACTGAAGGAGGATTCATGTCCTTTCACACGTTCTTACAGTCACGTGGAAATGGAGTGCCAGGACTAAAAGCACTAAGAACAAGGAGGTTATAAAATACAGAAAACAGTGACCTATAGCTGGAGCCTACTAGGGGTGAGTGGGGGTTTGTTGCTCTATCTCCTGAATCGTGAAGCCACAGAAGGTCAGAAGAGGGATGAATTCACTTCTGTTCTTTCCAGACAGGCGGTAAGCTAAATTTGCTTTAAGCTGTGTAGACTTCTTAATGTTTCTTTAATATCAGGACCCAAAATTGCTTCTACTTACATTTTCTTGTAATCTTCTATCAGGATCAGTTCAGTTACTCAGTCGTGTCTGTCTCTTTGTGACCCCATGAACCGCAGCATGCCAGGCCTCCCTGTCCATCACCAACTCCCAGAGTCCACCCAAACCCATGTCCATTGAGTTGGTGATGCCATCCAACCATCTCATTCTCTGTCATCTTTTTCTCCTCCTGCCCTCAATCTTTCCCAAAAATAGGGTCATTTCAAATGAGTCAGCTCTTCACATCAGGTGGCCAAAGTACTGGAGTTTCAGCTTCAACATCAGTCCTTCCAAAAATGAACACCCAGGACTGATCTCCTTTAGGATGGACTGGTTGGATCTCCTTGCAGTCAAAGGGACTCTCAAGAGTCTTCCCCAACAGCACAGTTCAAAAGCATCAATTCTTCAGCGCTCAGCTTTCTTTATAGTCCAACTCTCACATCCATACATGACTACTGGAAAAACCATTGCCTTGACTAGACGGACCTTTGTTGACAAAGTAATGTCTCTGCTTTTTAATACGCTATCTAGGTTGGTCATAACTTTCCTTCCAAGGAGTAAGCACCTTTTAATTTCATGGCTGCAGTCACCATCTTCAGTGATTTTGGAGCACAAAAAAATAAAGTCAGCCTCTATTTCCACTGTTTCCTCGTCTATTTGCAATGACGTGATGGGACTGTGAGAGAAGAAGGGGATGACAGAGGATGAGATGATTCGATGGCATCACTAACTCACTGGAAATGAATTTGAGTAAACTCTGGGAGTTGGGATGGACAGGGAGGCCTGGCAGGCTGCAGTCCATGGGGTCGCAAAGAATCAGACATGACTGAGCGACTGAACTGAACTGAACTGTTAGCCAATTAACAATATTGTGATAGTTTCAGGTGAGCAGCAAAGGGACTTAGCTAATAGATGTATATATATATACATACATACATTCTGCCCCAAACTCCCCTTCCATCCAGGCTGCCACATAACATTGAGCAGAGTTCCATGTGCTATGCAGTAGGTCCTTGTTGATGATCCATTTTAAATATAGTAGTCTGTACATGTTCATGTCAAACTCCCTAACTACCCCTCACCCCCATCTTTCCCCCACCCTGGCAATCATAAGTTTATTCTCTAAGTCTGTGAATCTCCTTCTGCTTTACAAGTTCATTTGTGTCATTTCTTTTTAAGGTTCCGCATTAAGGGATGTCATAGGATACTCCTCCATCTGACTTACTTCACTCAGTACGACACTCTCTAGTTAGTTACTGTTTAATAAAGAATGCATTCCATTTCACAGGAGAGAGAAATTTTATCAGTCCCAAAGTCCTGGGGATAAATATGCCATACAAAAATGTTTATGTCTGTGATGTTTAGAATATGATAGAAACTATTTTTACTAATCATTTTTCAACAGTGCAGACAAGCTGTATGGGCCTGTTTCTTAACTGGCTTCCAGTGAGAGCCAATGGACAATGCTCAGGATACAATGACCCTGTCAAGAAAGTTCTGGAGCTGGTGCTGCAGGTACTCTATGTTGGGATGAAGGGTGTGGAGGCAGCTAGGGATGTCTGCCTCTGGAGGGTAGTTGTTTCTCTCAACGCACTTAAGTTATGCAGAAAGCCTGGAGAATCTGGAAGAGTGGAGTCAATGTGATTCTCAGATGATGCCTTTGGGACACCAGTTGTCTCAGATGGGCTTGAGACAAGAATAGCATGCCAGACTCCTCAAATGGCTGTCACTTGGGAGAACCAGAAGGGCAGGCATTTTGTGTTATTGACAGAAAGAAGATCAATATGCTCTCCCAAGCTGAGAGAAAACAACTCGTTCTTTTTGTGGAAAATGGAAGATTCTGACACACAGTCTTGCTTGATGGAAGGTTGGGAGATGGAGGGTCCGCGGGGAGGCATGAGGGTGTCGGCAGTAGAAACAGATGGCTTCAAGGGATGGATGTCAAGACCTTTCACCCTGTAGCAAAGCTCCTGCATTGAAGAGAGGGTAAAGGTGAAGACACTGTCAACCTATGATGCTCAAGAAGAAGGAGAAAACAAACCAAAAACCAGGACAGTAAAAGGAAAACCAGACACTAGTTTATTTCTCTTTGATTTTTTAAATGAAAAGTCCAGGTTAAAAAGAGGAAAAATAAGCCTTAAGCAGAGTATTTACCAAAAACCAAGAGCAGCTATGGTATTAAATGGAGACTTGTTTTTTAAAAAAAGAGGCTCCATTAAAATCAAGAAAAATAAAAGGACATCAATTATTCAAGATTACATAGAAGTAAGGCTCGTCATTCTTGTCTTCTTTGTATTTTTCAGTAAAATATGTTTCATTTCAAATGGTAGGTACACATTTGTTGTACTTTAATAAATAATTTTAATAATTAAAAGTAGCAATAAATGTGTACCTCTGATTTGAAATAAAATATATTTTATTGAGAAATACAAAGAAAATGAGAGTGATAAGTCTTCTAATTAAAATGCCAATTCTCCAAAGGAATATTATCTAATAAAAATTTCAATCATCAACCTTAACAAGGGTATATTTGGCAAATAGACAAATTGAATATAAAACTTAGATGGAAGAATACATATGTGAAGGTTGCCAAGAACAACGTGAAATAACATGCATAATTGAGGTGGATTTGTCCTATCAGATATTAGCATATGCTAAGAAGCTACTATTATAACAAAATGTGATTATTTCAGAAGGACAGAAGATAGATCAAGATATCAGTAGCTCAGCTGGTAAAGAATCCGCCTGCAATGTAAGAGACCCTGGTTCGATTCCTGAGTCAGAAAGATCCACTGGAGAAGGGATAGGCAACCCACTTCAGTATTCTTGGGCTTCCCTGGTAGTTCATGGTAAAGAATCTGCCTGCAATAATGGAGACCTGGGTTCAATCCTTGGTTTTTCAGGATCCCCTGGAGGAGGGCATGGCAGACCACTCCAGTATTCTTGCCTGGAGAATCCCCATGGACAGAGGAGCTTGGTGGACTACAGTCCATGGAGTTGCAAAGAGTCAAACATAACTGAGCAACTAAGCACAGCCCAGCAAGAATGCATGGAATTTAATATATAGTACATTGCCGCTGGTAAGTTGCTTCAGTCGTGTCCGACCCTGTGCAACACCAGAGATGGCAGCCCACCAGGCTCCACCATCCCTGGGATTCTCCAGGCAAGAACACTGGAGTGGGTTGCCATTTCCTTCTCCAGTGCAGGAAAGTAAAAAGTGAAAGAAGTTGCTCAGTTGTGTTCAACTCTTTGCAACCCCATGGACTGCAGCCTACCAGACTTCTCTGTCCATGGGATTTTTCCAGGCAAGAGTACTGGAGTGGGGTGCCGTTGCCTTCTCCAATATAGTACATTAGGTATTGCAAATAAATCAGAAGAGAAACAGGCTTTTCAAAATTGATGTGTGAAAATAGGTTGATTGTCAAATAAAATAAGAAAAGTAAGTTTTATACTTATTTTATACCATACATAAACAAATTATAAAAATTGAACTATTCAAAAATGGCATACTGCAGCTTTTGGGGCCGCAAAGAGTCAGATACAACTTAGCAACTGAACAACAGTGAACAACAATAAAAGTAATATATGCGATTATTTTAAAGAATTTGTGGGAGTTTTCCTAAACACAATAGGAAAACCAAAAGTTATTGAACAAATAATGGCCGATTCAATATTTAAACATTAAAATTTCTGAAAATCAAAGCATAGCAAGAACATAATCAAAAATAGTGTATAGTGAAAATATTCATAACATAGGAGATAAAGAATTAATATCCCTAATATATGTAAACTCCTAAGATTAATTTAAAAAACACAAGTATAATTTGGAAAATAGTGAGACAATATGAGAGCCAATTGATAAGAAAAGAAATCAGGGTCTGTAAGTAGCCAAGGTCTGTAAGTCAGCATAGTGAGAAAGCAGGGAAATACAAATGAAACCGTAGATTTGGTGCCATTGTCTGCCTCCCAGAAGGAAGCTCAGGTGATCGGTACCATCCAATGAGTGTACAAGGAATCAGCATTTTCATACACTGTGGTTGTTGTTGCTCAGTCGATCAGCTATGTCCAACTCTTTATGACGCCATGGGCTGCAGCACACCCGACTTCTCTGTCCTCCACTGTCTCCTAGAGTTTGCTCAGATTCCTGTCCTTAGAGTCAGTGATGCTATCTAACAATCTCATGCTCTGTCGCCCCCTTCTTTTTGCCTTCAATCTTTCCCAGAATGAGGATCTTTTCCAATGAGTCGAATTTTTCCATCAGGTGGTCAAAGTATTGGAGCTTCAGCTTCATCGTCAATCTTTCCAATGGATTGATTTCCTTTAGGATGGACTGGTTTGCTCTCCTGCTGTCCAAGGGACTCAAGAGTCTTTTCTAGCACAATAATTCGAAAGCATCAATTCTTTGGTGCTCAGGCTTCTTATGGGCCAACTCTCACAACCTTACATGCTACTAGAAAAATGATAGCTTTGCAATACACTATGGAGGTGGGTATAAAGAGCCTCACTCCCCCGTTACTCAGCCTCTTACTTCTCTAACACACTTTCAACTGTACTGCACCTTCTACTTTTGTTGAATTCTCTGCTGTAAACCTAACCTGAACCTCCCATTAAGTCCAAATCTGCTCGTCCATGGCTCTCCTTGTACAGATGGCTTTTGCTGGATGAAACCCTCATGCACAAACACACACATTCAGAAACAGAGGTATACACAGACACACATCACACAAAAACAGAGAGACACACACAAACATGCATACACAGAGATACACATGTACATTTGATGGATTCTGTTCTCACCCTGGGCTTCCTCATCCCTTTTTCTGGCATACTACCCCTCTCCAGTAAATGACCTCATCAGCTTTCACCATTTGTCCCACTGCTTATTGCCTCACTTCCTTCCTTAGAGTCTAATGTCCATCATTATAATTACTCCATTGACACAATTTCAAAAGTCTCAAGAGGGTCCCCGTCATGCTCATGGTTTAGTAGTCATATTTATATTACACTTTCCTGGGTAATTTGTTCTAATATTCTCCAGAAAGTGTTAACACTTAACACTCAGTCTTCTCAACATACGCATGCACGCGCGTGCGCACACACACACACACACACACACACACGTGCATGCATGCATACTCACAGCAGTTGTGGTTCTACATAGAGGAAATAAAGACAATTAAGCAAGAATCTTCACTCACTATGTCTGAAACAAATCTATGCTTAAACTCTGTTTTAGTTAGGGTTTTCTAGAAAAAAGAACTATCAGAGAAAGAGAGATGACTATATATTTTATATATTACATGTTGTATATATTATATACAATATATATGAGAGAGAGAAAGATTGATTATATATTGTGTATAGTACATAAGACAGAGAGAAGGAGGGAGAGACGTGATGATGAATCAGCTCACACAATGGTGGATGCTGAGAAGTCACATGACCTACTGTCTGCAAGCAGAAGACCTAGGAGAGCTGATGGTGTAATTTAGTCTGAGCTCAACTGTAAGGTAATATGAGAACACTTATTTAAAAAACTAACCAAACTGATCACATGGATCACATCCTTGTCTAACTCAATGAAACTAGGAGACATGTCATGTAGGCCGCCCAAGATGGATGGCTCATGGTGGAGCGTTCTGACAAAACATGGTCCACTGGACAAAGGAATTGGAGAAGGAAATGGCAATCCACTCCAGCACTCTTGCCTGGAAAATCCCATGGATGGAGGAGACTGATAGGCTACAGTCCATGGGGTCGCAAAGAGTCAGACACGACTGAGCGACTTCACTTGGGCAAACCACTTCAGTATTTTTGCCTTGAGAACCCCATGAACAGTATAAAAAGTCAAAAATATATGACACTGAAAGATGAACTCTCCAGGTTAGCAGGTGTCCAATATGTTACTGCAGCCATGAAATTAAAAGATGCTTACTCCTTGGAAGAAAAGTTAGGACCAACCTAGATAGCATATTCAAAAGCAGAGACATTACTTTGCTGACTAAGGTCCATCTGGTCAAAGCTATGGTTTTTCCTGTGGTCATGTATGGATGTGAGAGTTGGACTGTGAAGAAGGCTCAGCGCTGAACAATTGATGCTTTTGAACTCTGATATTGAAGAAGACTCTTGAGAGTCCCTTGGACTGCAAGGAGATCCAACCAGTCCATTCTGAAGGAGATCAGCCCTGGGATTTCTTTGAGAGGAATGATGCTAAAGCTGAAAGTCCAGTACTTTGGCCACCTCATGCGAAGAGTTGACTCATTGGAAAAGACTCTGATGCTGGGAGGGATTGGGGGCAGGAGGAGAAGGGGACGACAGAGGATGAGATGGCTGGATGACATCACTGACTTGATGGACGTGAGTCTGAGTGAACTGTGGGTGTTGGTGATGGACAGGGAGGCCTGGTGTGCTGCGATTCATGGGGTCGCAAAGAGTCGGACACGACTGAGTGACTGAACTGAACTGAACTGAATATGCTACTAGAGAAGAGTCCAGAAATAGCTCCAGGAAGAATGAAGAGGCTGAGTCAAAACAAAAAACAAAGCCTAGGTGTGGATGTGACTGGTGATGGAAGTAAAGTGCGAAGCTGTAAAGAAAACATTGCATACGAACCTGGAATGTTAGGTCCATCACTCAAGGTAAAGTGAAAGTGGGCAAACAGGAGATGGTCAGAGTGAACATTGACATTTTAGGAATTAGTGAGCTAAAATGGACTGGAATGGGCAAATTTAATTCAGATAACCATTATATCTACTACTTTGGGCAAGAATCCCTTAGAAGAAATGGAGTAGCTATCATAGTCAACAAAAAAGTCCAAAATGCAGTACTTGGGTACAATCTTAAAAACTATAGGATAATCTCTGTTTATTTCCAAGGCAAACCATACAACATCACAGTAATTCAAGTCTATGTCCCAACCACTAATGTCAAAGAAGCTGAAATTGAACAGTTCTATCAAGACCTACAAGACCTTCTAGAACTAACAACCCCAAAAGATGTCCTTTTCATTATAGGGTACTGGAATGGAAAAGTAGGAAGTCAAGAAATACTTGGAGGAACAGGCAAATTTGGCCTCAGAGTACAAAATGAAGCAGGGCAAAAGCTAACAGTTTTGCCAAGAAAATGCACTGGTCATAACAAACACCATCTTCCAACAACACAAGAGATGACTTTACACACAGACATCACCAGATGGCCAACACCAAGATCAGTTGATTACATTCTTTGCAGCCAAAGATGGAGAAGCTCTATACAATTAGCAAAAACAAGACTGACAGCTGACTGTGGCTCAGATCATGAACTCTTTATTGCCAAATTCAGACTTAAATTGAGGAAAGTAAGGAAAACCACTAAACAATTCAGGTATAACCTAAATAAAATCCTTTATGATTATACAGTGAAAGTGAGAAATATATTCAAGTGATTAGACCTGATAGAGCACCTGAAGAACTCTGGACAGTTTCATGACACTGTACAGGAGGCATGACCAAAACCATCCCCAAGAAAAAGAAATGCAAAAAGACAAAATAATTGTCTCAGGATGCCTTACAAATAGCTGACAAAAGCAGTGAAATGTAAAGGAGAAAAGGAAAGATATAGCCAACTGAATGCAGAGTTCCAATGAAAAGCAAGGGGAGATAAGAAAGCCTTCCTAAGTGATCAATCAAAGAAATAGAGGAAAACAATAGAACGGGAAAGACTAGAGATCTCTTCAAGAAAATAAGAGATATCAAGGGAACATTTCATGCAAAGATGGGCACAATAAAGGACAGAAATGCTATGGACCTAACAGAAGCAGAACATATAAAGAAGAGGTGGTAAGAATACACCGAAGAACTATACAAAAAGATCTTCATGACCCAAATAACCACGATGGTGTGATCACCCACCTAGAGCCGGACATCCTGGAATGGGAAGTCAAGTGGGCCTTAGGAAGCGTCACTATGAACAAAGCTAGTGGAGGTGATGGAATTTCAGTTGAGATATTTCATATCCTAAAAGATGATGCTGTGAAAGTGTTGTGCTCAATATGCCAGCAAATTTGGAAAACTCAGCAGTGGCCATGGGACTGGAAAAGGTCAGTTTTCATTCCAATCCCAAGGAAAGACAATGCCAAAGATTTTTCAAATTACCACACAATTGTACTCATCTCACACACTAGCAAAGTAATGCTGAAAATTCTCGAAGCTGGGCTTCAACAGTAAATGATCTGAGAACTTCCAGAGATATTCAAGCAGGATTTGGAAAAGGCGGAGGAACAAGAAATCAAATTGCCAACATCTGTTGGATCATAGAAAAGGCAAGTGAATTCCAGAAAAACATCTACTTCTGCTTCATTGACAAGCCAAGCCTTTGACTGTGTGGATCACAACAAACTGGAAAATTCTTCAAGAGATGGGAATACCAGACCACCTTACCTGCCTCCTAAGAAATCTGTATGAAGGTCAAGAAGCAACAGTTAGAACTGGACATGGAATGACAGACTGGTTCCAAATCAGGAAAGGAATATGTCAAGACTGTATACTGTCACACTGATTATTTAACTTTTATGCAGAGTACATCATGTGAAAGCACAAGCTGGAATCAAGGTTGCCAGGAGAAATATCAATAACCTCAGATATGCAGATGATACCACCCTTATGGTATAAAGTGAAGAGGAACTAAAGAGCCTTTTGATGAAAGTGAAAGAGAAGAGTGTAAAAGCTGGCTTAAAACTCAACATACAAAAACTAAGCTCATGGCATCCAGTCTCATCTTGTGTACGTGCCTTCTCAGTTGCTTCAGTCATGTCTGTCTCTTTGTGACCCCATGGACTGTGGCTCACAGGCTCCTCTGTCCATGGGATTCTCCAGGCAAGAATACTGGAGTGGGTTGCCATTTCCTTCTCCAACTGGTCCTATCACTTCTTGGCAAATAGATGGGGAAATAATGACAGACTTTATTTTCTTGGGCTCCAAAATCACTGCATATGGTGACTGCAGCCATGAAATTAAAAGATGTTTGCTCCCTGGAAGAAAAGCTATGATGAACCTAGTCAGCATATTAAAAAGCAAAGACATTACCTTGCCAACAAAGTCTGTCTAGTCAAAGCTATGATTTTTCCAGGAGTCATGTATGGATCTGAGACTTGGACCATAAAGGTAGCTGAGTGCCAAAGAATTGGTGCTTTTGAGTTATGGTGTTGGAGAAGACTCTTGAGAGCTCCTTGGATTGCAAGGAGATCAAACCAGTCAACCCTAAAAGAAATAAGTCTTGAATATTCATTGGAAGGACTGATGCTGAAGCTGAAGTTCCAATATCTTGGCCACCTGATGCAAAGAACTGACTCTTTAGAAAAGACCCTGATTCTGGGGAAGATTGAAGGTGGGAGGAGAAGGGGATGACAGAGGATGAGATGGTTGTATGTCATAACCAACTTGATGGACATGAGTTTGAGCAAGCTTCAGGAGTTTGTGATGGACAGGGAAGCCTGGCATGCTGCTGTCCATGGGTTTGCAAAGTCAGACATGACTGAGTGACTGAACTGAACTGATCATATTTCTGCAACATCCATACTTACTTTAGTTTATTTTCTGTGACTTTCTATTTCATTCAGACTAAAATATCACAAAGTCCTTCATGATATCAACCCATTGCTTCTCTGATTTTATTTCAGCCTACTTTCTCCCCCTCATTCTCTTCCAGATATCAGCATGACTTTCTTCAAGTTTTTACTCAACATGTCATCTTATCCATGACCTCTATATAATCATATTCAAAATTGCACATTCCATTAAACATTGCCTGTTCTTTCCTGTGTAATTTATCTCTTTAACACTTACCAGTAGCTAATATGCTTTATAGTTTCCTTTTTTATTTTGTCTGTATGCCTTCTCCCTCTAGATTATAAGCTCCTTGAAGATAAAAATATGCATTTGTTTAGTTGACAATATCCCCAGTGCCTGGAAAAGAGCTTGACACAAAGAGTCAGTTTGGTAAGTATTTCTGAATTAATGTTTAGAAGAACGGTTGCATGAAATGCTTTTATCTGTATGTTCAGAAGGATCCAGGGCTAAATGGTGTGTGTATCAGCATGAGTTACTCAGCTCAGTACAGTGAAATGGAATTTCCTGTTTTTCTGACAAGCATCCATAAAATAGGGGCCTGTAGGAGACTATCAGCTTGACTATGCATTGGTAAATATTTCCACAAATTGGCTTTGACACGAAGTGGATTGTAGACTGAATGTGAAGCTTAAAACTATAAAACTTCTAGAAGATAATAAGAGAGAATCTAGATAAACTTGGGCCTGTCAATGATACCAAAGACATAATCCATGGAAGAAAGAATTGATAATTGGAACTTTACTAAAAAAATAAAATAAACCAAAAACAAACTTTTGGAATAGTTGGAAAATCACTCTACAAAACGGGATAGATGAGTCCCCTGGGAGAGTTGCTGATGGTGGACAATGATGCTATTGCTGAAATTATTGTCTCCATCTGCTTATGCACCCAAGATTGCCACTGCTGCTGCTGATGCCATTTCTGCCAGATTGAAACCTTCCCTCTGCTTGCTGTTGTTGTTCAGTCACTCAGTCATATCTGAGTCTTTGCAACCCCATGGACTGCAGCACCCCAGGCTTCCCTGTTCTCCACTATCTCCCAAAGTTTGTTCAAATTCATGCCCATGGAGTTGATGATGCTATCTAACCACCTCATCCCCTGCCACTCCCTTCTTTTGCTTTCAATCTTTCCCAGCATCAAGGTCTTCTCCAATGAGTTAGCTCTTCACCTTAGGTGACCAAAGTATTGGAGCTTCAGCTTCATCATCAGCCCTTCCAATGAATATTCAGGGTTGATTTCCTTTACGATGGACTGGTTTGTTCTCCTTGCTGTCCAAGGGACTCCTAAGAGTCTTCTCTAGCACCACAGTTCAAAGACATCAGTTCTTCAGTGCTCAGCCTTCTTGATGGTCCAGCTCTCACATCCATACATGACTACTGGAAAAACTTCATACCATAGCTTCAATTATACAGACATTTGTAGGCAAAATAATGTCTCTGCTTTTTAATATGCTGTCTAGGTTGGTCATAGCTTTTCTTCCAAGGAGCAAACATCTTTTAATTTCATGGCTGCAGTCACCATCCACAGTGATTTTGGAGACAAAGGAAATAAACTCTGTCTCTCTGCTTGGAGAAGGAAATGGCAACCCACTCCAGCATCCTTGCCTGGACAATTCCATGGATGGAGGATTCTGGTGGGCTGCAGTCCGTGGGGTCACAAAGAGTCGGGCATGACTGAGTAACACACACACTCTGCTTGCTTCTCTGCATTGCTCTGTTCTGATTTAAATTCCTGAGTGGCTGTGTCTGGTTGGCTAAACCTGATTACGTGCTCCTACCATTGCAACAAGGAAGTCCAAGAAATTGGGCATAATAGTCTCATTTTCTACAGAAAGACAAACTCTACCTCCCAAATAGATTTATGTGATAAAGAATTTTGCAACTTAGAAAATAATTAAGAAACAAATCAATAAACAAAAAAATGTGACTATGTTCACAAATGTCTGTCACTGTCATAATAAGATTTAGATCTATTATTTACAAGTGTCATTATAATATCTTATATAAATATACATTTTAATATATATAATATAAATATATAACATAAAATTATTAATAAATTATATAATATAAAGAATACAAGAAAAGAATAGAAATAATTCCCAGGTGGGAAAACCCAGGTCCAGCTTATTTGGAAATTTAGATTTGTGTTGAAATTAAGTGTAAGTCACATCTGGTCATGCAGAAGAAGATGAGTCTGGGTCTTTGAGGATAAAGGCAAACTGGATGGACAGTCGTTTGACCTTTAAACATATCAACATATATACTGTAATAAGCCAAATAATTTTTCCAAAATAGACAACTCAGGAGATAACTGAAAAAAATGGAAATTGAGTCTGGAAAGATAACTTGTAGCCAAGTTCCAGGATATCTTTAATTTTATATTAAGGACTAAGGAACTTTTCAAGGATTTTAATTTGGAGATGGAATTGAGAACTGTTATTTAAAAATATGCAGCACATCCTGAGAAAGATCAGCAGGCTCTTTGGTGCCTTGTGTGCGATCTGGGGGAAAGGGACAGCAGAGGAGACATTTAAACAACTGAGCTCTGAAAACAACCTTAGAGCAGGACCATGCAGAATCCCCATCAGGGCTGCACTTTCACTACATCACTGAGTCATTGCACAAAGGCTCTAAGGTGGGTACTAATGTGCTCACCTGCGTATTAAGAAAGTGAAACTCAGGACACGCGGTTTGTCTAAGTCATTCATCTTGCATGGATTATTTATTAACATTCTTATTAAGTATCCAGTTTATTCCACATGGGTAAGATAGTATTTAGAGAAATTCATGATATAGCAAGTTGCCTGGGATTTGAAAAATGAGGAAAATAATTAAATAACAATAAAAAAAACCCAGAAACGACCCTTAAGATCAAGTTTTAGGTCATTATCTCAGATGACATATCTGACTTTGTTCATGTTTCTAGACTCAGATTTTGTTTCAGTCTGATGCATTTTCTAGTTTCTCTCCTACAGAGGACAACAAGGCAAGGAGGCAGAGGAGAGGAGAGGAGAGATGAGCCTAAGGACACTGAGGCTGTGGTTATTAAAGGGAGTGGACATGAAATACTGTCACAGTAGCTGGTAAACACTGGCTGTCGAGCCACAGAATTTCCTGAGGTCCTACTTCTTTTAAATGCTGTAACCTATTAAGACTACAAAATTTATGTATCATCTCTTAAACAAAATCTCACAAATGCCATGATATCCATTTCTTCTCAAACAGTAGGAGGTGTCAGGGTCTCATAGATCTTGGGGAATCAGGTATTTCTTTCATTTTATTAAAACTCTCATTCCCATGTCCAGTTTGGTATGTATACCAGAATGCAAATGTTTTCTTGGCACTTTCTAAGAAATCTGGAAAGATCCAAATGAACATAAGAACTGGTGGGTGATAAGTGTGTCACAACCAGAATTATAGATTTTAGAGCTGGGAGGAAGCAGAGTTGCCTATTTTTAAAATATAAATTCCAACTGTTCAAAACCCTGTGGTTTCCAGGATTTAATTAATGCTCTCTTTGAGGGCCCATTAATGAGGTGTAGAGACTTCTGGGTTAGCCTTTATTGGCACTCTAATAACATGTAGTACATATTTAAAGACTATTTTGGAATGTGTCATTCCTCCCAACTTCTGCAAAAGTGTGACTACAGGCAGAGATCATTATCCAGTCCGGATGGTTCTAAGGATGGTTCTAGAGAGGGCTTTTTCTAACAATAGTCCCTGAATAGTCACTGTGTCCTACAGACAAGGGGTGCCCCCGCCTCTCTGTATGGATATGCCAGGGCTGCTGTAAAGAAGTGCCATGGTCTGGTTGGCTTCAATATTAGAAAGGTACCCCCTCACAGTCTCAAAACCAGAAATCAGAGATTGAGGGGGTCTTTCTGAGGTTGTTGGGGAGAGCCTGCTTCCTTCCTCGCTCCTACCTTGGATGGTTTGCTGACCATCTCTGGTTCCCTGGACTTGGAGAAGCAGCACCCAATCTGTCTTCATCTGTATATGGCGTTCTCCCTGGGTGCTTAGCTGTGTCCAAATTTCCCCTTTTTATAAGGACTTTTGTGGTGGTTGTTCAGTTGCTAAGTAGTGTCCAACTTTCTTGAGATTCATGGACGGTAGCCTGCCAGGCTCCTCTGTCTATGGGATTCTCCAGGCAAGAATACTGGAGTGAGTTGCCGTTTCCTTCTCCAGGGGATCTTCTTGACCCAGGGATCAAACTGGTGTCTCCTGTTTGGCAGGCCAATTCTTTACCACTGAGATACCTGGGAAGCCTTTTATAAGGATACCAGTCATATTGAATTACAGGTCTACCCTATTCCAGTAAGACCTTGTCTTAACTAGTATCTACAACAACCTCATTCCTAAATAAGGTCAAATTCTGCAGTACAGGACGTAAGATGTCAACATGTGAATTTTGAAGAATCATAATTCAACCTATAATAATTCCAATATGGACAAGGAGCTTCCTCTGGCTCCCTGTCTCTTGCTAGCTCAGTCTCTAGCCAGACAGCCCTTTCTAGCCTTCCTCTCTGCTTTTCTCCCTGCTTCTTGTCATGTAGAAAACCACGATTGTCCTGAAGTAGGTTTCCTTATAATCTCCTGAAGCCTTTCCAGAAAGCTACAGATCAATATTAATCTCTCCTTTTTTTTCTGTCCTTTCATCTCATTAATGGATTTAACAAATCTTTATCATTAGTCATCTTTAATTCTTTATCTCAAAAAGTTCCTTATATCTTAAGAGTGGCAAACATTATGTTCTTAATCTAGTGTGTCCTGTGCTGTGTTCCATAGATGGCTTTGTGCTTCTAGGGCTCAGGAAAATATGACTGTTCTACAGAAGAGAGTATGCATTTGCTGTCTTGATTAAAGAGAAAAACCAGGAGAAATGAAGAGGGGGGAAAGAAAAGAATAGAAAAAGGAAAACACAAACTGTTTCTCAAGCGAAAGCTAAAGAAGCTGCTGGACATATGTTCTTTTGGAACATTCTGCCTTTCAGTTGAGAAGGTGGCTGCATTGCAAATTAACATAGATATATTTAGCACAAAGAATACACTCTGATACAAGAAGCCTTCCGTGACAACCACAGCTCTTAGCCATTGAGCCAGTTTAGAGGGCAGAGGTGTTGTTCATTCAGCTTTGCTAAAAGCTTTTGGTTGCTAACTGACTTTCTGTTTCTTGCTATATTTGCAGCCCAAATTCTCCAAAGGAATCTCTGCATAGCAACTAAGGCATCTTGGGTGATGAAGTTCTAGGTAGGATTGCTGTAGAGAAAGGTTTGTTCTGAGTAATAAAGCCAATACTCTGGAAACTGGAAGAACAGTAAGTGGCCAAAGAGTGTTAGCTAGATTCTCCAGGGTACAGAGAAGGACACATTACCATAACCACCTTTAAAATTCTTCATCAATCTCTTGCTTCAGATAGTGAGTAATCTTCATTCCTTTTATTCTCAGCCTTGAGGGCTCTCAACCAGAGTCTTATTTTAACATCCTTTTATACTATGCTTATTGTACATGTCTTCCCTCCAGACTGCAAGCTCTTTGAAGCCAGGGGTAGGCCACTTTTTTTTTTCCCTTTGCATCTTCATAGATCAGCATATTCTTGGCATACGTTAAGTGCTCAATAAATATTTGTGAAGAAGTGAATGAATGAAAGTGTTTAAAGAGAGTTAGTAGTATTTTTTAATTCGGTGCCAGTGTATACTTAGCAATATCACAGAGGATAGCAGTTTGCTAAGAAAAGTAATTTGAGAATGTCTTATGTTCAAAGATTAATAGCAAAATGATATTAAATATTTTCACTGGTGAGTCTCTGGAGGTGGTAGGTGAGCCTTGGTACTTAAATTGTCTGAACGCAAAACATTATAGCATTAGACTGGAGCCTGTAAGCAGCCCTCGCTGGAAGCCCATATCAACATTTCTGTGTTTCTTACCAGTTCCTCGCCAATCCTTTAAAAGGGTGGCTCAAAAACAAGGCCAATGGTTCATATTACATAGGCTCACTTATGGATCCCAGTTACTCAAAAATTTCACTCCACATACTGTGCTTGCCAAAAAACTTTAATTTCAGAGACGTTTAATTGATTGATTATGCTGTGAAGCATAGAAGGCTGAAAAGTACTGAGGACAATTTTCTGTTGTTGTTTGAGAGTTTTATTGTGATGTGACAGTATATTTTTAACATTCTGTAGAATAGGATGGTCGTTGCTCAGTTACTACGTCGTGTCCACCTCTTTGTGACCCTATGGGCTGTAGTCTGCCATGTTCTTCTGTCCATAGGGTTACCCAGGCAAGGATACTAGAGTGAGTTGTCATTTCCTTCTCCAGGGCATATTCCTGACCCAGAGATTGAACCCATGTCTCCTGCCTTGGCAAGCAGATTCTTTACCACTGAGCTACCAGAGAAGCACATTAGTATACTATATATTATTAATAGATACGCCAGTTTTCTTTTGGACAACTATGATGATTTGGGCTCAAAACTATTCTTGTTTTTTTTTTTTAAAGTTGTTGTTGAAATATAATTACATTATAATTTTGACTTAGATTCTGCTGTACAACAAAGAGAATCACTCATATGTACATCATGCTATAACCTTTATGTATCGTCTTTCATTTTAAAAATAATATAGGGTTTCAGTTATTGACCCCAGCAACAAAGGCATTTAAGGATAGAAAAGTAGTTCCCATTAGCCCACGGCCTCCCCCATATCTTTCAGTTGTGACAGAAAATGTATATGAATTTTGATAAAGAACTTAAAACATTCACTACCAAGTGTGGATTTTGAGATGAGCTTTGAATTTTTATTCTAGGGTCACCTGGTCACATTAATAGATTTTCCAAGTTGATAAATGGCAAGGTCATCATATCAACTACAAATATAATGGATCATTTTTGAAACTCTTAGAACTAATAAATATTTGAAAAATCTCTAGTAACAAATGGAACACTCTGTTGTATCTTTATCATTGGAAATAAAACTCTAGACCCTTGATTTATAAATGGATGCACATGAGCTAATGAGGGGACTGGAATATTGAAAGAATGATTTTTGTTTTCATAACTGATAATAATAATCAGTTCAGTTCAGTTCAGTCGCTCAGTTGTGTCCGACTCTTTGCGACCCCATGAATCGCAGCACGCCAGGCCTCCCTGTCCATCACCAACTCCCGCAGTTCCCTCAGACTCACGACCATCGAGTCCGTGATGCCATCCAGCCATCTCATCCTCTGTCGTCCCCTTCTCCTCCTGCCCCCAATCCCTCCCAGCATCAGAGGCTTTTCCAATGAGTCAACTCTTCGCATGAGGTGGCCAAAGTACTGGAGTTTCAGCTTTACCATCATTCCTTCCAAAGAAATCCCAGGGTTGATCTCCTTCAGAATGGACTGGTTGGATCTCCTTGCAGTCCAAGGGACTCTCAAGAGTCTTCTCCAACACCACAGTTCAAAAGCATCAATTCTTCAGCGCTCAGCCTTCTTCACAGTCCAACTCTCACATCCATACATGACCACAGTAAAAACCATAGCCTTGACTAGACGGACCTTAGTTGACAAAGTAATGTCTCTGCTTTTGAATATGCTATCTAGGTTGGTCATAACTTTCCTTCCAAGGAGTAAGCATCTTTTAATTTCATGGCTGCAATCACCATCTGCAGTGATTCTGGAGCCCCCAAAAATTAAGTCTGACACTGTTTCCACTATTTCCCCATCTATTTCCCATGAAGTGATGGGACCGGATGCCATGATCTTCATTTTCTGAATGTTGAGCTTTATGCCAACTTTTTCACTCTCCTCTTTCACTTTCATCAAGAGGCTTTTTAGCTCCTCTTCACTTTCTGCCATAAGGGTGGTGTCATCTGCATATCTGAGGTTATTGATATTTCTCCCAGCAATCTTGATTCCAGCTTGTGTTTCTTCCAGTCCAGCATTTCTCATGATGTACTCTGCATATAAGTTAAATAAGCAGGGTGACAATATACAGCCTTGATGTACTCCTTTTCCTATTTGGAACCAGTCTATTGTTCCATGTCCAGTTCTAACTGTTGCTTCCTGACCTGCCAAAGATTTCTCAAGAGGCAGGTCAGGTGGTCTGGTATTCCCATCTCTTTAAGAATTTTCCACAGTTTATTGTGATCCACACAGTCAAAGGCTTTGGCATAGTCAATAAAGCAGAAATAGATGTTTTTTCTGGAACTCTCTTGCTTTTTCCATGATCCAGCAGATGTTGGCATCTGGTTCCTCTGCCTTTTCTAAAACCAGCTTGAACATCAGGGAGTAGACGGTTCACGTATTGCTGAAGCCTGGCTTGGAGAATTTTGAGCATGACTTTACTAGCATGTGAGATGAGTGCAATTATGCAGTAGTTTGAGCATTCTTTGGCATTGCCTTTCTTTTGAATTGAAATGAAAACTGACCTTTTCCAGTCCTGTGGCCACTGCTGAGTTTTCCAAATTTGCTGGCATATTGAGTGCAGCACTTTCACAGCATCATCTTTCAGGATTTGAAACAGCTCAACTGGAATTCCATCACTTCCACTAGCTTTGTTCGTAGTGTTGCTTTCTAAGGCCCACTTGACCTCACATTCCAAGATGTCTGGTTCTAGATTAGTGATCACATCATCATGACTATCTGGGTCGTGAAGATCTTTTTTGTACAGTTCTTCCGTGTATTCTTGCCACCTCTTCTTAATATCTTCTGCTTCTGTTAGGTCCATACCATTTCTGTCCTTTATCGAGCCCATCTTTGCATGAAATGTTCCCTTGGTATCTCTAATTTTCTTGAAGAGATCTCTAGTCTTTCCCAATCTGTTGTTTTCCTCTATTTCTTTGCATTGATCTCTGAAGAAAGGCTTTCTTATCTCTTCTTGCTATTCTTTGGAACTCTGCATTTAGATGCCTATATCTTTCCTTTTCTCCTTTGCTTTTCACCTCTCCTCTCTTCACAGCTACTTGTAAGGCCTCCCCAGACAGCCATTTTGCTTTTTTGCATTTCTTTTCCATGAGGATGGTCTTGATCCCTGTCTCCTGTACAATGTCACGAACCTCATTCCATAGTTCCTCCATCTATCAGATCTAGGCCCTTAAATCTATTTCTCACTTCCACTGTATAATCATAAGGGATTTGATTTAGGTCATACCTGAATGGTCTAGTGGTTTTCCCTACTTTCTTCAATTTAAATCTGAATTTGGCAACAAGGAGTTCATGATCTGAGCCATAGTCAGCTCCTGGTCTTGTTTTTGTTGACTATATACAGCTTCTCCATCTTTGGCTGCATAGAATATAATCAATCTGATTTCGGTGTTGACCATCTGGTGATGTCCATGTGAAGAGTCTTCTCCTGTGTTGTTGGAAGAGGGTGTTTGCTATGATCAGTGCATTTTCTTGGCAAAACTCTATTAGTCTTTGCCCTGCTTCATTCCGCATTCCAAGGCCAAATTTGCCTGTTACTCCATGTGTTTCTTGACTTCCTACTTTTTCATTCCAATCCCCTATAATGAAAAGGACATCTTTTTTGGGGGGTAGTTCTAAAAGGTCTTGTAGGTCTTCATAAAACTGTTCAACTTCAGCTTCTTCAGCATTACTGGTTGGGGCATAGACTTGGATAACTGTGATATTGAATGGTTTGCCTTGGAGATGAACAGAGATCATTCTGTCATTTTTGAGATTGCATCCAAGTACTGCATTTCGGACTCTTTTGTTGACCATGATGGCTACTCCATTTCTTCTGAGGGATTCCTGCCCGCAGTAGTAGATATAATGGTCATCTGAGTTAAGTTCACCCATTCCAGTCCATTTTAGTTCACTGATTCCTAGAATGTCAATGTTCACTCTTGCCGTCTCTTATTTGACCACTTCAAATTTGCCTTGATTCATGGACCTGACATTCCAGGTTCCTATGCAATATTGCTCTTTACAGCATCGGATCTTGCTTCTATCACCAGTCACATCCACAACTGGGTATTGTTTTTGCTTTGGCTCCATCCCTTCATTCTTTCTGTAGTTATTTCTCTTCTGATCTCCAGTAGCATATTGGGCACCTAATGACCTGGGGAGTTCCTCTTTTGGTATCCTATCATATTGCCTTTTCATACTGTTCATGGGGTTCTCAAGGCAAGAATACTGAAGTGGCTTGCCATTCCCTTCTCCAGTGGACCACGTTCTGTCAGACCTCTCCACCATGACCCGCCCGTCTTGGGTTGCCCCGCAGGCATGGCTTAGTTTCATTGAGTTAGACAAGGCTGTGGTCTTAGTGTGATTAGATTGATTAGTTTTCTGTGAGTATGGTTTCAGTGTGTCTGCCCTCTGATGCCCTCTTGCAACACCTACCATCTTACTTGGGTTTCTCTTACCTTGGACGTGGGGGTATCTCTTCACGGCTGCTCCAGCAAAGCACAGCCGCTGCTCCTTACCTTGGATGAGGGATACCTCCTTACCACCACCGTTTCTGACCTTCAACGTGGGATAGCTCCTCTAGGCCCTCCTGTGCCTGCACAGCCACCGCTCCTCAGGTTGCTCCTCCCGGCTGCGGTTGGTGCATTATTTTATTTATTTTTAGTTGGTAAGATAATTTCAATGCAATGAGAATCTGTTGTGTGAATCATGAACCAGAATCCTAGGGAATGGCTTCTTTATGGAGCTGCAGTCATTTAGGAAAGGAAGAAAGAAACATAGAGAAGAGACATCAAATGTTGTTTTAATAATTTTTCTTTCAAAACATAATGTTCATGAAAGAAAATTTATAAGAATACAAATAAATATGAAGAAGGAAATATGAGATTATTTATATGAGAAATAATTTTTATTAAGGTGTTCTTATTTTGGTTATGTATGTGTATGTGTGCCTGTGTTTGTGCAGAATAAAATACATCCTTACTTTTTAACTTAAACTCATTTTGTGGGTGTATCATGTGTTATTGGGCTGTTACTGGGCTTCCTTGGTGACTCAGATGGTAAAGAATTCACCTGGAATGTGGGACACCTGGGTTCGACCACTGGGTTGGGAAGATCCCCTGGAGAAGAGAAAGGCTACCCACTCCAGTATTCTGGCCTGGAGAATTGCATGGACTGTATAGTCTAAGAGTTGGATATGACTGAGCGACTTTCACTTTCACATGTTATTAGCTTTTCACTTCCATGGTGGCTCAGACAGTAAAGAATCTGCGTACAATGCAGGAGATGAGGGGTACAATCCTTGGGTCAGGTCAGGAAGATCCCTTGGAGAAGGGAATGACAATCCACTCCAGTATTCTTGTCTGGAGAATCCCATGGATAGAGGAGCCTGGCAGGCTACAGTCCGTGGGGTTGTAGGAGAAGGAAACAACTGAGTGACTTTCACACACACACACACACACTCACACACACACGTTAGATTTTCATCAATATTTATTCATGGATGCTTAATAATTTATTGTGCAGCCACATCAGAGTTTATTTAACTGTTACAGAAAAGTTTCAAGATAAGTTAGAATTCAAGTATGTTTTTTCAGGGTACCAATGTGATGGATTAGGCCTTTCAGGAGTTAGTGGGTTACATGCAACATGTTGTTGGTAGAGAGAGATGCATTTTCCCTCATTGTGCAGTGGCATCTGCCTGTGATTTTTCATCAGAGTGTTGTCAATGTCTGGCGTAGGATACCAGGACTTAAATGTTCCCTGTGACACCCAAGGCCTGGTGCATCAATGGCAGTGCTTGTTGGAAGAGTGCCCATCTCATAGGTGCCAGGTGAGCAGTATCAGCTCCTTCCGAGAAACTGCACCCTCATTCACAGATTTCTTGGGGGACTGGCAATATTGCCCAGGAATAGTGTTTGAAAAAACAGTGGAGTATAGACACCAAGTAAATGCAAAAACTCATTTAAGTTGACAAAATGGATAAGCATTATCTTTAAGAGGCAAAAGATGAGATAGAAAGTGAGTGTGTTGCTTATGGGTTTATTGCTATTCAGCTCCAAATTCAAACTTTTTGCCTGCTTTGGGAAAAATGCCTCTGGGCCCTTTAATTTTTTCTTTTGCTGGCTGACATGGTGTTAAGCTTTTTCAGTAGACGATGTTGAGCAGATATTGCAGGAGGAAAAGATTTTGCTCTCTGGTCCTGGTGTTTGCTGGGTGGCCTCCTGCAGGGCACCTGGCTCACCACTGGGTCCTGCAGCGCACAGGGGCTCATGGCTTCCCCTGGTAGCCCCCCTCCCTGGGCATATTTTAGCAGTGTGCCTCTTCTGAGCAGCTTACCACAAGAAGCTTTCTCCTGCAGCCCAGTGGGTGCATGCATGGCAAGTCTCTGGGGACAGATGTCCAGCAAGTCCTGCCAGCACAGTGTCATGGGGACTCTTCTGTCACCCAGTGGACCACAGCTGTGTCCTCTCTAACAAAGTCTGCATCTCAGCCTGCGGGAAGGAGGCACTTTTCGCTGGACACTCAGCCTGGGGGTCAGAAATGGTTCCCTGTACCTTCTATTTTTATATTCTTCTGAGTCTTCTTTGTCCCCAGTTGGGGGCTTCCCAGATGGTTCAGTGTTAAAAGAGTCTGCCTGCCAAAGGAATAGATGCAATGCAGACGACTTGGGCTTGATCCCTGAATCAGGAAGATTCCCTGGAGGAGGAAATGGCAACCCACTCCAGTACTCTTGCCTGGAAAATTTCAGGTACAGAGGAGCTTGGTGGGCTACAGACCATGGGATCTCAAAGGATCGGACACCACTGAGGAACTGAACACACACGCATTCATTATTCCATGCCTTTATTATATTTAATAATTCTTTATATTTACTTTTTCAATCATAATTTTTCAAATTACAATGTGACTTTTCTTATTTAATCTTTATTAATATAATGAGTCACTAGGGATTCAGGAAAAGACATAACAAGAGTGAGCAAAAAAAATAAGAAAACAATGCCTAGAAATGGAAGCTGAAATGGAAAATTCAGATCTTCTTGTGAAATAGTAAAGAACATAAAAGCACAACATAAAATCAACATTATAAGATGGGCCACATACAAGGGAACTGACAGACCCATGACCTACAGGAACTCAAGGTGAATCAAGATCTGCCTATGGTTGAACAAAACAATAAAAATCTTTAATGAGTAAATTATTTATTTAGAAATTAATATTTTACTTTTCATTTAATTTTTTAATTTATTTTTACTGATGGATAGTTGCTCTACGATATTAAAGCACTAGTGTGAGTTATAGGTGTACAGTATATTTAAAATTTTTGAATTTTATTTTAAATAAATTTATTTCATAATTTTAAAAATTATACTCTATTTATAGTTATTAAAACATTTCCTTGTGTTGTATAATATATCCTTGTAGCTTATTTTCTACCTAACTTTTTGTGCCTCTTACTGCCCTACCCATATATTGCCCCTCTCTTGTCTCTCCCCACTGATAATCAATAGTTTGTTCTCTATAACTGTGAATCTGCCCCTTGTTCTGTTATATTCACTGGCTTGTGTTTTTTAGATTTCACATATAAGCAATATCATACAGTATTTGTTTGACTTCTTTCACTTATAATGAGTAAGTCATTTTTATATCAGTGTCAGAAAGTATCTTATGCATAGTAAAAATAAAGTTCAATAGTGTTTATGTAATAAAATACATATTGAGGCATGCTTAAGAAATTATCACAGCCTGATTTTGAAAAGTGTATTTTTTCCAGCAAAAATAGAAGATAGTGAGTCAAGATATTTATTTTTTATTTGTTGTCCTAGAGCAGGGGTGGGCAAACTGACCTAAAGGCCAAATCTGACTTCTGTCTTCTTTGTTAGTAAAGTTTTATTCAAACACAAGTTCTCCCATTTTCTCACTCACTGTCTGTGGATGCTTTTGCACTTTGACAGAGCTGAATACTTGCAGCATAAATTGTATCATCTGCAAAACTCAAAATGTTTACTCTCTGACTGTTTACAGAAAAGTCTGCCAGCTCCTGACCCAGAAGCAATCATGTAGCTCTGTGTCCAGTGAAGGCCATGCTTCATCTCAGTCCATCTAGACCATGACCCTCAGAGGTGGGCTCTCTCACCACATCAGGTGTGCAGAGGCAGCAGGAGCTCAGAGAGGACCACAGCTGGTGAAAGTTAGGCCTGGGAGTCACACCCGTGGGGTTAAGTTCTTCCTTCACTCTTTCGTTTGTTCTGCCAAATGCATGCTGTCTCCGAGCCTCAGTGTCTACGAAGAGGATATGGAGGAAAAGCGATTGCCTCACAGAGCTACTATAACTAATAATTTAGATAAATTAAATGAAGAGCTTAGTTTAGTACCTGGAAAATGCTCAAGAAATGTGTTTGCATTATTAGAGAAGTGGAAACACTTGACCAAGACACCATGGCCAGTAAATAGAGCTGGCATTCCAATGCAGTATGTCAGAGTCCAGAGCCTGGATTCATAATCACTATGGGAAACTACTATGCGTTAAGGGCTTCTGAGACACTCTTTTTTTTTTTTTAATATTTACTTATTTATTTATTTGGCTGCAGTGGGTTTCATTTGTGGCATGTGGGATTTTCGTTGTAGCTTGGGCAACTCTCTCTAGCTGTGGCATGTGGGCTTAGTTGCCCTGCATCATATGAGATCTCAGTTCCCCAGCCGGGATAGACTCCATATTCTTCTGCATTGGAGGGTAGATTCTTAACCACTTGACCGCCAGGGAAGCTCCCTGAGATGCACTCTTTCCTCCCCTTTGAACTCTCTTACTTTCTCCTCTTTAGGAACAAAAGATTTGGCAATAGAGTTGTGTAACTGACCTAGAGATAGTAATCCTACTGATTCCAGGATTCCTTAATTAAAATTTTATCCATCATACAGGCATACCATAAGAGACATGGTCTGTTCAGTCCCAACCACTTCAATAAAGTGAATATCACATTAAAGGAACTCACATGCGTGTACTTATTAATCATGCAATTGCATATCTTAATTATTACTAAGGAATGCTATCATCTGAGCATTCAGCAAGATGGAGTAGTAATCAAAGATCACTAATCACACATCACCATGCTGCTGCTGCTGCTAAGTCACTTCAGTCGTGTCCGACTCCGTGCGACCCCAGAGATGGCAGCCCACCAGGCTCCCCTGTCCCTGGGATTCTCCAGGCAAGAACACTGGAGTGGGTTGCCGTTTCCTTCTCCAATGCATGAAAGTGGAAAGTGAAAATTGAAAGTGAAGTCACTTAGTCGTGTCCGACTCCTAGCGACCCTATGGACTGCAGCCCACCAGGCTCCTCCGTCCGTGGGATTTTCCAGGCAAGAGTACTGGAGTGGGGTGCCATTGCCTTCTCCACACATCACCATAATAAATATAATAATAATGAGAAAGTTAGAAACATTGTGAGAGTTGCCAAAATGTGACACAGAAACAAGAGATGAGGAAACGCTGCTGAAAAAGTGAGGCCCATGACATGCCACAAACTTTTAATTTATTTAAAAACAAGTTTCTGTGAAGTCCAATAAAGCACAATAAAATAAGTTACATGGGTATTCTGAAGGGGTTGTTATTACGCTAGAAACATTGTTCCTTTCTAGAGGTTCTCCTCAGTTATGGATTAGGTGGTTTCCCCAGTGGCTCAGAGAGTAAAGAATCTGCCTGCAATGCAGGAGACCTGGGTTCGATTCCTTGGTTGGGAAGATCCCCTGGAGAAGGAAATGGTAGCCCACTCCAGTATTCTTGCCTGGAAAATCCTATGGACAGAGGAGCCTGGCGGGCTACAGTCCACAGGGTAGCAAAGAGTCAGACATGACTGAGTGACTAACACCCACACACATGGATTAGGGAAGGTGTGGTAGGCCTCTTGTGAGTTGGCCATTTGGGAGTTGAACTTTGTGTTTAAAATACATAATGTTTTAATCATGGCAGATGCAGCTCTGCGATAATGAAACAGATAAATACTGTGAAAGGGAGGAGGAAGAAAAAAAATCCAGCAGGGGGCCAAGTCTGAGCTATTAACTGGGTGGGAGGCTTCTGTACACGAGGCTTCCCTGGGTCAGATAGTAAAGAATCTGCCTGCAATGTAGGAGACTTGGATTCGATCCCTGGGTCAGGAAGATTGCCTGGAAAAAGGAAGAGCAACCCATTCCAGTATTCTTCCTGGAGAATCCCATGGACAGAGGAGCCTGGCAGGTTATAGTCCACGGGGTCACAAAGAGTCGGACACACCTGAGTGACAACACACACTTTCACCGGCTGCTGAGCAGTCTCCTTTGCTATTGTTACAAATCACCACAAATGCAGTGACTAAAAAATGTAGACATGCTGTCTCACAGCCTGGATTGGCCCCTCTCTGTGTTCACCTCTGGTTTCTTTCGGCTGGAATTGAGGTGTCAGCTGGTTGTCAAGAGACTCTTGGAAGAATCTGCTCTCAAGTTCACTCACATCATTGGCAGAATCCATTTGCTTTTGATTTTAGGGCTCAGATCCCTGTGTCCTGGATGGCTGTCATCTGGAAGACATCCTTCGCCCTCAGAAAGCCTGTCTCCAGTCCTTGTCCACTGACCCTCTATCTCAGAGCCAGCAACCCTGCATGAAAACCTCGTTAAACTCAGAATCTCTCTGACTTCTCCTTCTCCTCTGCTTTCTGACTTCAGCCAGAGAAGCCTTTACGCTTTGAAGGGTTGATGTGATTAGAGTAGGCCCACCACGTTATCCAGGGTACTCATCCAGTCCTGAAGTAGACAAGCTGATTATACCTGCAGTCTTTTCCTCCCATGCATGTATCATATACTTACATTGCAACACAGACGTCTTTGAAGCCATTATTCTGCTCAGCAAGGACGCACTCCAGAGAGGCAGTGGTCATGTCTAGCACAAGCTTCCCAGATGTGTTTGTTCATCATGATTTAGAGCCAGAGGCAGGGGTGGTAGACATACCCGCCCACATGGGAAACAAACAGCCCAAGCTATGTAGTTTACTGTGTCATCAAAACCCAAGTTAGGTTCCGCTTCCTCTATGGCTACAAACCAGCCATGTCTGGATGTTGATGTCGACACAAACTTGTTTCTGTGTATCTTTGGAAAATGAATCTCCTATTCTTTTGGATAAAATGGAAGTAAGAAAATTCAATGAGTGATAATATAAAAAATAATGGTATACTTTACAGATGTCGTATATGATATAATATGCCCTGGAGAAGGAAATAGCAACCCGCTCCAGTATTCTTGCTTAGAGAATTCCATGGACAGAGGAGTCTGGTGGGCTATAGTCCATGGTGTTGCAAAGAGTTGGACATGACTGAGCGACTAACATTGTATACCTAATATGATAATGCATGTAAAGAATTTTATACATAGTGGGTGCTAAGCAAATCTTAGAAATTTAGAAAGTTGAGCACAGAGAATTGATGCTTTTGAACTGTGGTACTGGAGAAGAGTCTTGAGAGTCCCTTGGACTGCAAGGAGGCCAAATCAGTCAATCCTAAAAGAAATCAGTCCTGAATATTCATTGGAAGGACTGATGCTGAAGCTGAAGCTCCAATAGTTTGGCCACCTGATACGAAGAACTGACTCCTTAGAAAAGACCCTGATGCTGGGAATGATTGAAGGCAGGAGGAGAAGGGGACGGCACAGGATGAGCTGGTTGGATGGCATCACCGACTCGATGGACATGAGTTTGAACAAGCTCCAGGAATTGGTGATGGACAGGGAGGCCTGGCATGCTGTGGTCCACAAGGTCGCAAAGAGTCGGACATGACTGAGTGATCAAACTGAACTGCAGCAAGTATTAGTTCCTTCTCATTCTCTTCTTTTTTCTCACAAGAATCCAATTATTATTTTCTTCCATGAAATATTTTTTTTAATACGGTAGAAATAATACAGATGCCTACTCAGTAGGGAGATGTATACCACTTAGTTGGAGAAGGAAATGGCAACCCACTCCAGTATTCTTGCCTGGAAAATCCCATGAACAGAGAAGCCTGGTGGGCTACAGTTCATGGGGGTCACAAAAGCTTTGTACATGATTGAGTGACTAAACAGCAGCATACTACTTAATGTCCACCTGGTGATTTTCAAAGGTTCTGAACCTACCTCTGGACACTAATATAAATATACATGATTGAAATTGTTAAGCCTATGACACATAAGATGTTATAATTTGTACACGTGAAATGCTATGCTGAAATCGCACTATGAAGTATAAGTAAATCACATGGAAAGATCTTCAATAATTTTTTTCTATGTATGGAATGGTTAAAAGTGGTTTATTCATAGTTTACAGATGTGTAAAAGTTCATAAATAATTCACACAATAGGACAATTGAGAATAATTTGAAGTCTATTACATCAAGCACTATTGTTTGTTATAAATATCTACATGACATTAAAACTCCAATTTCTTCTGCGACCAAGCATTAGAATTATTACTCGGCAATTAAACCAGTATCTCAATGATGTTTGCTCAGACAGTACATGTAAGGAAGGATTTCATGAAAACAGAAAATCTCAATAGCAGCTGGAGAATTCTTGATTCGTGAAATCATGAATCAAGGATTCTTAGGGAAGATCATAAGTTAAAGTGTTAGTCCCTCTCTGATATCCACTCTTCTCCATGAAGCTGGCCCTTGTTTCTCTCTTCCCAAAGACCCAGCCTCAGGTCACTCCCCTTTCCTTGGTATTCTCATTATACATTGAAAGTTTCAGTGGGAACTTTCCTCACTGTATTTTTGGGGTTTTTGGTTTGTTTGTTTCTATTTATTTCACTGGACTATGAGCCCCTCAAGTGTAAAAACCACATATATCACTTCTATTTGTAGGTCTTGTTTGGTTTTCTGGGTGAGGCATGGCCCACAGTAAAGCCCTGCAGTTAGAGGCATTGAAGAACCTCAGCTGCAAGTGGGGAGTAAGAAAGTAATTTAAGAAAATGAAGGCAGATCTGGGATAATATATAGTATAAGAGGAAAAGGAAGATTCAGGACAGGATAGGAGAAATGTATTTTGATTTCAAATATCTCACCCTGGCCGTCAGATTTATTCAAATTGAGTGAGTCTATTGAATTGAAATACATACCACCATACTTTTTCAGAAATATTTTCAGTTGTTTAACAATTCAAAATCATCAATAATAATCCTAATAATTTGAAGAAGAAAGGATAATTTTTTTAAAAGAAAGAAGAAAAGATACTGTGCTAATGGTCTACTGATTTGAGTGTGTGATCCAAATATTAAACTTAAGAACTGGATATCCAGTAAGGTGTATACTTGCCTTGTACGTCATATTTTAAAAGAAAATTCAGCAAATTTTCCCCAGAGTAATTGCTTAGTGAAGCTGAGGACATACACTATACACTGGCTCCTGGCTATGAAACTGAAAACCCAAATCTTAGAATTAAAAGCATTTCAAGTTCACTGTTCCATTCAAATGGGCAACATGACTGAACCAGTGATCTGGGCCATATTAGCAGTTGGTTCTAACTCAATGAGCTAATTATACATGGACAATGAGGAAGACATGAAATTAAAGTTATTCAGAAAAAGTGTCATGATAGTCATCCTTAATAAAAACCTATGAGAATATTCTTACTTCCTGAGGCTTTTATAAATAACTAACAGATGATGCCTGATGATAAACAGAAACCACCATTTAAATCAATTATAAAATGTTCTATATTATGCTCAATTCAGTGAAATGGACCACTGAATGCCCCTCCTCTCTCTATATATGTACACACACACACACACACACACATATATATATATATGTTTATTTTTCTAATTTATTTTCTTGCCACTGGTTCTGGACTCTTTCACTACATAACATTCATAATATATTTGCTTCATACTTGTTTATCATCTTCTCAAAATTTAGATTGAACATATTAAACCATAGTTAAAGTATCCAGTTTCCTTATTGTAATTCCCAGTTAAAAATATCTTCCACCAGCAAATATATTCAAGATGTTATGTAGCACTCATAAAATATTAATATGTTCAAGATTAGTCATTTTATGGGACTATCCAGAGGTTGAATAAGCTTATTGGTTCAGTTTCTATTAAATATTTGAAGAGCTCATGCTCTGTACTAGCTAAATTCTGAATAAAGGCATTTGAATAAGAGTGCAGTGTTCTTACAAAACCAGACATGAGTTTAGGCCTTATGCCTTGTGACTCATGGCAATAGTTTAGGTTAGTCATACAAAATTTATTCTTTATTGTATGACTAGAATGGTCAGTTGATTTTCCAATGTGAATTCTAGCATCAAGTTTAGCAAGACTCACATTTATAGATGCTGTAGAACAAACAGTCTTCTCTACCACAATCCAGATATGATTGTGATTTCTCTGAGTGCACGGGAATCCAATAATTCACTGGAGCCAGTACACCACTTCATGTTCCAAACCACCTGATAATGAAATGGCATTAGCTAGATACTGCCAAATGACAAAACATCAAGCAAAAAAAAAAAAAAAAAGAGCATGACTTCTGTCTGCAAGTCTCTCACTGTTGACTAACATGAAAATTAATAACCACCCTGCATGTGATACAGGTCCTAGTAGAGTTTTCAGAGAGTCTTTTGGGAACCTGGGGCAAGGAGGAGCTAGTTCTGCCTAGAAAGAGGGCAAGGTGTTTTCAGAACTGACATTTCTTGGAACGTTTACAAACGGGTAAAACAACTAGAAGTCTTTACTTTTTTTAGCCTCACCACACGGCTTGCTAGATCTTCATTCCCCAACCAGGGCTTGAACCTGGGCCCTCAGCAGTGAAAGCTCCAAGACCAAACCCCTGGACTGCCAGGGAATGCTCCTGGGTGGAACAGCTAGGGTGTGACATGTAGGTTGCTTCTTCCTCTGATTCTCAACGCGACTCTGAGTGACGTAGTGATGTAGACTTGTGGATTTCATGCTGCTTTATGTACTCTTGCTTTGTTACACATAAAATAGAATCATCAACCAAGGTCACAGGTGCCAGCTCCACTCACAGGGCTGAAATAATTATTAAAGAATAGAATGTCTGAGCAAATGTTTATGAAGCCTATGACAGGATACTTGAAGAAGATTATATTACTAATAGAGATGGTATTAGAGAGATAATTTAAGGACAGATTATCCTAGAGATCTAACCTGTCCTATACTTGAGGACAGATCTGGATGACCCTTAATACCACCTAAGAAGTATGTACTTTGTCTTGTAGATGATCTTTATTTTGCTGGCCTTTTTTGAAATGGACAATGAATATGGAAGTATGTGTAAAACAAAGTATAGAAGGTGAGATAAAGAGGTCCAGGGACTAACTGGGGACTACTGTACAAGTATAGGCTAGAGATGTTGTCATATGGCATCAAAGTCCTCACACTGCATTTTGGAATTGAGGGCACTTTTTCTTGATTTTGGAACAAGTTTTACACAACGTAGGCAGGATCTTCCCTGGTGGCTCAATAGTAAAGAATCTTCCTGTCAATGTAGGAGACACAGGCTTGATCCCTGGGTCAGAAAGATCCCCCGGAGAAGGAAATGGCAACCCACTCCAGTATTCTTTCCTGGGAAAATCCTATGAACAGAGGAGCCTGGTGGGCTACAGTCCTTGGGGTTCAAAAGAGTTGGACACAACTTAGCTACCAACCAGCAGCAAAGCAAGAGATCAGCCCTGGGAAAAGACTGGATGTTATTAATGAACAACATTCAATCTTTAGATACAAGGAGCCAAGATACATCCTCTCCTGGAATACAGAGGGGCCCGGATTTCAGGATCAAGCAGATAAGAATCCATTTATCACATTGAGAAGCCTGGTGCTGAGTCACAGAGGGTTCAGCCTTATGAACTTATTTGCTGCTCAGAGTGTAGCTGATGGCTGTGCACCACTGGCATCCCCAAGGGCTAGTTGAAAATGGAGAAGTAATAAAGATCAGGCGCTCTTGGTGTTTCCTTCCAGCTGTAATCTTGCTGTTTAAGAACTGGGATGGAGTTTGTAACAGGGCATATTGGAAAATAAGCATGGGTCTGTTGGATCCCCTGGAGGAGGGGGTGGCAACCCACTCCAGTATTTTCGCCTGGAGAATCCCATTGACATAGGAGTCTGGTGGGCTACAGTCCATAGGGTCACAAAGAACTGGACACAACTAAAGCAACTTAGCATGCATGCTGTTGGATCCACCTTTTATAAACAAGGCAAATAAAGAATGAAGACTGGGGATGTTAAAAGCTCTGAAAGGAGGCAGAAGGCACATTTGATGGTGAACCCAATAAAATATGAGAAACATAAGAGAGAGGGAGATATAAGGGCAAAGGGTGCTTGGCCAAGGTCATCATCAGTATAATGATGTATGTACAGAGGGAGAAGTTTGTTTAGAGGAGAATTATAAACTTTATAATCCATTATTTAAAAAGAATTTGAAATCAACAGTCTGCTAGTGACACATTATAACACAGCAACCTAAATGTTTGGGGTAATGTTGTTGTTGTTTTCACAAAATGCTGACTTTTTTCAACTTTCTCACTCAAGGTCCAAAAGGAAATATCACACATTATAATATTTATATCTATATACATATAGCATTATATACACTTAAGAATTCGGTCCCTTATAAAAGATAAAGAAGAACACAGAAAAATATTTTTATTTTCTTTTTTGTCTAAAATGAATGGGGATTAAATATCATTCCTGGGAAACAGAGTATTTCTATTTTTTTTTCTTATTTTTCTCTGCTATTTTACTGTAGCAAGGAACAGACTTCAAATATAAGTGGCATTGCACTAAATATGGTAGGGCCAGAGGGAAGGCATTATAAAAAAAATAATTCTGTGGAAAACAGTTTGGATGAATCAGCCCTCTGCCTTCCTTCCAAGTCTGAATGCTACACTGCATCTCGGCACTTTTCAGCAAGCCCCTTATGAGATTCCAAATCAAATTTCCTAGGCTCTTGTAAAATCTCCTCTTCCACACTCCAAATTATTTAACACAGACATATATCTTCCTTTGTACAGTGGAGAACCTGGGTCTTAATTCTGATCTACCTAGAGAGCTTTCTATGACTTAATTTTGAGCCAAGAGCATTAAAGCAGAAATGTCTGTGCAAAAGGTGACCTAAATTTTTCAAGCCCAGAGCTAGGCTCTTCATAGCTTCCACTGCTGTCAGACTCTAAATAACAATTTGCTTTGTACAAGTGTATAGGCAGCAAGACCACTGTGGCTGCCATGTTTAGGGATGATGGTTTTGTCATTTACTGTAGAAAACTAGTGATTAGGCCACAATAGCAGCCTTAGCTTACTGATTTGCATTTAATTTTTTTTTAAAGCAGTGCACAGAAACCAGCACCTGGAGAATGTATTTTCCATCTAATCATCGTCAAATAGAGGGTATACAATCTGACAGGTCAAAGATAACTCTACTGAGAATTGCAGGTTTTTATCTTAAGGATGTATAATGGTTTATCATTTTCTGGAGAGGAAATTTGTTTCCAAGTTTCATGTCACAAAGTTGGGTCTGGAGTGGTCATCTTCTCCTTCATCCGTCTGTCTGTCCATCCATCCATCCATCCATCCTGGATGTGTTTGTCATGAGAGGGCAGAGGGTGTGGCACACCAGTGCTTGTACGGACGTCTGATCTGTGATCCCCTAAGATGTTCCTGTCTTGTGATTGCTTCTATTTGCTCTGAAACTTTAATAACATTAATACTGCTTAAACATGCTTCTACCACAGGGTTTAATTAAACAAACAACACAAAAACAAGAAATCCAGCCCACCTAACAGTAAAAGTTGATTAAGTTATTACTGAAGAAACACCTTGTATTTACATGCACAAGTGAAAAAAAATACTGTATGAAACAAAAATTTGAAAATACTTTGAAAAGAAGTCCCTCATTTTCACAGGAAGAAATTTGAGGCTGAGAAAATTGCAGGGATTTCCCCAGATTAAAATGTTCAGTAAGTGACAATTTGGCACTGCAGATATTTGAATGCTTTCTGTGCAGTATGCCCTGGCCAGAGCTCTGGGGTACCAAGAACAAAAGTCCTCCTGCCACTCATCAGAGATCACAGTCCCAACCAGGAGACAGAACCAGGCACAGACAATGTCCACATCCCCCAGACACAGAGGGATGGGAGCTGGGCCTCTTCCCACTGTACCATGTGGCCTCCATCATCCACTACTCTGCTCACAGAATCTCATCAAATCTGTTACCACATATTTATTTTCACTAATAAATATGCATTAACAGCTACTAAGAAAAAGAAGCTGAGCTTCAGGATATAGAGCGAACCCAAATCAGGAATCCACAGTTAGGGAATGACACTAGTGAAGGGCAGAAGCAATGCAGAGCAGACGCAGCAGAAGGTTCCAGAAGGCACACCCTCAGCTCTCTAAGGCCTGACTTTATTAGTATTTTTATTTATCTGTGATTTTTTATTATTGGAGTAGATGGGCAGAGTCCCTTGGACAGCAAGATCAAACCAGTCAATCCTAAAGGAAATCAACTCTGAATATTCATCAGAAGGACTGGTGCTGAAGTTGAAGCGCCAATACTTTGGCCACCTGATGCAAAGAACTGACTCCTTAGAAAAGACCTTGATGCTGGGAAAGATGGGAGGCAGGAGAAGGGGACGACAGAGGATGAGATGGTTGGACGGCATCACTGACTCGATGGACATGAGTATGAGCTAGCTCTGGGAGATGTTGATGGACAGGGAGGCCTGGCTTGCTGCAGTCCATGGGGTTTCAAAGAGTCAGACATGACTTAGAGACTAAACAACATCAACAGTAATAGCAACGTGATTCAGTTATATGTCTATCTATTCTTTTGCAGATTCTTTTCCTCTATAGGCCATTATGAGATATTGAATATAGTTCCCTGTGCTTTTCAGTAGGTCCTTGCTGTTCATCTATTTACTATATATTAGTGTGCATTTGTTTGGAGAAGGCAATGGCTACCGACTCCAGTACTCTTGCCTGGAAAATCCCATGGGTGGAGGAGCCTGATAGGCTGCAGTCCATGGGGTCGCTAAGGGTCAGACACGACTGAGCGACTTCACTTTCACTCTTCACTTTCATGCACTGGAGAAGGACATGGCAACCCACTCCAGTGTTCTTGCCTGGAGAATCCCAGGAACGGAGGAGCCTGGTGGGCTGCCATCTATGGGGTCGCACAGAGTCAGACACGACTGAAGCGACTTAGCAGCAGCAGCAGTGTGCATTTGTTAACCTCAAATTTCCAATTTATTCCTCCCCTCATCTTTCCTTTCCCCTTTGGTAACCAGAAGTTTGTTTTCTGGATCTGTGAGTCTATTTCTGTTTAGTAAATAAGTTCATTTGTGTCATTTTTTTAAAAAGATTCCACATATAAGTGATATCATATGATATTTGCCCTTCTCTGTTGGTATTTAAAAGAAGAGAAAAAAATACTTTTGGTTGGAGAGTCAGGAGCTTCTTCAGGAATGAATGACATTTTAAATGGATCTTGTACAATGGGTAAATAGCAAAGATGGACAGCAACAGTGTATGGATTCGGGCAGGATGAAGGAGGTGTCTTGGGGGAGACTATAATTAGAGACTATAATTAGTTCTTCTTCATCTGCAGAAGAACTCAGGAGGCATTCAGGAGACACTGTGTTGCCCTGTTTGGCTGGAGGACATGGAAAACGTGCAGTGGAAAATTGAAGCTGAAAGCCAGATTTATGTTATGCTGTGGTAGAAGGTCAAGGCAGGACTGTGAGCTCATTTTTGGAGATTCTTAGGATTTTTTTTGACATTTACAAGCAGGAAAATAGATATTCTTAACTTTCAGATTTAGGGAATCTGAACAGACCCTAGTAGGAAGGCCAAATTGGACTGGTCGAAATAGATAAATCTTCATTACAGCCTTTTAGCCAAAGTGCCTAACCTTCTCACTACATAAATAATATAGTTCTGCTCTCAGTCCTCAAATGGTCATTTCCATATACTCCAGCGATCACAGTCTTAGAGTTTTTAGTGCACAGATACTTCAAGGATAACTTAAGCCAAACTGCTCAAGTCAATAATGAGAAGAAGCCAAAGGCAAGATGGAGTAGCTTTAAATGGTATTTCCTTTTAAGCCTGTAAAATAAAAGTTTTACAATATATAGAACATTCCACCTAGAGAATGTTGTCTGTTCTCTGGCCAGCAGATTTTTTTTTTTTTTTTTGCTCTGTCCATAGTATGGCCATAAAAAGGATGTTATCTCACTCCTTTTCTTGGGAAAATTAATTTGTTGATGTTGCTTTGGCCAAAATGTGAATTTATTGCACATCTCATGTAGGTTTTAAAAATATACTTAATTGCTATTTATCTCTTTGGATTCTCTGACATATGTAATATTTCATAGTTTATCTAAACTCATAGAAGATCAGGGCTTCTCAGGTGGCTCAGTGGTAAAGAATCTGCCCGCCAGTACAGGAGTCACTGGATACATGAGTTCGATCCCTGGGTTGGGAAGATCCTCTGAAAAAGGAAATGGCAGCCCATTCCAGTCTTCTTGCCTGGGAAATCCCATGGACAGAGAAGCCCGGTGGGCTACAGTCCATGGCTGCAAAGAGTTGGACACGACTGAGCATGCACCCATAGCATAGAAGACCAAGTATTTAATATACATGTGTATGGTCAATAGGCCGACTTCAAAATTTCACTTACCCTAGACATCACCAGATGGTCAACACCGAAATCAGATTGATTATATTCTTTGCAGCCAAAGATGGAGAAGCTATATACAGTCAACAAAAACAAGACCGGGAGCTGACTGTGGCTCAGATCATGAACTCCTTATTACCAAATTCAGACTCAAATTGAAGAAAATAGGGAAAACCGCTAGACCATTCAGGTATGACCTAAATCAAATCCCTTATGATTATACAGTGGAAGTGAGAAATAGATTTAAGGGCCTAGATCTGATAGATAGAATGCCTGATGAACTATGGAATGAGGTTCGTGACATTGTACAGGAGACAGGGATCAAGACCATCCCCATGGAAAAGAAATGCAAAAAAGCAAAATGGCTGTCTGGGGAGGCCTTACAAATAGCTATGAAAAGAAGAGAGGCAAAAAGCAGAGGAGAAAAGGAAAGATATAAGCATCTAAATGCAGAGTCCCAAAGAATAGCAAAAAGAGATAAGAAAGCCTTCTTCAGCGATCAATGCAAAGAAATAGAGGAAAACAACAGAATGGGAAAGACTAGAGATCTCTTTAAGAAAATTAGACACACCAAGGGAACATTTCATGCAAAGACGGGCTTGATAAAGGACAGAAATGGTATGGACCTAACAGAAGCAGAAGATATTAGGAGAGGTGGCAAGAATACACAGCAAGAACTGTACAAAAAAGATCTTCATGACCCGGATAATCATGATGATGTGATCACTAATCTAGAGCCAGACATCCTGGAATGTGAAGTCAAGTGGGCCTTAGAAAGCATCACTAAGAACAAAGCTAGTGGAGGTGGATGGAATTCCAGTTGAGCTGTTTCAAATCCTGAAAGATGATGCTGTGAAAGTGCTGCATTCAATATGCCAGCAAATTTGGAAAACTCAGCAGTGGCCACAGGACTGGAAAAGGTCACTTTTCATTCCAATCCGAAAGAAAGGCAATGCCAAAGAATGCTCAAACTACCGCATAACTGCACTCATCTCACACGGTAGTAAAGTCATGCTCAAAATTCCCCAAGCCAGGCTTCAGCAATACGTGAACTGTGAACTTCCTGATGTTCAAGCTGGTTTTAGAAAAGGCAGAGGAACCAGAGATCAAATTGCCAACATCTGCTGGATCATGGAAAAAGCAAGAGAGTTCCAGAAAAACATCTATTTCTGCTTTATTGACTATGCCAAAGCATTTGACTGTGTGGATCACAATAAACTGTGGAAAATTCTGAAAGAGATGGGAATACCAGACCACCTAACCTGCCTCTTGAGAAAGCTGTATGCAGGTCAGGAAGCAACAGTTAGAACTGGACATGGAACAATAGACTGGTTCCAAATAGGAAAAGGAGTACGTCAAGGCTGTATATTGTCACCCTGCTTATTTAAATTTTATGCAGAGTACATCATGAGAAACGCTGGACTGGAAGAAACACAAGCTGGAATCAAGATTGCTGGGAGAAATATCAATAACCTCAGATATGCAGATGACACCACCCTATGGCAGAAAGTGAAGAGGAGCTAAAAAGCCTCTTGATGAAAGTGAAAGAGGAGAGTGAAAAAGTTGGCTTAAAGCTCAACATTCAGAAAACGAAGATCATGGCATCCGGTCCCATCACTTCATGGGAAATAGATGGGGAAACAGTGGAAACAGTGTCTGACTTAATTTTGGGGGGCCCCAGAATCACTGCAGATGGTGACTGCAGCCATGAAATTAAAAGACGCTTACTCCTTGGAAGAAAAGTTATGACCAACCTAGATAGCATATTCAAAAGCAGAGACATTACTTTGCCGACTAAGGTCTGTCTAGTCAAGGCTATGGTTTTTCCTGTGGTCATGTATGGATGTGAGATTTGGACTGTGAAGAAGGCTGAGTGCCGAAGAATTGATGCTTTTGAACTGTGGTGTTGGAGAAGACTCTTGAGAGTCCGTTAGACTGCAAGGAGATCCACCCAGTCCATTCTGAAGGAGATCAGCCCTGGGATTTCTTTGGAAGGAATGATGCTAAAGCTGAAAGTCCAGTATTTTGGCCACCTCATGCGAAGGGTTGACTCATTGGAAAAGCCTCTGATGCTGGGAGGGATTGGGGGCAGGAGGAGAAGGGGACGACAGAGAATGAGATGGCTGGATGGCATCATGGACTCAATGGACGTGAGTCTGAGTGAACTCCAGGAGATGGTGATGGACAGGGAGGCCTGGCATGCTGCGATTCATGGGGTCGCAAAGAGTCGGACACGACTGAACGACAGAACTGAACTGAACTAAACTTGATTTAGTATCTTGCCTGTGGTGTAGGCAGCCACTTTAGCACTTCTTCCTTACATTATGACACTGTGAGCAAAACTGGTACTGTTAAGTGGCTTTAAAGAAGTGTCCTCTAAAAGCCAAGGAAGGCATGATGCAGACAAAATAACATGTGGATAAGACATGTAATTCTCTGTATTAAAAAATACCTGCACCTTTCCCCTCTTACATAAAAACAATCTACATAAACCTCCTCGCAGAAGGAAACCTCTAGGCCAGAAACAGATACCATAAGACAGCAAATATGATGCAAGTGAAAATTAATGCTTCAAATGTGAAAGCTATATCAGGTCTCAGCTGCATATTTAGTTAGATAGATGTGAGAAGCACAGAAAAAAGAGGAGTAGCTTCTTTTAATGACACTTACAAGCAGCATTTCAGACTGGACTTTTGAACCCTGACTCCTGTTCTTTCTAAGCCCCTGTTTGCTGTTCTTTTTTTTTTTTTTAATTTAAATGTGTTTATTTTAATTGGAGGCTAATTACTTTACAATATTGTACTGGTTTTGCCATACATCAACATGAATCCACCACAGGTGTACACGTGTTCCCAATCCTGAACCCCCCTCCCCCTTCCCTCCCCATACCATCCCTCTGGGTCATCCCAGTGCACCAGCCCCAAGCATCCTGTATTCTGCGTCGAACCTGGACTGGCAATTCTTTTCTTATACGATATTATACATGTTTAAATGTCATTCTCCCAAATCATCCCACCCTATCCCTCTCCCACAGAGTCCAAAAGACTGTTCTATACATCTGTGTCTCTTTTGTTCTCTTGCACACAGGGTTATCGTTACCGTCTTTCTAAATTCCATATATATGTGTTAGTATACTGTATTGGTGTTTTTCTTTCTGGCTTACTTCACTCTGTATAATCAGCTCCAGTTTCATCCACCTCATTAGAACTGATTCAAATGTATTCTTTTTCCTGTACTTATATAGTCTACCAAGTCTCTGCTCTGGGTTGGGGGTGGAGGGTAGTTAAAGGTAACAGAAGGGATTCCATTTACTTGGAAGATCATTAGAATCAGAATACAGCATGCATCCATCTCTGAGCATGAGCCAAAAGCCTGCTCATCCGGACCTCAGACCACAGTATTTGGGGTTGAGAAATGTATACCTGGCAGACTTGATTTGACGGCTAATTATGTCACCATCGCTGCCATTCTGCCTGCAATGCATCTACTATTACAGCTTTTTCTTTGAAAGCCCAACTTGCTCCCTCATTCAGCTTGGAAAACAAAGTGAAATATACAGGGCACAATGAAATCCTACATACCAGCCAGCCAGCTTCTTACCTCCTGAGCAATTTATCTGGAATCTCCCAATCTAGCTGATCTTCACACTTATATTCTAGAGTGATCCTATAATATTCATAATATTAAGAATAAATTATTTTATATCTTTTCACTGGATAAAAAAAATTAAAAAGAAGAACATTGTACAAAAGCAATATCTTGTTAACAGGATTGTTCTGAGAAATGAAGAATGGGCCCCAGAGGTGGGTCTTTAATTCTATACGTGTTCAGTCCCTCAGTTATATTCAACTCTTTGTGGCCCCATGGACTTTAGCCCATTAGGCTCCTGTCTCAGTTCAGTTCAGTTCAGTTCAGTCATTCAGTTGTGTCCAACTTTTTGTGAACCCAAGAATAGCAGCACGCCAGGCCTCCCTGTCCATCACCAACTCCCGGAGTTTACTCAAACTCATGTTCATCGAGTCGGTGATGCCAATCAGCCATCTCATCCTCTGTCGTCCCCTTCTCCTCCTGTCCCCCAATCCCTCCCAGCATCAGAGTCTTTTCCAATGAGTCAACTCTTCGCATGAGGTGGCCAAAGTATTGGAGTTTCAGCTTTAGCATCAGTCCTTCCAGTGAACACCCAGGACTGATCTCCTTTAGAATGGACTTGTTGGATCTCCTGTCTAGTAGTTAGTAAAAAGCACTCAGTTGGTTTGCAGCCTGGATTTGTCCCCGGAGTCTGGGGAAGAAGTAATGGCAAATGTCAAGAAAAGACCTCACTTCAATTCAGTTCTTGGTTCTTTCCTGAGACCCTCTATGTCCTTGATGGGATGGGACTGAGTTGAGAGGTTAGACTGTTCCGTTGACCCACGGCCAACCGAATGATAAACAAGGTGCACAGGGAATGTTCAGTTGATATTTTAATTTGAACTGCATTCCTTTGGATCCATAGTGTTTTATTTTATTTCACCAATTTGTAATTTACTATAGTGACAATATGAGTTGCCATGTTTTGGCTTTTCATTTTTGCAAAGAAGGCTTCCGTAGAGTCAGCTTTTTCTAGAATCAGGATTCAGTCATTCAGGTCCTCACTTTAATCAGCTTCCTTCTTCCTAAGGTTTCCTTGACAATCAAAAAGGTCAATCATGATATTTAAAGATACAAAAAGTATCAAAAATGCCTTCTCAAAACCTACAGTACATTAAGGAACATACAGCCTGTATTTGGGGAGAAATGGGAGCCGATCAGGTGTGTTTAAACTGGGTTGACTCTACTATCATTCACTCCCAATGAGCCACCAAGAATCTGCAGAGTCATCTGCAGCTGCTCCCAAAAGTGTCTTGAGAAACTATGTCCTGGTGATCAGTTCAGTTCATTTCAGCTCATTCGTTCAGTCATGTCTGACTCTTTGCAGCCCCATGGACTGCAGCACACCAGGCCTCGCTGTCCATCACCAATGCCTGGAGTTTAATCAAACTCATGTCCATTGAGTCGGGGATGCCATCCAACCATCTCATCTTCTTTCGTCCCCTTCTCCTCCCAACTTCAATCTTTCCCAGCATCAGGGTCTTTTCAAATGACAGTTCTTCACATCAGCTGGCCAAAATATTGGAGTTTCAGCTTCAGCATCAATGAATATTCAGGACTGATTTCCTTTAGGATGGGACTCTCAAGAGTCGTTTCCCATACCACAGTTCAAAAGCATCTTTATAGTCCAACTCTCACATCCATACATGACTACTGGAAAAACTATAGCTTTGAATAGATGGGCTTTTGTTGGCAAAGTAATGTCTCTGCTTTTTAATATGCTGTCTAGATTGCTCATAACTTTCCTTCCAATGAGCAAGTGTCTTTTAATTTCACGACTGCAGTCACCATCTGCAGTGATTTGGGAGTCCGAAAAAAAAAGTGTCACTGTTTCCATTGTTTCCCCCTGTGTTTTCTATGAAGTGATGGGACCAGATGCCATGATCTTAGTTTTCTGATTATTGACTTTTAAGCCAACTTTGTCACTCTCCCCTTTCACTTTCATCAAGAGTCTCTTTAGTTCTTCTTCACTTTCTGCCATAAGGGCGGTGTCATCCACATACTAAAGTTATTGATGTTTCTCCCGGCAACCTTGATTCCAGGTTGTGTTTCATCCAGCCCAGGGTTTCTCATGATGTACTCTGCATATAAGTTAAATAAGCAGGGTGACAACACACAGCCTTGATGTACTCCTTTTCCTATTTGGAACCAGTCAGTTGTTCCAAGTCCACTTCTAACTGTTGCTACCTGACCTGCATACAGGTTTTTCAAGAGGCCTGTCAGGTGGTCTGGTATTCCCATCTCTTTAAGAATTTTTCACAGTTTCTTGTGATGCACACAGTCAAAGGCTTTGGCATAGTCAATAAAGCAGAAATAGATGTTTTTCTGGAACTCTCTTGCTTTTTCCATGATCCAGTGGATGTTGGCAACTTGATCTCTGGTTCCTCTGCCTTTTCTAAAATCAGCTTGAACATTTGGAAGTTCACAGTTCACGTATTGCTGAATCCTGTCTTGGAGAATTTTGAGCATTTTTTTACTACCGTGTGAGATGAGTGCAATTGTGCTATAGTTTGAGCATTCTTTGGCATTGCCTTTCTTTGGGATTGGAATGAAAACTGACATTCTCCTGTCCTGTGGCCACTGCTGAGTTTTCCAAATTTGCTGATGTATTGAGTGCAGCACTTTCGCAGCATCATCTTTTAGAATTTGAAATAGTTCAATTGGAATTCCATCCCATCCACTAGCTTTGTTTGCAGTGATGTTTCCTTAGGCCCACTTGAATTGCATTCCAGGAAGTCTTGCTTTAGGTGAGTGATCACGCCATTGTGATTATCTGGGTCATGAAGATCTTTTCTGAACAGATCTGTGTAATCTTGCCACCACTTAATACCTTCTGCTTCTGTTAGATTCATAACTTTTCTGTTCTTTATGTGCCCTTCTTTGTAAGAAATGTTCCCTTCAGTTCAGTTCAGTTCAGTTCAGTCGCTCAGTCATGTCCAACTCTTTGCAACCCCGTGAATCACAGCATGCCAGGCCTCACTGTCCATCACCAACTCCCGGAGTTCACCCAGACTCATGTCCATCGAGTCAGTGATGCCAGCCAGCCATCTCATTCTCTGTTGTCCCCTTCTCCTCCTGCCCCCAATCCCTCCCAGCATCAGAGGCTTTTCCAATGAGTTAACTCTTCAGATGCTAAACTCTTCAGCTTTAGCATCATTCCTTCCAAAGAAATCCCAGGACTGATCTTCAGAATGGACTGGTTGGATCTCCTTGCAGTCCAAGGGACTCTCAAGGGTCGTTTCCCATACCACAGTTCAAAAGCATCAATTCTTCGGTGCTCAGCCTTCTTCACAGTCCAAATCTCACATCCATACATGACCACAGGAAAAACCATAGCCTTGACTAGACGGACCTTAGTCAGCAAAGTAATGTCTCTGCTTTTGAATATACTATCTAGGTTGGTCATAACTTTTCTTCCAAGGAGTAAGCATCTTTTAATTGCATGGCTGCAATCACCATCTGCAGTGATTTTGGAGCCCAAAAAGATAAAGTCTGACACTGTTTCCACTGTTTCCCCATCTATTTCCCATGAAGTGATGGGACCGGATGCCATGATCTTCGTTTCCTGAATGTTGAGCTTTAAGCAAACTTTTTCACTCTCCTCTTTCACTTTCATCAAGAAGCTTTTTAGTTCCTCTTCACTTTCTGCCATGAGGGTGGTGTCATCTGCATATGTTATTGATATTTCTCCTGGCAATCTTGATTCCAGCTTGTGTTTCTTCCAGTCCAGTGTTTCTCATGATGTACTCTGCATAGAATTTAAATAAGCAGGGTGACAATATACAGCCTTGATGTACTCCTTTTCCTATTTGGAACCAGTCTATTGTTCCATGTCCAGTTCTAACTGTTGCTTCCTGACCTGCCAAAGATTTCTCAAGAGGCAGGTCAGGTGGTCTGGGATTCCCATCTCTCTCAGAATTTTCCACAGTTTAATGTGATCCACACAATCAAATGCTTTGGCATAGTCAATAAAGCAGAAATAGATGTTTTTCTGGAACTCTCTTGCTTTTTCCATGATCCAGCAGATGTTGGCAATTTGATCTCTGGTTCCTCTGCCTTTTCTAAAACCAGCTTGAACATCAGGAAGTTCATGGTTCATGTATTGCTGAAGCCTGGCTTGGAGAATTTTGAGCATGACTTTACTAGCATGTGAGATGAGTGCAATTGTGCGGTAGTTTGAGCATTCTTTGGCATTGCCTTTCTTTTGAATTGAAATGAAAACTGACCTTTTCCAGTCCTGTGGCCACTGCTGAGTTTTCCAAATTTCCCTTAGTATCTCTAATTTTCTGGAAGACATCACTAGTCTTTCCCATTGTATTGTTTTCCTCTATTTCTTTGCATTGATAGCTGAGGAAAGCTTTCTTATCTCTCCTTGCTATTCTTTGGAACTCTGCATTCAAATGGGTATATCTTTCCTTTTCTCCTTTGCTTTTTAGCTTCTCTTCTTTTCACAGCTATATGTAAGGCCTTATCAGACAACCATTTTTCTTTTTGCATTTCTTTTTCTTGGGATGGTCTTGATCCCTGCCTCCTGTACAATGTCATGAGCATCAGTCCATAGATCTTCAGGCACTCTATCTATCAGTTCTAATCCCTTCAATCTATTTCTCACTTCCACTGTATAATCGTAAGGGATGTAATTTTGGACATACCCAAATGGTCTAGTGGTTTTCCCTACTTTCTTCAATTTAAGTCCGAATTTTGCAATACAGAGTTCATGATCTGAGCCACAGTCAGCTTCTGGTCACGTTTTTGTTGACTGTATAGAGCTTCTCCATCTTTGGCTGCAAAGAATATAATCAATGTTATTGGTGTTGACCATCTGGTGATGTCCCTGTGTAGAGTCTTCTCTTGTGTTGTTGGAAGAGGGTGTTTGCTATGACCGGTATGTTCTCTTGGCAAAACACTATTAGCCTTTGCCCTGCTTCATTCTGTACTCCAAGGCCAAAACTCCAGGGGTTTCTTGACTTCCCGCTTTTGTATTCCAGTCACCTATAATGAAAAGGGTGTTAGTTCTAAAAGGTCTTGTAGGTCTTCATAGAACCATTCAAGTTCAGCTTCTTCAGCATTACTGGTCAGGGCATAGACTTGGATTACTGTGATATTTAATGGTTTACCTTGGAAATGAACATAGATCATTCTGTCATTTTTGAGATTGTATCCAAGTACTACGTTTCCAAGTCTTTTGTTGACTATGAAGACTACTCCAACTCTTCTAAGGGATTCTTGCTCACAGTAGTAGATATAATGGTCATCTGAGTTATATTCACCCATTCCAGTCCATTTTAGTTTGCTGATTCCTAAAATGTTGACGTTCACTCTTGCCCTCTCTTGTTTGACCACTCCAGTTTGCCTTGATTCATGGACCTAAGTGACTTCCCTGGTGGCTTAGATGCTAAAGAGTCTGCCTAGAATCCGGAAGATCTGGGTTCCATCCCGGGTCAGGAAGAGCCCCTGGAGAAGCAAATGGCAACCCACTCCAGTACTCTTGCTGGAAAATCCCATGGATGGAGAAGCCTGGTAGGTTACAGTCTATGAGGTCGCAAAGAGTCAGAAACAACTGAGCGACTTCACTTTCATGGACCTAACATTCCAGGTTGGTATGCAATATTGCTCTTTACAGCATCAGGCCTTGCTTCCATCACCAGTCACATCCACAGCTGGGTGTTGTTTTTGCTTTGGCTCCCTCTCTTCATTCTTTCTGAAGTTATTTCTCCACTGATCTCCAGTAGCGTATTTGGCACCTACCCACCTGGGGAGTTCATCTCTCAGTGTCCTATCCTTTTGCTTTTTCATACTGTTCATGGGGTTCTCAAGGCAAGAATACTGAAGTGGTTTGCCACTCCCTTCTCCAGCAGACCACGTTTTTTCAGAACTCTCCACCAGGACCCATCCGTCTTGGGTGGCCCTACACGGCATGGCTCATAGTTTCATTGAGTTAGACAAGGCTGTGGTCCATGTGATCAGATTTGTTAGTTTTCTGTGATTGTGGTTTTCAGTCTGTCTGCTCTCTGATGTAGAAGGATAAGAGGCTTATAGAAGCTTCCTGATGGGGGAGACTGACTGAGAGGGAAACTGGGTCTTGCTCTGATGGGTGGGGCCATGCTCAGTAAACCTTTAATCTAATTTTCTGTTGCTGGATTGGGCAGTGTTACCTCCCTGTTATGCCCCGATGATGCTCAATCCTAAACAAGCTTCCTTTCTTCCCCTCATCCCCTCCTCTCTGTGCTCACTCCTGTTGGCCTGGGCATGTTCCATTACTTATCTTGCTTTCACCAAGTCTTCAACCTGGAACTCCCTTCTCCTCTCCATCCTCCTCTGACAGAAAAAGTGATTTTATAACATAAAGATTCACTTATTTTTACCCCCTCACCCTTCTCTGTGTCCATAGGATCAAGTTCTACCTCTTTGGCATGGCCGATAAGCCTCTTCCAAATCAACTTGGCGTTTCCCTTCACTGCTTCTTCTGCACACCTTCTCTTCTAAATACCTCTGTGCTGTTTCCCCAATCATCACATATTTCACAACCTTATGCCTTTGTTTTTACAGTTTTTTTTTTTTTTTTGGCCTGCTGTTTTCTCTCTTCCTAAACTCAGATCCTTGCCTCTTTTTCCACGTGGTGAATAATTATTTATCTTTGAGGACTGATCGTCAGGACCTACAAATGTGCCCTCTTTCTGTGATAACTCATGTGAAGCTCTATGAACTGTCTTCCTGCAGGGCTTTGGGAGCAGCAGTGTGTGCTGAACTCATGCTGGACTCAGTCTAATGGACCTGGGTTTGTGTTCTGACTTGGCCACTGTACCAGTCAGATGATCATATCAATTTATCCTTATTGGTCTCAGTTTCCTTACCTACAAAGTAGGATAATAATAATGGCTGTTTCCAGGGTGCAACAAGAATCAAATGGAGGTAATACAAACAAAACACTTGCCTCAGCACCTAGAACAAGGCACATTTCTAGTACACAAAACTCATTGCTATTATATATTTCTATCATTGTACTTATGTCATATCTATCATTGTAATTATATCATAGCATGAGAAACGCTGGACTGGAAGAAACACAAGCTGGTATCAAGATTGCCGGGAGAAATATCAAAAACCTTAGATATGCAGATGACACCACCCTCATGGCAGAAAGTGAAGAACTAAAAAGCCTCTTGATGAAAGTAAAAGAGGAGAGCAAAAAAGTTTGCTTAAAGCTCAACATTCAGAAAACGAAGATCGTGGCATCCGGTCCCATCACTTCATGGAAAATAGATGGGGAAACAGTAGAAACAGTGTCAGGCTTTATTGTTTGAGGCTCCAAAATCACTGCAGATGGTGATTGCAGCCATGCAATTAAAAGATGCTTACTCCTTGGAAGAAAAGTTATGACCAACCTAGATAGTATATTCAAAAGCAGAGACATTACTTTGCCGACTAAGGTCCGTCTAGTCAAGGCTATGGTTTTTCCAGTAGTCATGTATGGATGTGAGAGTTGGACTGTGAAGAAGGCTGAGCGCCGAAGAATTGATGCTTTTGAACTGTGGTGTTGGGCTGGAAGAGATTGGGGGCAGGAGGAGAAGGGGACCACCGAGGATGAGATGGCTGGATGGCATCACGGACTTGATGGACATGAGTCTGAGTGAACTCTGGGAGATGGTGATGGATAGGGAGGCCTGGCGTGCTGTGATTCATGGAGTCACGAAGAGTCAGACACGACTGAGCGACTAAACTGAACTGAACTAATGGCTGTCTAACATGTCTCTTTCCCTGCTGGATGGTGTACTTTCTAAAGGAGGAAATTTACTTTTTTCATCTTTCCATTTTTCTAGCACATAACAGCAGGTTGCTTACAAAGTTGGTGTTAAGATCATCAGATAAAGTGCAGATGCCTAATTCAGTTTGAATTTCAGGTAAATATAGAATATGTTTTAGTATACATATGTCCAAAATATTACATGAGACATACTTTTAATTTAAAAATAGTTTTAGATATCTGAAATCCAAATTTAATCAAGTGTCCTGTATTTACTTTTGCTAAATCTAACAACCTGAATTGATATTCTTCATCTAAATTGTCAGTTTTTGGAGATGAGAATTCATAAAAGACTCTCATGATCGTGTGAAGTGTCTATTTATGACAGGGTGAGACATCACTCATTTCCTGTGTGACTCTCCTAGGATTAGAAGTGCTTCACTGGAGATCTCATCGTTGTGAAACTAACGCAAAGAAGCCAAACTGGGGGAAAAAAAATCTGTCATTGGTACACATCCCTCTTCATCCAAATAGAGAAACTAACAAAATAAGGTGAGGACAAAGGATCATTTATCTTGAACCTCAGTTTCCCCATCTGCTGCTGCTGCTGCTAAGTCACTTCAGTTGTGTCCAACTCTCTGCGATCCCATAGATGGCAGCCCACCAGGCTCCCTCATCCCTGGGATTCTCCAGGCAAGGACACTGGAGTGGGTTGCCATTTCCTTCTCCAGTGCATGAAAGGAAAAAGTGAAAGTGAAGTTTCTCAGTCACGTCCGACTGTTTGTGACCCCGTGGACTGTAGCCTACCAGGCTCCTCCGTCCATGGGATTTTCCAGGCAAGAGTACTGGAGTGGGGTGCCATCGCCTTCTCCGTTCCCCCATCCGCAAAGTGGTCTAATTATAATCTCTGCTATGTATCTTAACACTGATACAGAAGTCAGTTAAGTATAAAGAATAATGGAAAGAGAGGAAGGAATAACTACATACAGAATGTATTCTTATTTTTTAATGTAATATATATTTAAGCCAAATCTTTCTTGCAGATTTGTCTGGATATTCATATTTATATTTTCTGTATACATAAGAGTTTACTGTTGCAGACTAAATATTCGTCATGGTGTGGTGAACATAAGCAACGCTAATTGTGGCATTTAAGAAGACAAAGTGGAACAGGAAGAGACAGGGACAAAGATCAGACAGATTGGTTTAAACTCCAGCCTATCCCTTATTGTAAGTGAACTGTTGAGAAAATCTTTTAGCATTAGATTGTTAGTTTCCTCATCTGTAAAATGGGGGTTGTAATATGGACTTCACAGCACTGATATGAATACAATGTAAAAGTGAGATAATCTGGAAAACCTCTAGAACGACGCCTGGCCCTATATAGACACTCACCAAAGGCTAATCTAGTCCTCTCTGAAGTCCAGAGACATTGATCGATTGTATTGGTTTTCTATTCATGCACAACAAACTGCCTTCACATTGGCATCTTAAAATCAAACTCCTTCATCAGCTCACAGTTCTTTAGGCAAAAAGTCCCACACACTGTGGTCACAGACTCTGTTCAGGCTATTGTAAGGCTGAAATTAAGGTGTCAGCTGGGCTGAGGTCTTGTTTGCTGGCTCTGGGGAAAATCCATTTACAAGTTCATTTTCAATGGAGAAATTCCATTTCTTGGAGGTGTAGAATCGAGGCCGCTCCTTTCCTTCTGGCCTGTCTACTGGAAGCCTTTCTTCTTCTTTAGCGGTCACCTGAATTCCTTGCTATTCATCCCCTTTCCTCCTCAATCCAGCAAGCAGACGGAACTTTATTGTGCTCTGAATCTCTGACTTCCTTTTCTGCAAGTAACCAGAGGAAACTCTCTGCTTTTAAAAGGTTCATGTGATTAGGTCAGACCCACTGAGGGAATCTTTCTGTCTTACAGTAAACTATGCCAAAAAGCATCACCTGATCATAAAAACGATAGGCCAGCAAATTCACAGGGGTGGGGATTATGCAGAGCTTGTACACCATGGAAGCAGGAAGTGAAGTGGTCTTTGGAATTCTACCAACTTGCTACTTCATTGTTCTTGTTATTCAATTGCTGAGTTGTGTCTGATTCTTGTGACCTCATGGACTGCAGCACACCAGGCTCCCCTGTCCTTCACTATCTCTTGGAGCTTGCTTAAACTCATGTCCACTGACTCGGTTATGCCATCCAGCCATCCCATGCTCTGTGGTTCCTTTCTCCCCCTGCCTTCAATCTTTCCCAGCATCTGGGTCTTTTCCAGTGGGAGGTATTTGCCTTATGTGGCCAAAGTATTAGAGCTTCAGCTTCAACACCAGTCCTTCCAATGAATATACAGAGTTGATTTCCTTTAGGATTGACTGGTTTGCTCTCCTTTCAAAGGAAAGATACTATCAAGAGCCTTCTCCAGCACCATAATTAGAAAGCATCAATTCTTTGGTGCTCAGCCTTCTTGACAGAAGGACTCCTCAGCTCTCAATGTTTCTGCCCCCTGCCACACTTTTACAAGTGGGATGGGTTGGAGTGGGGAGACCAACCTATTTCAAAAGATTATTGTGGGTTCCAAACAAGAGAGAAGGTTGAGTATTTTGTAAGCTGTAAAATACCTTGTCTGAATCACAAATTTCTCTTTGTTTAGCATTTTAAAATTCTTACATCACGTTGCAAACGTTTGTTTACATATCTGTCATTCTCTCTTGAATCCTGAAATGGTTGGCAGCAAGGTTGTTGATGTTTATTTCAGTATTTCCATTTTAAAAAAATGAAAATCATTGCTCATGTTATAGCAAGTGCAAAGTAGTTATAAAGTGAATGGACACCACATTTTATCCCTAACTTTTTAAAGCTCCCTTGAGGATTCCAAATGGGAACTCCAAATTCATTCTGGAAGTATTGAAAAATGGAATGTATACTTAGTATGGAACAATTTAATTTTTTTATTAAGTACTTTGATAAAGATACTACCAAGTAGCATTTATCTTGAAATTTAATCAGTCAATAGATGTGATGTTAGTACAAAGTTCTAAGTTAGTAAATTTACATTAAAAATCCTGCTTTCCTGCTAATTTTTAATTTCTTACAGCATCTCAAAGATTGATGATAACAAGTGGTCCTCTTAAAGCAAATGCTTTAAATTCATGACTATTAATATCATGGATAGGAATAATTTGGAGAAGGCAATGGCACCCCACTCCAGTACTCTTGCCTGGAAAATCCCATGGATGGAGGAGCCTGGCAGGCTACAGTCTGTGGGGTCGCTAAGAGTCGGATACGACTGAGCGACTTCACTTTTACTTTTCACTTTCATGCATTGGAGAAGGAAATGGCAACCCACTCCAGTGTTCTTGCCTGGAGAATCCCAGGGACGGAGAAGCCTGGTGGGCCGCTGTCTATGGGGTCGCACAGAGTCGGACATGACTGAAGTGACTTAGCAGAAGCAGCAGCAAAGGAATAATTACAAGAGAGCTTACTCTAATTTTTTCCTTCAATTTACCTTTTTTATGTTTCTAGAATTAAGGGTCAAGGCACATTAAAGACAGTAAAGATGCAATACAACAAATGTGGGTTTAGAATCCAGATAAACTGGTTTGGAATTCTGTTATTTCCACTTGACTTGTTGTTGTTCAATCATTAAGTCATGTCCAACTCCTTGCAACTCCATGGACTATAGCATGGTGGGCTCCTCTGTCCTCCGTTATCTCCTGTAGTTTGCTCAAATTCATGTCCACTGAGTTGGTGATGCTATCTAACCATCTCTTCCTCTACCACCCCCTCTCTTTTTGTGTTTAGTCTTTCCTACAATCAGGGTCTTTTCCAATGAGTTGGCTCTTTGCATCAGGTTGCCAAGTATTGGAGTTTCAGCTTCAGCATCAGTCCTTCCAATGAATATTCAGGGTTGATTTCCTTTAGGACGGACTGGTTTGATCTCCTTGCTGTCCAAGGACTCTCAGGAGTCTTCTCCAGCACCACAATTTGAAGCATCAGCTCTTCGGTGTTCAGCCTTCTTTATGATCCAACTCTCTCATATGTACATGACTATTGGAAAGCCATGGCTTTGACTATGAGGACCTTTGTTGGCAATGTGATGTCTCTGCTTTTTAATAACATCTAAGTAGGAAACTGCAACTCACTCCATTGTTCTTGCCTGGGAAATTCCATGGACAGAGAGCCTGCTGGGCTAAAGTCCATGGGGTTGCAAAGACTTAGACACGACTAAGCAACTGAGCACACACACACAAAGTCTAGGTATGCTCTAATTAGTCATTCCACCAAAAGTCTAATGAGACTTTGAAAGAAAAAGTGATTTGTTCAAACAGTCCAGGGATTCATATGAATTCAGATTTGGAGCCGTTCTCCTTACTGACCAGCCAACCCAGGCAACTCACAGACCCAGTGCTCGTTTCTCTACAGTCAGTGTGGTATCATCATTTGTGTAGTCATAAACTTCCCCACAAGTTTAAAAATGTACTTTGAAAAACTAGAACATGAAATCTTTTTAAAAGATATTTATTTCCCCCCCTCAAGCATCTTCCTGAAACAGCCAGCTAGAAGAGACACATCCCCCTACACAAAACCCACACAAGAATATCAAAATCTGTTTGATAATGAATTTAAATTAAAAAAAAAATCCATACGCTAAAATCATTTTTATTTTTAATTTTCCCCTCTTTTTTTCAAATTCATGGACATAATGTTTCTCATCGCAACTCAGAAACATCCCAAAATAGCTGCCAAAATCTTACAAATAAACATAAAACCAAGGCTTTTGCAGTACAAAAATAGTCCTCACTTCTGCTCTAAAGGTTGGTTGCCCTTCTAAATCTTAGTTAGGGCTGGGCCTCCATCAGCAGCTTAGGCACGAAGCCACATTTAAATAAGGCTAACTTTTTTATCTGGAAAATTCATACATATAGGAGCATGTGCCTCCAATCTCAAATATGTATGTGCATTAAAAAATTCTATAAAGAAAAGTGGATTACAGCTAGAAGACGGAAATGTATTGATGAAATAATTTCAATTGGAAGGTAACTCATGCAGAGTTATGTTACATTATGAATTATTGTCCCCAAAGTGTACCATGATTAATTGTAATTTTTAAAGTGCCAACAGAAATTATTACCCTTTTATTTAAATTGCTCCCATAATTAAATAAGGAGTTTCCTTCATCACAACTAACATTTATGATCCCTGGCACAAGGTATAATAGATCTTCTCTCCCACTCTCTGTCTTTGGGGTATTGAAATTCTATATCTGATTAAATCTTCTGAAATGAAAAGACAGGTCATTCTGTTAGCATGTCATTGAATTCAAGCCCTGGAATACTCATCTTGATTTCCATTTTTTCCACCAGGTTTTCTATTGCATGGTAGAAGAATATCCCAGTTTGAATTTGAGTAAAATAAGTGAAAATTAAATTGATCACAGTTAAATTATTGAAATTTTATATGCGAGAATAAATCTTTTTCAGTCTCTGCATTTAATATACAAAACAAAAGGCAGAAAATTAAATTTCTGTTTTTTCTTATGACTTAGGGCCTTAGAAGATAGACCATGATTTGGACTCTGCTTCATTTCTGACCACTTGTCCTTTAGTTCTGGACAGACTGGCTGCTTCTTATTCCTGCAACATGCCAGTTTTTCTGCATTATTTAGCCTCCAAGTGTTCAGACTTGCTGTGCTTTTTGACATAAGGAAGGTGATTCTCAACAGGTTGCTTGAATCATGCATATTTTGAGCGAGGCACAGACTGTCCTGGATCAGGCCAACATTTCATGAATGTTTGTATTGCAAGTAACTCTGAAATGTAGAGAAAGTGTTTCTCTCTGGGGAAAATGGCAGGCATGTTTACTGCCCATTATAAAAATCTGGGTTCCCTAAGATCAGAATTGCTCTTCTATAATTCAAGACAATGCGTTTTTAGGTGTTCTCCACCCTTCTTTGCATTGTATTATGGGGATTGGAGCTTGGGTATGTTGATTTGCAAATGAAGTATCATATCTTTCTAAGGGCTTATCATTTATAAGAAGGAAGCTGATCGATATACAACTTTCCAGAAGAGGAAGGATAGTAACCAATCAGCTTTGTTTGTCAAATGGAAATGGCACACAGTATTGAACAGCCCAGCTGACCCGGCCCCAGCAGTAGACACAGAAGTGGCAGCTCTCCATTCGGCACATAGATGCCTATAGTAAGGGCCTGCTCTTTGCAGATGCTACTAACTGGGATGGTTTAGCTACTGGTCTAGGAAAGGCAGATTTGGTGCAGTGCACCTGAAGTGGGAACACCCCAATATCGGGTAAGAATAGGGGAGAGAACGACTTCAGTGGCTTGTGTCCCATAATTGTACTTAGAGCCTTTCTCACAAGGCAGATGATTTGATGTGGATCTCCCAAACTCTTACCTGTGCCTTAGATTTAAATGATTGCTGGGTCTGCCACCTTCCACTAGGCAGTTCTGATGACTGTAGGACTTCTGTTCTCCTTAACCTGACTGAGAAATCTGTCAGAAACAAACAGGGGGGGGCCATGATCCTGCACCTCTCAAGCAGAGGCTCTGACAACATCTCCGTTCAAACATTTTCCACACCCCTCATTCCCTTAGCCATTTCTTAGTCATCAAGAACAAACACAGGCCCTCTAGCAAATAAGACAAGCTAGACCAGCTTCCTTCATTCAGCTGCTCCCCAGAAAAGCATCAAGCATGATTATTTAACTAAACTGGGCAGTGTAATGCCTTTGAGTTTGTGGGAAGTTCATTTTGGATCCATCCTAAACTTCTGACTTATGGAAATGTCGGGGTTCCTAGCAATTTTAAATAACACTTTCTTTCCAGGGACATAATTTGCACCCCAGGCTATAGCTGTGAGAGATGGAGGCACTAATTTGCCTTCCCCATAGAAGCATGGTGACATAGGGTGGTCATGAGAGACCATCAAGTGCCTAAGAAAACCAGCGTGGGTTAGTAGCACTCAGATGACTGCAGGTAGGGAACATCATGGAAGGGTACCTGAGGCTACTTATGTGCAGCCTGTAGGCTGTAAACCGTGGATGGGAGTCATTCAGTTAGAAAAAGTAGCACAAAAATTGTCCCTCATTTTAGCTGAAGTAGTCAATAACATCACTGGAGCCCTGGAAGGCTTTTAAGCCAGTCTCAACTCACTGGCCAAGGGTATAACTGATGATAAACAATTTCCACTGTCTTCTTCCTTGCAGACTAAGGCAGTTGGTGCTATTACTAAGTTGTTCTGCTGTATCTATGTTAAGGACTCAGTTGAATAGAAAGGTCAATGCAGAAACTTAAGAGGTTTTATTTTTAAGAACTCTTTTTAGAAACTTGGTTTTCTAAGGTAGATTGTGATGGTTTACAGAATTTGTTCTACGGGTTGTATCCAGAGTAATTTACCTTCTTCCAGCATTTGTGAAACTGTGAGAAGCTAACACATTAGTTTACAAGCAAGGTTATTTCCAGATTTTTTAATAGTAGTCCTTCATCATTCAGATCTCAACTCGAGTGTTGTCTCCTAAAAGAGGCCATAGCACCTCAACCTCAGTTATCCTCTTTCCTATGAATGTTCTTTCTTCTCATTGTAGCCTTTATCTTTTATTTTATTTTATTTTAATTTATTTATTTTTTATTTTACTTTACAATTCTGTATTGGTTTTGCCATACATTGACATGAATCCACCACGGGTGTACATGCATTCCCAAACCTGAACCCCCCTCCCACCCCCCCTCCCCACAACATCTCTCTGGGTCATCCCCGTGTACCAGCCCCAAGCGTACCATATCCTGCATCGGACATAGACTGGTAATTCGATTCTTACATGATATTATACATGTTTCAATACCATTCTCCCAAGTCATCTCACCCTCTCCCTCTCCCACTGAGTCCAAAAGTCCGTTATACACATCTGTGTCGTTTTTGCTGTCCTGCATACAGGGTCATCATTGCCATCTTTATAAATTTCATATATATGTGTTAGTATACTGTATTCGTGTTTTTCTTTCTGGCTTACTTCACTCTGTATAATAGGCTCCAGTTTCATCCATCTCATCAGAACTGATTCAAACGTATTCTTTTTAATGGCTGAGTAATACTCCATTGTGTATATGTACCACAGCTTTCTTATCCATTCATCTGCTGATGGACGTCTAGGTTGTTTCCATGTTCTGGCTACTATAAACAATGCTGCGATGAACATTGGGGTACATGTGTCTCTTTCAATTCTGGTTTCCTCAGTGTGTATGCCCAGTAGTGGGATTGCTGGGTCATAAGGTAGTTCTATTTGCAATTTTTTAAGGAATCTCCACACTGTTCTCCATAGTGGCTGTACTAGTTTGCATTCCCACCAACAGTGTAGGAGGGTTCCCTTCTCTCCACACCCTCTCCAGCATTTATTGCTTGCAGATTTTTGGATCGCAGACATTCTGACTGGTGTGAAATCCCTTGCATTCCTATACACTAATAATGAGAAAGTAGAAAAAGGAATTAAGGAAACAATTCCATTCACCATTGCAACAAAAAGAACAAAATACTTAGGAATATATCTACCTAAAGAAACTAAAGACCTATATATAGAAAACTATAAAATACTGATGAAAGAAATCAAAGAGGACACTAATAGATGGAGAAATATACCATGCTCATGGATCAGAAGAATCAATATAGTGAAAATGAGTATACTACCCAAAGCAATTTACAAATTCAATGCAATCCCTATCAAGCTTCCAGCGATATTTTTCACAGAACTAGAACAAATAATTTCAAGATTTGTATGGAAATACAAAAAACCACGAATAGCCAAAGCAATCTTGAGAAAAAAGAATGGAACTGGAGGAATCAACCTGCCTGACTTCAGGCTCTACTACAAAGCCACAGTCATCAAGACAGTATGGTATTGGCACAAAGACAGAAATATAGATCAATGGAACAAAATAGAAAGCCCAGAGATAAATCCACACACATATGGACACCTTATCTTTGACAAAGGAGGCAAGAATATACAATGGAGTAAAGACAATCTCTTTAACAAGTGGTGCTGGGAAAACTGGGCAACCACTTGTAAAAGAATGAAACTAGATCACTTTCTAACACCGCACACAAAGATAAACTCAAAATGGATTAAAGATCTAAATGTAAGACCAGAAACTATAAAACTCCTAGAGGAGAACATAGGCAAAACACTCTCCGACATAAACCACAGCAGGATCCTCTATGATCCACCTCCCAGAATTCTGGAAATAAAAGCAAAAATAAACCAATGGGACCTAATTAAAATTAAAAGCTTCTGCACAACAAAGGAAAATATAAGCAAAGTGAAAAGACAGCCTTCCGAATGGGAGAAAATAATAGCAAATGAAGCAACTGACAAACAACTAATCTCAAAAATATACAAGCAACTCCTGCAGCTCAATTCCAGAAAAATAAACGACCCAATCAAAAAATGGGCCAAAGAACTAAATAGACATTTCTCCAAAGAAGACATATGGATGGCTAACAAACACATGAAAAGATGCTCAACATCATTATTAGAGAAATGCAAATCAAAACCACAATGAGGTACCAGCCTTTATCTTTTAAAGAGTTAGTAATTATGTACGTGTACAGATGGGCTTTGAACAACAAGCATTTAAACCACATGGATCTTCATACACACAATGCTTTTTCAAAAACAGTTCAGGCGACCCTCTGGATCCTCAGATTTGGAACCAAGGATGTAGAGATCTGATCATAAGGGACTTCTGATATCCATGGAGGGGTCTTGGAATCTGGATAACAAGTGACAATTCTATATTTTCTATCCCCTCCAATTGAATATATACTATGTGAAGGCAGTAAATGGGAACACTATGTCCATTCAGGTGATAGAGCTCAGAATAATGCCAGATTCAAAGTAGTCATTCAACAAGTATTGGTTGAATTTATGTGGATTTCTTTAGAGAATCATTGGGATTTATAAGATAAACATTTCATATGCTCTCCCTTTTCTGTCTGGCTGAATCACACAAGAAATAAATACCTTTTGTTTCAGATAGCTGCTTTAGGTAACATTTAACTTACTACAGAAGGAGATGTTTTTATTACAGAGGTTTTAACCAAAATATGAAGCATTTCTTATACCATAAAATGTTGAAACAATTGTAATAAATCAATTCACAAAAGAAACTATTATTCCATAACTTTACCCTCAATCCTACAAATCCACATGGATACCCAATAACAGCATAATTTTTCCATTGACATGACTTTTACTGGCAAAAATCATACAAATTTTCATTGAAGTTAAAAACCCTTATTGACCAAATAACTTGCTGGGCTACAACTACATGTTGTAATCAGAAGCAGAGGCTTGGATCATTTCAATGGAAAGAGTGGATAAAATCAGGGATTCACATCAAAACTAAAACAAAACAACATATTTGATCAAAATCAGCTTTACAGGAAGACATGTGCTGTGTAAGAGTCCATGGCATGATTCAATTCAAGAAAACAAAAATGTAGATAGAGTTGGATGAAGACCATTTTTATTTGACTGACTCCACATTCAATTGTTTTTATCTCATCTTGACGTCTTAGCAACTGTAGTAGTTTTGTATTTTGAAGAAACACAAGCATAGAACAAATAACAGATCATAATTATGTCTAATGCCAAACATATTAATAAAGACAAAGCTCAAGTTACTATGCCTTAACAAAGAAAAGATGACAGAGACCCATCTTTCCAGTATCCAAACTGCACTGTAACAGGTCACTTGAAAAATCTAAAATAAATCTTTATTATCATGTTGAAAGTTCTTCAGCTCACTCACTAGTTGTTTTTCTTCATTAATAGACATTACCTCTTAGAGAAGTTCAGATTTAGAGAAATATTTAGCAAGAACAGAGAGTTCCATTTACTTTCACACCCACACACCCTTGCTTCTATTTCCCCTGTTGTCAGGATCTTGTTTCGGTGTGGCAAGTTTGTTACACTTTATGAACACATATTGATACTTTATTGTTACATGAAGCCTATGGTTTTACCTTAGGCCCCCTCTTTGTGTTTCTATTACATGAGTTTGCTAAATTGTACAATATCACATATGCATCGTTGCAACATCACACAGTATAATTTCACTGGGCTAAGAATGTTCTGAGCCACACCTTTTCCTCTGTTTCCATCCTCAATACCAGTCCCCCAGATTCTGACAAACTCTGACCTTTTTAGTGTCTTCATTTTTACTTTTTCCAGAACATTTGTACAGTTGGATTCAAACAGTATGCAGCCTTTTCTTACTGGCTTCTTTCACCTAACAATATGCATTTAAGACTTCCGTGACTCTGAATGGCATGACACTCACTGTATTCTTTTCCAGTTTAAATAGTAATTGCATAACTCCAGGGAAATTTGTTCCTACTTTGTGTTATATATGAATATATGTATGACTGAATTCCTTCACTGTTCACCTGAAACTGTCACAACAGTGTCAATTGGCTACACCCCTATGTAAAATATTAATAAAACATTTAAAAACATGTTCATATACCAATATGAGGATTCTCCTATACTAATATGTGAGGATTTTTTAGCAGTATTTTAGCAGGCCAGTGCTTTGGTCTAATTCATCTTTTTAAAAGGTTGCTTGCTGTTGGTGAGGATGGATAGTTGGCACACTTGTGTGCTGTCGGGGGGACGGTAAAATGGTAAAATGGTGCAGTCACTGTGGAAAACTGTAGTTCCTTGCGTCAAAAAATTAAAAATAGAATCGCTGTGTGATCCAGCAATTGCATTTCCGGTTGCATACCCGAAGGAACTGAAAGCAAAGTTTCAAAGAGATATAGCAGCATTATTCACAATAGCCCAAAGCTCAACATTCAAAAAACTAAGATCATGGCATCTGGTCCCATCACTTCATGGCAAATAGATGGGGAAACAGTGGCTGATTTTATTTTTCTGGGCTTCAAAATCATTGCAGATGGTGATTGAAGCCATGAAATTAAAAGACGCTTACTCCTTGGAAAGAAAGTTATGACCAACCTAGATAGTATATTCAAAAGCAGAGATATGACTTTGCCAACAAAGGTCCGTCTAGTCAAGGCTATGGTTTTTCCTATGGTCATGTATGGATGTGAGAGTTGGACTATAAAGAAAGCCGAGCACCAAAGAATTAATGCTTTTGAACTGTGGTGTTGGAGAAGACTCTTGAGAGTCCCTTGGACTGCAAGGAGATCCAACCAGTCCATTCTGCAGGAGATCAGTGCAGGGTGTTCATTGGAAAGACTGATGGTGAAGCTGAAACTCCAATACTTTGACCACCTGATGCAAAGAGCTGACTCATTTGAAAAGACCCTGATGCTGGGAAAGATTGAGGCAGGAGGAGAAGGGGATGACAAAGGATGAAATGGTTGGATGGCATCACCGACTCGATGGATGTGGGTTTGGGTGGACTCCGGGAGCTGGTGATGGACAGGGAGGCCTGGCATGCTGTGATTCATGGGGTCACAAAGAGTCAGACACGACTGAGCGACTGAACTGAACTGAAAGGTGGAAATAATCCAAGTGTCCCTCAACTGCTACATAAACTAAATGTGGTTGATATATATAATGGGATGTTATTCAAGCTGACACACACTACAACAGATGAACCTCGAGGACACAGTGCTGAGTGAAATAAGCCAGTGGTTTATTCAGTGGAGAGTAATTTTCCACTTATTATCCATATAAGTGGGAACACTATGTTTCCATTTATGAGTTACTTAGAGTAGTCAGATTTATAGAGACAGAAAGTGGGCAGGGACTTGGGGGAGGGGTAAATGAAGAGCTGTTTCATAGGCATAGGCTTTCAGGCTGGGATGGCAAAAGTTCTGAAAATAGATCACGAAGATGGCTGCTCAACAATCCAAAGGAAGTTAACCTTACTGCACTGTAGACTTGAAAATGGTCAAGATCATAAATTTCACGTCTCATGTCTTTTACCATAATTAGAAACCTTTTTAAAAGTGAAACAGTAAAGGATTATTCTCTGGGTTTTGTTTGTTTGTTTTGGCAGAGATTGCAAGGCTTTCATGTTGGCTTACATGAAAGCATGGACACCTGGTAGGAAGGAATGCATGTTTCATTTCCAGCCCAGATGCAAGGCAGCCTGGGCTAGTATGTCCCCAGTAGCCTGGTCCAGACAGAAAATGCAGACAGAGGCTATAGACGGCCCACCCTAGGTGCTTCACGGTAAAGGCAAGCAGAGAATTGTAGCAGCATTTTTGCTAGTGTGATGCAGAGTGAAGGAGTGTGTGAGTGTGTGTGTGAAGAGAACTATCTGAGCACTACACTATGGGGCAGAGTGTTGATGGGAGTATCACTTGAACTGCGGTGTTGGAGAATCCTGATGCTTCAGAAAAGAGGGAGATGAATAAAGAAGCAATATCTCTCATTGGGCATTTGGGAATAAGATTGAGTGAACATTTGGAGGAGTTGTCCTAGAATAGTGAGGCTGAGTGATCATTTATGGTGAAATCCAGGGTAAAATATGAAGAAGAAGTATGGGGGCCGGTGCTATAGGTCGGTAGTTTCAATCTTAGAAAGCTGATATCGTTCTCATGAAGGTTTTCTGCTTCATTAGCGAAATAAGTGAGGTTATTATTTGGAAGCGGAGAAGACAGCTTATTGTTGAAGCTTAAAGAGTAGACGTATTGGTATATCTATTGTCCTAAAGCACTGAAGACCTGAAGCAGTTAACTGAGTCAGCTGATTGCCAAGCTAACTTGGAATATAATGAGTTACCATCAAGTGTCTGAAGAGTCTGCTCATAGAAACCTGGGGCCAGATTTTCTTTGTAGAGAGCTTTCTCCTTTTTTTCTTTTCTTTGTACTTCATAGGTGCTAATCTAAGTATCCACACTCTTACTTCTTCTGGGAATAAGCCGTTCTTTTAGTCCTTGTAGATTGTGTTTGTTAAATAAAATATGCATTTCAGCCTACTAAAGAAAAGCTGTCTTCTTTTGACGAATTTCCTGGTGGCTCAGACAGTAAAGCATCTACCTACAATGCAGGAGACCTGGGTTTAATCCCTGGGTCAGGAAGATCCTCTCAAGAAGGAAATGGCCACCCACTCCAGTACTCTTGCCTGGGAAATCCTGTGGACAGAGGAGAATGGTAGGCCACAGTCCGTGGGGTCGCAGAGTCAGACACGAATGAACAACTTCACTTTCACTTCTCACTTTCACTTTCACTTTTCACCTATGTGTGCTTTATTGAATTTTCTTTTCTTTTGGTTTTTTTTTTTGCATATATCTCACATTGAATTCTTTATATTTGGACCCTTGCCCTATAATCTCTCTTAAGTCGAGCACAAATGAAGTGACTTAGCAGCAGCAGCAGCAAGACAACATCAATACAATGGCCAGAGTTTATGTTTTCTCAACTAGAAAGTATTGATAGTCTATGTACTATAAATGTGATTGAAACAGAACAGAAGTCCTTATCAATAAAGTTTCCTAATCCATCCACCTTTCAAATTAAAAAAAAAAGAGTAGAAGTATGAAATTGTTATCTTCGTGAGTGAGGAAGGACATTAACAAGGAAAATTCTGTAGGATAGTATAGTAGGACTTAGAACGCATTTGGGGTTTATGAGAAATGAACATAATCCTCTTTGCTCATCATAACATTTCTACAAGAGGGACACTATTTTGCTCAAAGGTATAGGTGTGACACCTGAGGCCAATAAAGTAAGGTGACCGGTAAATGCCATGTCTTTCCAGGCTCTCTCCATTTCGTTTAGGTTGCACCTCAAGGTACATTATTTAGGTTCTACTGTGTGGATCATAATAAACTGTGGAAAATTCTGAGAGAGATGGGAATGCCAGACCACCTGACCTGCTTCTTGAGAAATCTATATGCAGGTCAGGAAGCAACAGTTAGAACTGGACATGGAACAACAGACTGGTTCCAAATAGGAAAAGGTGTACGTCAAGGCTGTATATTGTCACTCTGCTTATTTAACTTATATGCAGAGTACATCATGAGAAACGCTGGACTGGAAGAAACACAAGCTGGAATCAAGATTACCGGGAGAAATATCAATAACCTCAGATATGCAGATGACACCACCCTTGTGGCAGAAAGTGAAGAGGAACTAAAAAGCCTCTTGATGAAAGTGAAAGAGGAGAGTGAAAAAGTTGGCCTAAAGCTCAACATTCAGAAAACGAAGATCATGGCATCCAGTCCCATCACTTCATGGGAAATAGATGGGGAAACAATGGAAACAGTGTCAGACTTTATTTTTTGGGGCTCCAGAATCACTGCAGATGGTGATTGCAGCCATGAAATTAAAAGATACTTACTCCTTGGAAGAAAAGTTATGACAACCTAGATAGCATATTCAAAAGCAGAGACATTTCTTTGCTGACTAAGTTCCATCTAGTCAAGGCTATGGTTTTTCCAGTAGTCATGTACGGATGTGAGAGTTGGACTGTGAAGAAGGCTGAGCGCTGAAGAATTGATGCTTTTGAACTGTGGTGTTGGAGAAGACTCTTGAGAGTCCCTTGGACTGCAAGGAGGTCCAACCAGTCCATTCTGAAGGAGATCAGCCCTGGGATTTCTTTGGAAGGAATGATGATAAAGCTGAAAGTCCAGTACTTTGGCCACCTCATGTGAAGAGTTAACTCACTGGAAAAGACTTTGATGCTGGGAGGGATTGGGGGCAGGAGAAGAAGGAGACGAGAGAGGATGAGATGGCTGGATGGCATCACCAACTCGATGGACATGAGTCTGAGTGAACTCCAGGAGTTGGTCATGGACAGGGAGGCCTGGGGTGCTACAATTCATGAGGTCACAGAGTCGGACACGACTGAGCGACTGAACTGAACTGAACTGAACTGAACCACTTGCCGAGCATCTGACTTTTCTTATCATAATAACACCCTTGCCTCAGATAAAAGAGAACTTCAAAGAAAAGTCTAGGCCACTTCTCAAGGTCACAAGAAGCAAAGAACATTCAAATAGTCCCAGCTCCAAAGCCCACCGTCTTCCATCCACATCCATGCCTTCTGCATAGAGCAACACCTTTCAGGAGAATCAGAGACCTTCAGAGGAATAACCCAGGCCAATGCACTTCATTCTCTGAGGTCACAAAAAGTGGTTGTTACACTGTGTGCTTTTAAGATTAGTGAAAGCATGAGCTTTGGAAAGTTTATAGATTAGTGTTTCTCGGCCATAAAAAGGAACAAATTTGAGCCAGTTGAACTGATATGGATGAACCGAGAGTCTGTCACACAGAGTGAAGTTTAAGTTAGAAACAGAAAAACAAGTATCATATATTAACACATGTATGGTATGTAGAAAAAAAAAAAAGATATACGTGAACCTATTTGCAGAGATGGATTAGAGACGCAGACGTAGAAAAAAGACTCATTGACACAGGGCAGAAAGGAGAGGGTGGGACAAATTGAGAATAGCATTGACATGTGTTCACTGCCACGTGTGAAGCAGGGAGCTAGCGGGAAGCTGCGGCATAGCACAGGAGCTCGACCTGGTGCCCGGCGATAACCCAGAGGGGTGGGATGGGGTGAGTGGGAAGGAGGCTTAAGAGGAAGGGGATATATGTATACTTACAGCAGATTCCATGGCACAGCGGGAACCAATACAACATTGCAAGTATCCTTCTTTTAAAAACAGGCATTAAAAAGGGGAAAAAAGGATTCTAGGGATGGTTAGGTTTTATTTCTTTGTTGAGAAATAAAATAATCTGAGGCCCAAAGTCAAGCAAAATAAAAACAACTGCCAGATTTCTGAAGTTCTAGTTCCATATTCTCTCTTCTTGGAGCTCCTGGCAGAAAGCATTTTATTTAAATGAACTGTATTCTTTGAAAAAAATCCATTTTAATATGTTCAAATCTAATGTTTCATCTGCTGGCTTTCCAGACAAAAGGCAAGGTGCCCCAGTGTGGTTAAGGGTCAGTGGATTTCTGTGGCAGAAGTCAGAGTCGCTGGCTTCACTGCTGTTGGGTCTCCTGTTGAGTGTGACCTTGGACACACCTTGCCGCTCAGCATGGCTCCCATCGCAGCTCCGCAGCTCACGTCCCGTAAGCACTTTCCCATCACCATACCTTGTCACAGTCTGACATGTGTAAATAGCTAAAGATTTCATCTCAAAAAGAAGCATTTCATAATTCTTCCCTGGTGTAGCTTTTCATATCACTAGATCTAAAATTAAATTGATTTACCATTTGTAAGCATAACACCAAATGCGGAGTGATAGATCTGATTATGTTTTTTAAAGCCATCTATATGTCAAGACTACCATAAGCAAAGCTAAATAGAGAGATGTGAAAAAAATTGCAAAGTACACATCAAAAAAACCCATTCTATATGTGTGTGTATATATATATATGAAACTGAAGTAAAATTATATAGAGACAAAGTATATAAAAGTAATTCACATTGAAAAATACAGATGGTCAACAGATATATATGTTGTTCATCTTATAAGAGTGAAAAAATATAAGATATAATCATTATCTATCTGATTAGGAAAGAATAATACTAAATTAAATATAAATAAATTATTATCGTTAGTAATTAAAACTGCTGAGTGATTTGTGAATGTGAACAGACTCTCTGTACTCACTATGGCTAAAATGTTTATGGAAGCTGACTTCAGTTTATACATATAGGCATTAAAGACATCCACACCTGTAATTCAGCAACTTTACTTCCAGAAATGTACTCCAAAGAAATAATTAGCTGATTGGGCAAAATCAGACATATAAGCAGCTGTATGGTAGTCATGCTAGCACCATTGGTGATATGAGGATCTTGGGATGGAGGACATGGATGCTCTGAGCCATAAAAAAAAAAGGGGACCATGTCTGTGAAGCACTCAGAGACTCAGGACAGTGTTCTTTACATTTATTTAGTCAATATTTATTTATCCAAATGTAACAGACCTAACTAGCAGTGAGTCAAACAAGCTGGCAAATAAGAGACAAACAGTTCATTTATAAAATAAAACTTTGGAAATGGCTATTAAGCTTTAAAAAAATGTATGAGATCTGCCTACAGGATTTGCTAGAAATCATGACATACAATGAGTAATTTATTCATTTTTCAATTTTTAAGCTTCTCTGCTAGTTAGACATGGTCCTTAAGTTTTATAAAAAGTATATGAAGATGTAAATTCCAAACTCATAAATCTATTAAATTAGAGATACATCGAGAAAATGAGGTGACATGTAAAATCTCTAGCATAGTGCCTGCCACACTGGGTATTCAACACGCAACAGTTAGTACAATGAAACTGTATCAGTGTTGTCAGTTCAGTTCGGTTGCTCAGTCATGTCCGACTGTGACCCCATAGATTGCAGCATGCCTGGCTTCTCTGTCCATCACCAGCTCCTGGAGCTTGCTCAAACTCATATTCATGGAGTAGGTGATGCCATTCAACCATCTCATCCTCTGTCGTCCCCTTCTCCTCCTGCCTTCAATGTTAAAGATTGAAGGGGAAAGATCAATGTTATAGTTATTATCAAAGATTCACACCAGGTTTCCTCAAATGATCCTCCCTTTCTTCCTGCTTTCCATCCATTTTTTTTTCTCCATTCCTGCCTCCTGTCTTTCATCCTTTGGTCTTTCTATTTTTCCTCTCTTCCAACATTTTTGAACATTGAATAGGAGCCATGCATTTCACTAGGCACTGGAGTAAAAAACAAAACACTATGCTTTGCCTTAAAGAACTGGCAGCATGGTTGATATAATTACCCTTGGAAGAAGCGACATTACACACGACAAGCAAAAATTTTTGGCAACTGAAAGAAGGGTGTGGCTAATTCTACAAGGAAAAAGTTGTAGACTTTTTAGGCTTTTTGTTTAAAATGGAATTTGAAGACCAAATAGTAATATATTAGGCTGAGAAGGCAAAGAAGCTTTTTCATGCCTGTGACATAAACTTGTACTTGAAAGGACATAGCCGTTTTAGGAACCACGGGGAAGGTAGGAGGGCCAGACGACAGGTGGGGAGAGCTTCAAGGTGAAGAGAATGAAAATATGTCAGCATAAGTTTTGGAAGAGATGATAAGTAGTTTGTGTTTGATCCTATATAGATGGTTTCAAGAACAATGGCTGGATCAAAACCATTTATAAGACTAACATGCTGACTAGGTAAGGATCAACTAGCTCACTCTTAATACATCATTTGGAGATGCACATTTTTCACAGGCAGAGTGTGCCTATAATTTTTAGACCCGGTATCATGCGCTTCTTAAAGCACAAAGAGAAATGCTTATTCCTCCGGTGGTCCCTTCTTTCCTCTAGAACCCAAGAGTTCACTGATAGTCTAGCTTCTTAGTTATTTCTTCAATAAGCAACATATTATGCTAAGTTGAACCAGAAGCTAGAGACACAAAGACGCAAAGGCTAGGTTCCTTCCTTTACAAATATTACAGACTAATAGGACAGAAATATTTTAACCCCTAGCAATAGGGTATGATCTATGATATAATAAAACTATGGACGGTAGAAAAATAAAGTAGAAGGCAATTGACTCTTCTCTTAGAAGAAATTTTTCCCATGTGAAGAAAACTCTGTGAGTTTTAAAGGATAAAATAAGACTTTACAAGGAAGTTGAAGGAAAAAATTATCTCCTTTTTGCACTGCGTCCTTCCTTTCATAATGCTTTGACTTCATCTGGCATGCAGGAAGGATTGCTCATTTCTTTGGTTCCCATGGCAATAATACTACTATGGCTGCCATATGCAATTTCTCTTAGGTATGTTGACTTATGCCTGAATTTCACTTATGTAGTCTTATTATATTTTTAGGCTAGCTCTTTGTAGTAAGCAAACCATTCTTAATTTTGTAAGCAAGATAAATAAATCCCAGGAAATGTAAACTCACGGTTATCACAACAGTAATTGGGAAGGCAGAAACTAAATCCTATTTATTCTGTTATCAAAACATATGCTATACACATAATTGGTATTCCATTTATGCCTCAGCCTGTAGAACGAGGATTGCACGCCTCCCTGTGACACAGGGACTCTGCCTGTTTTATGCTGTATCCCAAGGGTAGTGAAAAACATTAGAGAAATGAACACAGGAATTAATGCGTAACTCTCTAAAAATATCCTTTAAGCCTTACCAAATTCTATCAGATATGAAGGTTTTTTTTGTTTTATATGCTTTGCGTTGTGAACTAAATACTTTGCCTCTCGAGGGCAGAACCGTCTTAATTCTCTGTAAGCCCCCATAGCATCCAGCACAGAGCCTTGTCCTATGCAGGAGATCCTGATAGAGTTCTTTTTAGTGAATTACCCATTTCTGATAGATTTTGGAGTGGACTTTGTCCTGATTCTAAGTTTTGTGCAGCAATGTCTCATTATCCCTTTTGGTAGATTGTTGCTCTCTCCTGCTATTCTGAGAGGAATCACAATCATTGCTCCGTTTTCTTCCCCAGAATTGTTTCAGCTCTAGAATTTAAAAATACCTGTCAACTTTTGTTTCTACTATGACCCACTTGTGGACCTTCTTTTCTTTAGGGAAGTTAATAGAAAAAAACAGCTTTCACTCGAGCAAATGCTTAGGTCTCAACTGGTTTCACTCTCACAAGAACTGTTAGCAAACTATAATTAGGGGGAAAATTACAGAACCCCCCAAAAGGAAAAGAACTGTCTCGACACACTGTGATTGCAATTCTAATCCATTTTATGATATTATTACTTTTTAATTCAAAGTTAACATATATTGGAAGTAAAATTAGAAGATTTGTTTCTGCACTATTTAAAACTCCAAATTCCTGCCCATTGTTTTGACTTGAGATATTAGTATCTTTGGTGAGATGAACCATCATTCTCCAAGGAGAGATTGGGCATTTTTATGCAGCTATTATCCTGCTGTCCAATGGTCCTGGACTTGGAATTCATGGTCAGGTTTGCTTGTATAATGCTGAGTGCAAGGAGCTTCCCTGCCTGCTTCAGTCCACTCGTGATCGCTCTCTTCTGAAAGAAGCCAATGATTACAACTTTCATGAGGATATGGACAGCAAAATAACCGCTATATACCCCTTTATTGAAATAGTCTATTTCTGAAGGAAGGGAATTAAATAGTGAGGTACTCCAAATTCCAATCAACCAGGAAAGAAATTACTGGTGACTTAGTTTCCTTAAAGAGTAAACCTTTCATATCCAAATGGCTAGTAAAGAAGCCCCAAACCTTGGGCTCCCAGCAATCTTCCCTCATAGCTCAGTTGGTAAAGAATCTGCCTGCAGTGCAGCAGACTCAGGTTTGATCCCTGGGTCAGGAAGATCACCTGGAGAAGGAAATGGCAACCCACTCCAGTATTCTTGCCTGGGAAATGCCACGGACAGAGGAGCCTGGCAGGTTATAGTTCATGGGGTTGCAAAGAGCTGGACATGACTTAGCAACTAAGCCACCACCAATCTTACCACTAGGGGTTTATATTGATCACTACATATCTTAAATATCTCTCAAATGCACTTGTTCCCCTTCTTTCCCATGCAATTGTTTTAATTCAGGCTCTCCACAACTTTCTCCTGGCAAATTTGCTTTGCTTCTTATCAGGGGATCGGGAAATGCAAAGGAGACAGGAGTGGAGAAAATCTTAGTCTGTAGTTTTTACCAGCTGAAAGGAGATTCTAGCTTCAGTAATAAGATTTAATATCATTCTAAATGTTTCACTCCCTTCTTCCGTTGGTTGAGAATACATATTCTCTGCTCTGTGGCTCACAGACTTCTTCCTCCCTTACCATAGGAAGAATGTTCTCATTGTCCCTTTCACAGGAGCTCAGTCACAGGATTTGCTTTGGCTAAGGAAACACGTGCTGAAGTGGCATGGATCTGTCTAGGAGAAGCTTGAGAGTCAAGGCAAGGTATTGTTGTTCAGTGCTAAGTCATGTCTGACTTTTGGCAACCCCATGGACTGCAGCACACCAGGATTCCCTGTCCTTCAACATCTCCTGAGTTTGCTCAAACTCATGTCCATTGAGTCAGTGATGCCATCCAACCATCTCATCCTCTGTCGTCCCCTTCTCCTCCTGCCTTCATTCCTTCCCAACATCTGGTTTTTTTCCCCAGTAAGTCGGCTCTTTGCATGAGGTGACCAAAGTATTGGAGCTTCAGCTTCAGGATCAGTCCTTCCAATAAATATTCAAGGTTGATTTCTTTTAGGCATGGCATGGCTGTGGCATTGCCCGTCTACCAGGAGACTGCCAAAACCTAGATTAGAACTGCTCCTTCAGACAGGGTCCTGGAATGAAGACAGGACAGAGCAGTAGCTGACCTCAGACAATATATAACATAAGCTAAAAATAAACCTTCATGGGTTCATCCACTGAGATTTGAGGGTTATTTCTTACTCCAACATTTTATCACAAAACCTCATTAATGCAATGAACATTTCATTTTGTTGGCTATTTAATTCCTCATAAAAAATGATTCTGTATCAGTCAATATCACATCAGGATAAATCATCATTGGACTGATGAAATAGATCTCTTCTGTAGAGCAGCTGATGAATATTGATTAAATAAGGTAATATATGGATGATGCATAGAAGGCAAAGTGCTGAACACCGAGTGGATGATTTATAAATGTGAGTGTCCCTGCCTATGTCTGTTCTTTATTAATTTAAAAAGGACTCAGCTGTGTGTATTTAATGCCTTAGCTCATTCCAAACAATGACATTTTCCAAAAGTCTTTTCCCTTAAAAAAAAAAAAAAACTTAAAAAAAAAGCAGAAATGTTGACACTACTGGGACTTGTCTCCCCACTGACTTGAGTGCATCGACACACACAGTGCTTGCTGGTAGTTTCATTAACAATTAACCCTCACGGAGAGGGCAGCCAACCTTCGTCCTGAAACTGGTCTGTCATTCTGGTTAGAAAATGGGCCTCTCATCATGAACAAGCATTCATTCAACCTCTATCAAGTGCGAGGCTCAGGGACAATAAAAATGTAATTCAGAGACGGGGCTGGGGAATCGTATGTAGCATCTCAGAAGGCGAAGATCCTTTGGGACAAGCACACGGCGGCGCAACTGTGTGGGCTCTCCAGGGTGGGAGCTAAGCAGAGGTTGCTCATGGCCAGGACCCCAGATCAGCTCCAGAGCAAGGAGCAATCAGGCTCAGGCTGGGCCTTACAGCAAAACAAAAACAGAAGAGGGACTTCCCTGGCAGTCCAGTGGTTAAAACTCCATGCCTCCGCTGCATGGGGTACGGGTTCGATCTCTGCTCTGGGAACTAAGATCCTACATGCCCTGGGGCATGGCCAAAAAAAAAAAGAGAGAGAAAAAACAGTACCAGGAATGATCAATGAAGGGAATATGATTAGAATTACAGAAGGAAAGGAGGAAAATAAACAGGAAAATATGAAGAAAAAGGACATTTACTGAGCACCTCCTACATGACATAAGACTTACATTTCTCTCCTAATTTAATCTTTTTTTTTTTTTTTTACTTTATTTTGTTTTACAATACTGTGTTGGTTTTGCCATACATTGACATGAATCAGCCACGGATGTACATGAGTTCCCAATCCTGAACCCCCTCCCACCTCCCACCCCATATCGTCTCTCTGGATTATCCCCGTGCACCAGCCCCAAGCATCCTGTAAGGCAGATTTTAGGAAGTAGGAACTATCAAGCCCATTTAAAGATAAGTTGCTCGGTTCCTCACTGCTGTGGGTTACTGTCCTGCCCCTTCCACTTAACCAGTGGTCCTGGCATGCCATGTAACTGTTCTGATACTTGACCACTTAATCCACACTGTGTAAATATCCCTTTTCAGCCCAGTTGGCCATTGAAGGCTAAATTTGGAGATTATTACAGGACTGTAGCTACAGAATTCCCACACTTTGATCCTTCCTGCCCTCACATGTACTACACCCTCTGCTCAGAACACTCTTCTACCCTCTTGCTACATCAATGCCCCAGGCATCATCCCTTTTGTGCCCCCCAAGTCTCTCCAACCTGGCTTCTCCACCCTGTAAAGACAGCACTGTGCCTTCCCTAACTGCCCCATGATGAGTCCCCAAGCTCTCTTATTCCTCTGCACTCATATATTAAAATCACTGTTTTTGTCTTTTTTTTCCCCAGAAACCCATGGCCTCTTTAATTTTATTTTTCAATATTTTTTTTTAGTTAAATTAAGAGTTTACTTGTACTTCCCTGATGACTCTGATGGTAAAGAATCCCCCTGCAAAGTGGGAGACCTGGGTTCAATCTCTGGGTTGGGAAGATCCCCTGGAGGAGAGCATACAACTCACTCCAGTATCCTTCCCTGGAGATCCAATGGACAAAGGAAACCAGAGAACTATAGTCCATGGGGTCACAAAGAGTCAGAGTCAGAACCACTAAGGGACTAAGCATAGCCCAGCAAGAGTTAACTTATGGTGCTGTGTTAATTTCTGCTGTACAGCAAAATCATTATTTGAATCTCTCTTTTCTCCCCATTGCCACCATCCACTAAAAATGATGAACAACTTGAGTGTTGCAAGTTAATTCTTATTCGGGGCAAAATGAGGACTGCAGCCCAGGAGACAACACCTCAGACAGCTCTGAGAAACTGCTCCAAAGAGGTAGGGGAGGAAGGTTAATATATGTGATTTTGATGAAGGGAGAGTCAAGCACTCACTGTACAAAAGATTTTATGCTGGGCACAAGAAGCCAATGTCACCATGAAGGGATTTAGTGATTTTCTAGATACAGGGAGATACAAAGATTGGGACGATGAAGCTAGTTCCTGAAAATATGTAACTATCTAAAGACCTGTTCTGCTAGTTTCCCTGAATCACCAAGTGCCTCATTCTCCACCCTGAATTGCCTTCAGGTCATGTCCAAGGTCAACAGCTGCAGCAACCCAGGATTCAGTCTCTGCAGAGGTAGATGGCAAATGCCCTCGGCAAGCGCCAATTTGTAGTTGACATCACCTCTAGGCTAAGTTCTCTAGGTCGAGGAAACTTTCTTCATGGGTTTGTCCAGGGAAACACACTGACTGAGACTGCCCACCCCAGCCAGGCATCATAGTAACCGCTTACATGAGTTCTGTTAGGGCAGGAGGTCCTGGTAAGGAACACAGAACTAGCAAGCCACCACCAACTGGAGGAGTTTTGAGAAAGGTGGAAAAGGAGACGCCACATGTCCTACCACCTCTCAGAATTGGCTGAGCAATGTAGGATCCAGCAGGAAGGACTCTGAGTCATAATGATTGGTCAGAGAAAACCTGGGTACTAAAACCATCCCCATAAAACCTAAGACTGTGAGCCACGTGGAGGAGCAGCTCTGCTGGGTTCCCTTACCCTCCTGCTCTCCGCCTAGGCTCCGCTTCCCAATAAAGTCTCTTTCTTTGTCAGCACGTGTGTCTTTTTGGACAATTTGTTTCCAAGTGTCAGACAAGAGCCCACTCTGGGGCCCTGGAAGCCGTCTCCCTTCCTGTAACAGCTTTATTTGCACAATATTCGTTTAACACTCACTCACTGAGAGCCTGCCTTGTGCCATGTGACGTGCCTGTGTTGGGAACACACTGATAGGAGTGAAGTGGTCTCTGATTTCACCGGGCTGACCCACCAGGCATTACAAACAAGAGTCTGGGCAGTTGCAACAGGGGTCATGGCAAAGGTAGGCGACACAGAGGCTCCCTGAGGACCAGAGTCCCGTTCCTCCCCCCGACAGAGTCATTAGGAAACCTTCCAGCAGGAAGGGACACCCAAACTGACATCTCAGAGGGGAGATGAGGGCGGTAAAGTGAAAAGAGAGAGAGCGAAAGTCCTGCCCCCGCTCCAGCACACAGCAGCATCTGAACTGAAGGGGACTCTTTGAAAGTGCTCTGCTACCTTCGAGAATACATCCTTAGTAGTTATCACTGAATGGGTTAAACCATATCAGTATTTATAAGCCAGTAGATTATGCTTTCGTATACTTTGAGTGAGAATTCAACATATCTTTAAAAAGAATCCTATATATGTTCTGATTTATTATCTGCCATTGCCTGTTTATCTTATCTCACTTTCTGAAATCTCCTTTCAAGCTGGAAAGTACAGCTGATGGCAGAAGGTGTGTTTATACCTCAGTGACAGAGAAAGGAAAGTGAAGCGAGCCTTGAATCAGATAGTTGGGGGTTTTATTGTGTTCTCGGAGCCACTTTTAATAAACTTTCCTGATACTCGGTAAAAGGATGTGGTCTCCATCAAAAGCCCTTTTCGGTAACCAAATCAACAAGAAGAGAAAAACACACCTACACAGTTCCAGGTGCAGCCGAACGCAGGGCAACCAGAGAGGTGCAGGCTGGCGGCTCCTCCCGGCTTACAAGGGGCTCGCAAGGACCAGCAGCTCAAAGCTCTCCTCTCGTGGTGGGAGGGTAACAGATGGATCCGCCCTCAGCTGACAGCTCAGGGACACCAAGACTGCACTTTTTTCTGCCCCCTACCTCCAAATGGCAGTGTCCTTCCCAACCTAGAACTTTCTGAGCCCCCACTTCCACCCCAAAGCACTGACCAAAAGCACTACGCATACTGAGTAACCCTGACTTCATTTGCCAAATGCATACTCCCTGGGCTTAGCAAGCCAAGCGCTGGAGAGGTCCGGGTGTAGACAAAAAGCTGGTTTGAGGACTGAGGGGTTACATTTATGAGCTCTGGGTGCTGGAACACAGACTTGCAACTCTTGTACTAATCTGGACAAGGAACCCATTACTTAGTGTTGTTCCGAGCATTTACTCATTTAGGTTTAGAAAATAAATTTTTACCTTCCTGCCTAAAGTACTCTCATGTCCAAGAAATAATAAATGAATGAAATGGACAATGATGCCTAGTGTCAGATTTGGGGAAACCCTTAATAGTTACATTTTACAAAACTCTGACAGATTTTCTTATCTGTTTCTGAACTCTCATTACCTATTTTGACATCTATTTTATTTTGTGCCTATTATGTTCAAGGCCGCTGTGAAGGAGCTGACTCATTGGAAAAGACCCTGGTACTGGAAAGACTGAGGGCAGGAGGAGAAGGGGGTGACAGAGGATGAGATGGCTGGATGGCATCACTGACTCGATGGACATGAGTTTGAGCAAACTCCAAGAGATAGTGAACAGGGGAGCCTAGCGTGCCACAGTTCATGAGGTTGCAGAGTCTGACACGACTTAGCAGCTGAACAACTACAGTGCTCAAGGCACACTGATAGGCTTTGTAACGTGTTGTCTTGTTGTCTGTGTCTTGCTTAATGTTTTCAGATTTCTGTCTCCTTACCATAGAAATGAGAAAATGTTTATTAACAAATTTACTTTAAGAATTAAATGAAAGTAAGGCAAAGAATATGAGTACTTTACATGTATGTTTAATGTTAAGCCTTACACTCACTTTGAAAAGTATTGGGTTGGCAAAAATTTCTATCAGGTTTTTCCGTAAGGCTCATGGAAAAACTCAAACTTTTTGGCCAACCCAACAGCTCTCTTTACATTCACTTAACAATGAATGAAATTGAGGCTAAGAGAGTTTAAGTGACTCTACAAAAGGCTATTCATTTTAGTTAGAACTGAAATTTTAACCCAGACCACTAAGTGTAAAGTGAAGTCAAGTGAAGTCGCTCAATCGTGTCTGACTCTTTGCGATCCCATGGACTGTCGTTTACCAGGCTTCTCTGTCCACGGGATTTTCCAGGCAAGAGTCCTGGAGTGGGGTGCCATTTCCTTCTCCAAGGGTAAGGTCAGTACAGTTCCCTGGGGCCCTAGTTGCCTAATCAGGAAAACGTCAACTTGTCCACAGCTGAGGTAACACGCCTGAGGTCAGCTTGTCCAAAGCTGAGGTGACACACCTGAGGCCAGCTTGCCCACACCTGAGGTAACACGCCTGAGGGCAACTTGTCCACAGCTGAGCTAACATGAGTTAATACACCTGAGGTCAGCTTGTCCACGGCTGAGGTAACACGCCTGAGGTCAGCTTGTCCAAAGCTGAGGTGACACACCTGAGGGCAGCTTGCCCACACCTGAGGTAACACGCCTGAGGGCAACTTGTCCACAGCTGAGCTAACATGAGTTAATACACCTGAGGTCAGCTTGTCCACGGCTGAGGTAACACACCTGAGGGCAACTTGTCCAAAGCTGAGGTGACACACCTGAGGGCAACTTGTCCACATCTGAGGTAACCACAGCTGCAAGATATTCTCTTCCCCAGCCGCTGGTGGACTCGGTAATCCAGGGTCTGGCTACCTCATCCTCCACTTAGTGTGACGTTGGTTCTAGGACCTTTGCCTGCATGATCCCAATAGTTTAGTGTTAGCCTCACAGCTGGACTGGTTGAGGCTTAGTTGGAGGAGGGTCAGATTTTCCAGCCTCACCCAGTTTTGCCTCCAAAGCTTGCTCTTGGAATCACTGCTTCTTACACAGCCATGGCTAAGCAGGACACTCAGGTGCGGCAAGGAAGAGCAGTGACTTCTAAAGCTTACCAGGGCTCTAGATAAGCATTGCAAATCAGATTTGTGCAAATGACAACATGGCTCTGACTGACCAATAGCACTGGCATTTCCACATCACCACATACGTGATGTACCCGCTGTTGTTCTTAGCACTTGAACTCATTCAAATGCACTTTTTTTTTCAATTGAAACCTATTGGTGATGTATAAAATGGTAAATCTCCAGCATCATCACCTTTTGAATAGGTAACAAAACTTGATCAGTATCTTATGTAAACATTACTTTGCTCAGCATTTTATAATCACCATTGTTATAAGGCCAGCCCATGACCAAATGGATAAATAAGGGCCCTGTTGAAGAAACTCTCACAGCAGAGAGAGTAGATGAGCAGATGCGTGAGTAAACAGATAGCTGGAGTGTACTTAGCTAAGTTCGCTGCATGTGTTTGTACAACAAAGGATGCACCAAGGTGGAAAAGCTCACCTTCCTTGTCTCTTCTGAAGGGCTAATGCACAATATGGTCCTGCCATCGAATAGGTGGCTCAGGAAACAGAAAAATAAAAGAGTTGGTATTTCAGACTAAGGCACAGCGGTATCCATGAGAGTCTGTGATGGCAGAGACCGGTTTCATGAGACTGAGCAGGTCAAAGGTGTTGACAATTGACAGGCTTGGTGTCCAAAGAAATTTGAACTAGATCTCAAAGCATGTTGACTGCCATACTAAACTATAGCTTTGAACTATAGCTTTAGGTAAGAGGAAACTTACCTAGTTTCCTCTGAGTGGATAAGATGCTCTCTAGGTCTGAGGGGGCAGCCTCAAGTCGATGCACCCATGGGTCAGGGTGTTGCAATCACGGGGCAGCTGGTAGCAAAGAGTATAGACCAGAAAATAATTTTTCATACTTTTTTTAGCAATTAAAGTGAAACTTGATTTTTTTTCATTTCTTAAAAAGTACTTAATCAACTTTATGAATTATTATAAACATTTCAACAAACATGGAGTAAAATATGAGCCCCTATATATCACTCCAAATTTATTAAACAACCCCCTCTGTCTTATTTGCTACAGAGGATTTGTGTGTGTGTGTGTTCATAAACATTACATAGCTAGTGAGGTGCCTATGCACTGCAGGTTTCCCTGATTCTCCCTTAGAGATGTTCGCTATCGTGCATTTGGTGTTTATGCTTCTAGGCAAGTGTTTAAAGGGTTACTATCTGTCATGCAAATTTTAAAAACATTTTTGTAGGTTTGAAAAATTTTAAGAGATGATATCACATGGCATATGCATTTTCTTCCTATGTGTGTGTGTGTGTGTGTGTGTGTGTGTAGTTAAAGCAACATGCTTAGAGATTATTGCTACTGATGCATATAGCACTTTGTTAATTTTAACTGCTGAGTACTATTTGATCACATTTTTTATTCATTTCTTGAGGTTCATTTTTTTTTTGAGAAGAATTGGCCAGGGAAAAATGCAGCTGCATGGAATTTATTGTCAAAATTACAGAACCAGAAGGAAAAAGCTATCTGCAACAGTGTGTATGACACCAAGGCTTTAGCTGGCTTTGGCATCAGATTCCGCAGGTCATCCGTCTCACTCTGTGATGCACTGTTTAAATTTCTCTCTGCAGAGCTGTACCAGAGTGGTTTCCTAGAACACCCACAGAGACCAGGAAAGCCTACTTTTCAGTGCTTTCACTGACATTGTTTTTAATGTCTCTATCTGATGGGGCTCTGCAATCTTTTAGGGTATCAGGCTTACTTGTTGGGAATTCTACTTTTTTGGTGAGCATTCACAATTCCGGTGGCTCTGTTGAAGTTTATCTCATAACAATTTCCGTTTAAATTATTTTTTAGGATTATCCTCAAAGACAGTGGTCATTTCAGGTGAAAGAAATGAGGAGAAAGAATATTAAATAACTTGCCCAATGTCATACATATGGAGCAACAGAAAATTAGTACAGTTTTAAGTGTCTGAAATTTTATTTTTAACTCAATAATAAAATAAATGTCTCTTAGTTAAAAAATAAATTTATCTTCACTGAATACTTTCCTCATGTGTCCTGAAGTTTGCAGGCATCCTGGCCAACTCCACAACATGGAGGACATGGTGAGACCCGGCGTGCCTTTAAACAAGTCATCCAAACACTCTAGTTTTTCTGGAACTCGACGGGCATATTCTATACAACGAAGCACTCCATTCTTTGACATTATTATTTTTAAAAGTTACCAAATGTATTGGCATAGCTTGCATGTGGTATGGTATAACACATATAATATAATATGTGTAACATATATTTGGCCTGCAACAGCCAAAATGTATTACGAACATTAGAACCTTCAGCTTAACACCTCTTCTTTGCACATTTCCCTGACATCGTAGCCAGCTAACTCCAGATCTAAGCAACCCTGCTTCGAGTGGAAGGTCCCAGGGAGATGTGGTGTTTGCAGTTAGTTGCCTCTGAAAGGCAGCGTGATGGTTGGCAAACCAGATGTCTTGACACATATGAGGCTTCCGGGGCAGACACCCACCCACAGATTCTCAATTAGAGAAATCTACAATTAATGCAACAGTGAGGAGAAGGATCTGATGTACAATTAAAGTATTTTGGCTGGTGCTTATTTTGCTAAGATATCCATGAATAGTTTTCCAAAATCCATATGAAATCCAGTTATTTGCTAAAATGTGAAACCATTTATAAGGGAGCAAGCAGTCATTTGATAAACTTGGGCTGGATTTATTTTTTAAAATCTACTTCGGGGCTTCAAATAATGGGTCCTGTGGTGTGGTTTGGACCACAAAGTGCATAATGCCCATGGGTTCTAAGAAGACTCAAGAAGTGAACCAAAGGTGAAAAACTCCAATAACAATGAGCAAAGATTCTTCTAACAGCTTCAGCAACTCTAATGCATCTTGAGCCCCAGAAGGTTTTGGAGTCTGCAGCTGCAGATGACAATTCCTTTTCTTTCTTTTTTTCTTCTCAAACTAAATTTCAACAATGAGGCAAGTGATTGCAGTGTGGCAGTAGACAAAAGCTGTTTTCAGAGGAGTGCCTGCTTGCAGAGGCCTGGGAAACCCAGGCTTCCAAGTCACAAACAATAGGTCTTTTAACCTAACACATTGCCCCAAACTGGGTGGTAAACACAGTTCCCAAAATTGTCATGGTCCAACATACTAGAAAACCTACAATAAGAAAAGCTTAACACAGTTTTCTGTGTTCCAGTTGCAAAGATGAGCCTTATGGAAGAGCCTCTTTCACAAGCTGGATAGCAGGTCCTCTGATCTGGAATTGTGGTATGATTCTCACTTGTATCCTCAGGGTAAGGATATCTTCACCACAACATACATGGCGATATAGTACTCAACAGTTCGGGGCCCAATGGAGGTGATACTTGGAATCTACAGGGACTAGAGAATATGCAGAATTTCACTCTGATTACTGTCTCTCTGCTTATCCATCCCTCCAGTTAAGTTGTATTTTGAAAGAATTAAATGATTATTTTTCCTCTGCCCTGAAAACCCCCTATGTTTTAAAGTTACTGTAAATACATTTAAAGAGATGGAAATATCTATATAACTATAAAGTGAAAATTCCGTGAGGATTCATTCACTCTTTCAACCAACTGACTGCTGATGGAAGGTCATAACATTGCAGTCTCTGTACATACAGAAGTGAGCCCAGTGGGGCCCTTCCCTTGCTATATATCAGGAGATGCATGTATTTTAACTCAGTTATACGTACTGAGTTAGGTAATTGACTACTAAAGATAAACAGCTGAGATTCAGGCAGCTGAGACTGACTGATCAATAAGTGTTCCAGAGAAAGTAGGAGTCTAGTGGGTAGAAGCTGAATACAGACAAAAAGTGGAAGTTTTCAGGCTACACAAAGACAGACAGGTCATTCTATATAGTTCAGTCGCTCAGTCATGTCCAACTCTTTGTGACCCCATGGACTGCAGCATGCCAGGCTTCCCTGTCCATCACCAACTCCCAGAGCTTACTCAAACTCATGTCCATTGTGTCAGTGATGCCATCCAACCATCTCATCTTCTGTCATCCCCTTCTCCTCCCACCTTCAATATTTCCTAGTATCAGGACCTTTTCAAATGAGTCAGCTCTTTGCATCAGGTGGCCAAAGTACTGCAGTTTCAGCTTCAACTTCAGTTCTTCCAATGAATATTCAGGAATGATTTCCTTTAGGATTGACTGGTTGGATCTCCTTGCAGTCCAAGGGACTTTCAAGAGTTCCCTCCAACACCACAGTTCAAAAACATCTATTCTTCAGCTTTCTTTATAGCCCAACTCTCATATCCATACGTGGCTACTGACTAGACAGACCTTTGTTGATAATGTCTCTGCTTTTTACTATGCTGTCTAGGTTGCTCATAGCTTTTCTTTCAAGAAGCAAGCGTCTTCTAATTTCATGGCTACAGTCACCGTCTGCACTGATTTTGGAGCACAAAACAATAAAGTCTCTCACTGTTTCCACCGTTTCCCCATCTATTTGCCATGAAATGATGGGACCAGATGTCATGATCTTAGTTTTCTGAATGTTGAGTTTTAAGCCAACTTTGTCACTCTCCCCTTTCACTTTCATCAAGAGGCTCTTTAGTTCTTCTCCACTTTCTGCCGTAAGGGTGGTGTCATCTGCATATCTGAGGTTATTGATATTTCTCCCAGCAATCTTGATCCTAGCTTGTGCTTCATCCAGCACAACATTTTGTATGATGTACTCTGCATAGAAGTTAAATAAGCCTTGACATACTCCTTTCCCGATTTGGAACCATGTCCAGTTCTAGCTGTTGCTTCTTGACAACAGCTTGTATGCTTCTTGTTGCTTGTATGCTTCTTGCATACAGATTTCTCAGAAGGCAGGTCAGGTACTCTGGTATTCCTATCTCCTTAAGAATTTTCCAGTTTGTTGTGATTCACAGTCAAAGGCTTTGGCGTAATCAATAAAGCAAAAGTAGATGCTTTTCTGGAAATCTCTTGCTTTTTCTTACCAGAAGGAATTGCCTGTGTGAGTGATCAGTTGTGTCCGACTGTTTGCAACCCCATGGACTGTGGCCCACCAGACTCCTCTGTCCATGGAATTTTCCAGGCAAGAATACTGGAGCATAGTGCCATTTCCTTCTCCAGGGGATCTTCCTGACCCAAGGATCTAACCTGCATCTCTTGTGTCTCCTGCATTGCAGGCAGATGCTTTACCACTGAGTCATGGGGACACCCAGAAGGAATTTCACTCAGACACAAAGACAAGAATAATACTAATAACCAGTATCTATTCAGCACTAGTTACACATCAGGTACCAGGCTGAACACTTTACAGGCACGATTTCAAATATTCCTTGTGAAAACCTCATGAGACAAGTAGAGTTGTTTTCCCCACATTGTATGTGATAAAACTGAGGTTTGAGAACTAAATATCTTGTTCCAGTCAAATAGCTAAAGAATAATGGAGGTACAACTCAAACTCAGTTTCCTTTTTCATCCCAGAGATGAGCTCCTAATGTCATAATGCCAGGGCATGGTAAGTAAACTGCAACTGTGGAATCAGGATAAAAATCTTCAGTGTTGAGCAGGAGGCAGTCATCTGTAAGACAGAGAGATATGGGAGTATATCTAGAGCTTTAAACAGGGGAGGGACTTCACCCTACAAATATTTTTGAAAGATACCTTTTGTGACTATAACACAGATAGAATTAGCTGGAAGGAGGTCGGAGGGATTGGAGGCTAAGAGGAGGTAGAATCTTGCACTTCTAATGAGAGATAATGAGGGCTGCATGGAGATGGCATGTTGAGGATGGCTTTGCAAGATATTTGAGAATTTATAATCTACATGATTGGGGCAAAGAAGAGACGCTTCAGAGAAATGCCAAGTGGCTGGGTGGAGAGCATTGGTGAACTAACTCAAGTATAACCAACATGCTAAAATCAGAAGAGCTAACAATTCCCACTGATGATCTGCTGTTTGCCTCCATCAATAAGCTGTTTCCAACTACTGATGTTGTACAGGGAGGTGAGCACACACAGATCAGCAGGGCTAACTTCCTGTGTTGCAGGATCCTCCAGAGAGCTTCAGTTCAGTTCAATTCAGTTCAGTCACTCAGTTGTGTCTGACTCTTTGTGACCCCATGAATCGCAGCACGCCAGGACTCCCTGTCCATCACATACTCCCGGAGTTCACCCAAACTCATGTCCATTGAGTCAGTGATGCCATCCAGCCATCTCATCCTCGGTCATCCCCTTCTTCTCCTGCCCCCAATCCCTCCCAGCATCAGAGTCTTTTTCCAATCAGTCAACTCTTCGCATGAGGTGGCCAAAGTACTGGAGTTTCAGCTTTAGCATCAGTCCTTCCAATGAACACCCAGGACTGATCTCCTGCAGAATGGACTGGTTGGATCTCCTTGCAGTCCAAGGGACTCTCAAGAGTCTTCTCCAACACCACAGTTCAAAAGCATCAATTCTTCGGCACTCAGCTTTCTTTACAGTTCAATTCTCACATCCATACATGACCACAGGAAAAACCATAGCCTTGACTAGAAGGACCTTTGTTGGCAAAGTAATGTCTCTGCTTTTGAATATGCTATCTAGGTTGGTCATAACTTTTCTTCCAAGGAGGAAATATCTTTTAATTTCATGGCTGCAGTCACCATCTGCAGTGATTTTGAAGCCCCCCAAAATAAAGTCTGACATTGTATCCAATGTTTCTCCATCTATTTCGCATGAAGTGATGGGACCAGATACCATAATCTTAGTTTTTTGAATGTTGAACTTTAAGCCAACTTTTTCACTCTCCTCTTTCACTTTCATCAAGAGGCTTTTTAGCTCCTCTTCACTTTCTGCCATAAGGGTGGTGTCATCTGCATATCTGAGGTTATTGATATTTCTCCCAGCAATCTTGATTCTGGCTTGTGCTTCTTCCAGCCCAGCATTTCTCATGATGTACTCTGCATATAAGTTAAATAAGCAGAGTGACAATATACAGCCTTGATATATTCCCTTTTCTATTTAGAACCAGTCTGTTGGTCCATGTCCACTTCTAACTGTTGCTTCCTGACTTGCATACAGGTTTCTCAAGAGGTAGGTCGGGTGGTCTGGGATTCCCATCTCTCTCGGAATTTTCCACAGTTTATTGTGATCCACATAGTCAAAGGCTTTGGCATAGTCAATAAAGCAGAAATAGATGTTTTTCTGAAACTCTCTTGCTTTCTCCATGATCCAGCGGATGTTGGCAATTTGATCTCTGGTTCCTCTGCCTTTTCTAAAACCAGCTTGAACATCTGCAAGTTCACGATTCACGTATTGCTGAAGCCTGGCTTGGAGAATTTTGAGCATTACTTTACTAGCGTGTGAGATGAGTGCAACTGTGCAGTAGTTTGAGCATTCTTTGGCATTGCCTTTCTTTGGGATTGGAATGAACACTGACCTTTTCCAGTCCTGTGGCCACTGCTGAGTTTTCCAAATTTCCTAGTTTATTGAGTGCAGCACTTTCACAGCATCATCTTTCAGGATTTGAAACAGCTCAACTGGAATTCCATCACCTCCACTAGCTTTGTTCGTAGTGATGCTTTCTAAGGCCCACTTGACTTCACATTCCAGGAAGTCTGGCTCTAGGTGAGTGATCACATGATCGTGATTATCTTAGTCGTGAAGATCTTTTTTGTACAGTTCTTCTGTGTGTTAGGAGAGAGCAAATCAATGCAAACAACACTAAAACCAGATCTGACTCATGTCTGCAATGGAGTTGGAGAGCAACACTAATAATATAAACATCAGCAATATCATTATATTACAATATTACATATATGTTATATAATGTATAATATAATTATAGGGCTTCCCTAGTGGCTCAGATGGTAAAGAATATGCCTGCAAAATGGGAGACCTGGGTTCTATCCCTGGGTTGGGAAGATCTCCTGGAGGAGGTCATGGCAACCCACTGCAGTATTCTTGTCTGGAAAATCCCCAAAGAGAAGCCTGAGTGACAAGCACAGCACAGTATAATTTTAATTACATAATATATCTTATAAAATATTATAACAATATTTTCAGCAGCAACAATATCACAGGTCAGAGGAGAAATGACTTATCTGGGCTGGATTTGTGAAGCAGATGATGCTGAAGAAACAACTTAGAAGATGGGAGGATGTCCAAGCAGGCATAGAGACAGTCCTGCAGTGAACCTGCTCATGGATTAACGCCTGGGATTTAACTTCCCTGTGGAATCTTTGTGTAACTTACAAGTCAAGTAACTTATAGTCAAAGCTGTGGGTTTTCTGGTAGTCATGTACAAATGTGAGAGTTGGACCGTCAAGAAGGTTGAGTGCTGAAGAAATGACGAATTGATGCTTTTGAACTGCAGTGCTGGAGAAAACTCTTACGAGTCCCTTGGACTGTAAGGAGGTCAAATCAGTCAAACCTAAAGAAAATAAACCCTGAATATTCATTGGAAGGACTGTTGCTGAAGTTGAAGCTCCAATACTTTGGATGCCTGATGCAAAGAGCCAACTCATTGGAAAAGACCCTGATGCTGGGAAGAATTGAAGACAAAAGCAGAAGGGGCTGCAGAAGATGAGATGGTTAGATGGCATCACTGACTCAATGAACATGAATTTGAGCAAACAGAAGGAGATAGTGGAGGATAGAGAAGCCTGGTGTGCTACAGTCCATGGAGTCACAAAGAGTCGGACACACTTAGCAACTGAATAACAGCAAGTAGTTCAGACTACAGAAATCGTTGAAGGAAATCATTTAAATTGCTTCTAGATGGTGTGCATTGGAATCACATGGGGTGAATGTTAAAATTTAAATCCCCAGGTTCAGCTCAGGGATTCTGAGTTAGGATGTATCGGATGGGGCATGAAGACCTGGCCCTGTAACCACTGCAACCTACTGGTTCTGCTGCAAATGTTTGGAGGCCACACTGAGAAACACTGCACTAGGATGTATCAGCCAGGGAGCGTTTTATCGGGATAGTGGCATCTAGGAAAATATATATTAGAAAATATAAACAGTCAGGACCTTACTTTCCAATTACAGTGATGGATAAATGGATACTGTGAAATGCATTTTTATGAAATGAAAATGAAAATTCCTATGAATATTCATAAGATTCCCTGGTTGGCTCAGTGGTAAAAAACTGTCTGCCAATGCAGGAGAAGCAAGTTTGATCCCTGGGTAGGGAAGATGCCCTGGAGGAGGTAATGGCGACCCATTCCAGTATCCTTGCCTAGGAATTCCCGTGGACAGAGGGGCCTGGCGGGCTACAGTCCATGAGTTCCCAAAGAGTCAGACACGACTGAGCGACTAAACAACAACGGCATGGATATCCTACTCAGAGTCTTCAGATTGCTTGTGTGCCTCTTATCCTCCTTTAGCATTACTTTCTCTCATTTCTCTCTCACTCTCACATTTTATCTCTCTAGTTTTTCCTTGTCACTTGTTCAACTCTGATTTCTCTTTCACTTTCACCGCAGTCCTTTCCTTGTCCCTGACTCTCTCACCTTCCATGTTTCACCTATTTTCCATTCTGTTGTCTAATTTCTGCCTCTCCCTTTGATTTCATTGCTGATTTGTGTGTAGGTTTCCCTTGGTGCTGAACTGTGTCAAATACATTTTTGTAACTATTGAAATGATCACGTACTTCTTTATTCTAACATGTTGCATAGTGCTGAGTGATTTCTTGATGTTAAACCAACCTTGCATTTCTTTGATAAATCTCATTTACCCATGATATTGTGAGTTTTTGTACTTAATTTGGCAATATTTTGTTAGATTTGTGGTATCTGTACAAAATGAATTTTTTGGTTCTTGTAGTGACTTAGTCTAGTTTTTATACAAGATAATTCTGGCTTCATAAAATTAGGTGGGAAGTGTTTCCTCCTCCTTTTTTATAATGAAAGAAATTTTGTTGCACAGCAATTATTTCTTCCTTAAATTTTGGATGGAATTCACCAAGATGCCATCTGGTCAAGCATTTTTCTTTTTCAGAAGATTTTTAACTATGAATACAATTTCTTTAATTAATAAAAGTCTACTTAGTTTTTCTATTTCTACTTAGGTTACTTTTTTTAAAATTAGTGTCCTTGAAGGAATTTTTTGCATTTTATTTAATTTGTTAATTTGACGTAAATTGTTCATACTAATTCTGTATTATTTTTTACCTTCTGTAGTATCTTTGGTAATGTCCTTACACATGGCTAAATTCATGTAGTCCAGTGGTCTAGCCAGAATAAAGCACAGCTTGTTCTGTGTGGATTTCAAAAAGGTTTTGCTTATTATTTATTTAAAACAATTTTGAGATGCATTCTTATTTCACTAATGTTAAGCTGCCTTTTTTATAATCAAAGAAATTGGAGTATTATGAAAGATAGAGAGAAAACATGAAAATAAGGAAGATATAGTTATATTCATAAATATAAAATAAACCCAAATAAAATAGTAAATAACATAGACTGATGGATATCCACACATCATTTTTTTCTTCCATGTTTTGCTAGAATAAATGCATTATTTGTACAATAAAATGTATTTTAACAAATGGTGCTGAAATAGCTGGATATATGGGGGTAAAATTTAATCCTATCTTGAACTGAATACAAACTTAAGTATAACTGGCTAAAAAAGAACTAAAGCCACAGAGAATGCAATGCTTTGACCACTAGAATCAAGAGAAAGATTCAAGTTGTGAAGGTTTGTGCATATTGAAGACTGGGACTTGGGAAATTGGGAATGACTTTCTCTGAATAAGTGTGGGTGTTAAGTGGGTAGTAGAAGAGAGGGACATTCTGAGCACAACAAACAGCAAACACAAATGTACAGACACACAGTATTGCCTGGTTATTGCTTCGTGTTGAAGTGGAGTGTGTGGTTATTCAGCCAGGTATTGAGAGTTTACAATGGCTGAGCACTGTCGTAAATGATTCACATACATCACCTTGTTTAAGCATGGGAATCACCCTTATTTCTTGGTTATTGCTTAATCATCTACCTACCTAAACCATCTCCTAAGAAAGTCCAGAGACTGATGCCAATTCCCAACGAGTCTTTATTACAGTTTCCTTAAAAGACATGAGATGCTTTTTTGTATTTCTCTATATAGATAGATTGGAGAAGGCAATGGCACCCCACTCCAGTACTCTTGCCTGGAAAATCCCACGGATGGAGGAGCCTGGTAGGCTGTAGTGCATGGGGTCGCTAAGAGTCGGGCATGACTGAGCGATTTCTCTTTCACTTTTCACTTTCATGCATTGGGGAAGGAAATGGCAACCCACTCCAGTATTCTTGCCTGCAGAATCCCAGGGACGGGGGAGCCTGGTGGGCTGCCGTCTATGGGGTCGCACAGAGTCGGACACGACTGCAGTGACTTAGCAGCAGTAGCATATAGATAGATATATAGATGTATGGGTAGGTAGATGTACAGAACTTTCCTAGATTCTTATTTTATATTATGAAGAGAGAATTACATAAATCATTGAATTTGACCATATTTCTGACTTGACTCTGCTAGTCATTTTTATATCTCATGTCACGGTCCCTCTTTATGTTATCAGCCATCAAAATTAAAAAATGAAAAAAAAAAAGCAAATAAGACTTCTCAGATCTTTTGTGATTAATGGGAAAAGAAACACTGAAGCAGAGAACAAGACTAGCATGTGTTTGTGCCAAAGAAACAGAAGCTGCAGTGCCCCCAGCCATGCCTACCAGACGCAGCCAACACTCAGCCCACTGGAATATTAGCGTCCCATCCAAGTCTGTCCCCAGGTCTCACTCAAGGTCACTATGCCAGGCTCACGTCTGTCCTCCACCCATAACCCCCAGAAGCTGCTATCAAACCTTCTCCAGTGGAGAGACTGTCCAGGTGCATCTTGGGAAAGCAAGAGGAAGTTTGGCAAGGAGAGTCTTCACCCACATAGAGGTTCTGGCCTCAGACTGGAGCCTTTACAACAGGCCATCTGTCTCGAGTTGTCAATCCCTAAACTCTTCAGGGATCAGAGAAATGGGCTGCTTCATTCTGAGTCTTATGCTAATGTGTCTTCTGACACGGGGTTTGTAAGAACAGAGAAAAATACAATGTAATATTAACAATGGGAAGCCTCTGGTGACGGGCTTTGTAAATTGTTTTCTGTATCTGCTTAGAAAAAATTAAAATCTGTTTTAAGCTATGAATACTGTACTGTTTCTGTCCTCTTTATTTCCGTCCCATTTATTTTATTACTTATCACATGTACATTCACTTATCACTGTAAAACTTTGAAACTTTGTCTTCATGATTTTACTTCAAAATATCATTAAAAAATTATATGACTTGACTCTGGGCAAGCTTAGTACCATCCATAGTATTATTGAAATCTGTGACCTTGTTGGGGACATTGTCACCTGTCTGTTTTCACTGCATTAAAAGATCTATAAAGTAAATATGCCATAAAAGAGAAGCTTGTTTGCCAACCAGTATTCCAGAATACTTTGTATCCATGAACAATGAAGTGATGTTAAGGGGACCGTTTTCTTCTCTGCTGTGCACAGGAACATTGCTGGGTTGCTGTATATTATGAGGCTTGTGGCTAAGACAAAAAAGCACATGGTTTAGACACTGACCCATAGGTTGTTACAATATGCAATTTAAAACTAACATTGACAATAATTCTATAACCTGTCCTGTGTGTAAATATAAAAATGTACTTTCTATCTTCAAGAAATGCATAATTAACTTTCTAAGAAACAATGGACAGTCCCCCCAAAATACACACTTAAAATACTACGTGATTCAACCTGATTGTAGGGTAAATCTAATCTTTCATGTTTGTCCCTATTTCAGTGAATTTGTTACTTTCCCATTTCAAATTTTTGTTTTGTTTTATATTAAAAAAGCCTAAAGCATTTTGTCCCAGTAGTTTTGATTTCTACTACTATTGTGGGGCTTCCCTCATAGCTCAGTTGGTAAAGAATCAGCCTGCAATGCAGAAACCCAGGTTCAGTTCCTGAGTTGGGAAGATCCTCTGGAGAAGGAAATGGCAACCTACTCCAGTATTCCTGCCTGGAGAATCCCATGGACAGAGGAGCCTGGCAGGCTATAGCCCACAGGATCGCAAGAGTCGACACTACTTAGCGACTAAACCACCATCACCACCACTATTGCATCATAGGAAAATGACCTCTGAGCAGAATTTTCATAAGCTCAGTAAAGCTACATATTTGAATTAAATTTTCCTCTGTTCTTGTTGCAAATTATAAATCCTCTAAACAGATTTCCAAGAAAGGAAGGAGCAAAAGAGATAGATATAGAGAACTCATGGTATAAAAAGAGGAGAGAGAAAGAAAGGAAAACAGAGGTAAGAAAGAAACAAAAGGAAAGAAAAAAGATGAGAATAGAGCAGAAAAGAAGTTGCATGGTGCAACCAATGATAAAGATGCTTCAAGCACTGACGAATTCATAGCCTATTTTTTTTGTCTCCAATCTGAAATATAAGGCACACAATAAATTATTATGCTTTTGAACTGTGGTGTTGGAGAAGACTACTGACAGTCCCTTGGTCTGCAAGGAGATCCAACCAGTCCATCCTAAAGGAAATCAGTCCTGAATATTCATTGGAAGGACTGATGCTGAAGCAGAAATTCCAATACTTTGGCCACCTGATGCAAAGAACTGACTCATTTGAAAGACCCTGATGCTGGGAGGGATTGGGGGAAGGAGGAGAGGGGGATGACCGAGGATGAGATGGCTGGATGGCCTCACCGACTCAATGGACATGAGTTTGCACAAGCTCTGGGACTTGGTGATGGACAGGAAGGCCTGGCGTGCCGCGGTTCATGGGGTCGCAGAGTTGGACACAACTGAGCGACTGAACTGAACTGAAATAAATTATCCTGGAAATAAAGACAGATCCTCTCTCTTTTTTTTTTAAATTCTCTAATCTCTTCAATCATCTGTACAGTTTGATTTTCCAAAACTGCTGGATCCCCCCAATCACTTCACTTATCAACTCTACAGGAGGTTAAAAAATCCTTCCGGCACCAAAAGACATCATCCTTATCTTCAAAGAAGACCAGAGAAACCATTTTCCCACCATCTTAATGAGCTGAAGGACCACAAGTTTAGGGCCAACAGAATCACCTCCAGACTTCATGTAAGCCTTCCCAAAGATAAACAGCTGGTGAACCAGCAGTCTGAGATGACTGAGACTGACACTCATCCTAATAATCAGTCTTGGTGACTCTGTCCCCACAGCATATGATGGGAATTTTATCTGAATGTCATCCCTTTACCTTCAAATTTTCTAACTCATTAAAAAAAATTATTTTTAATTAATTGATTCATTTTAATCAGAGGACAATTACTTTGCAATCTTGTGATGGTTTTTACCATTCATCAGCATGAATCTGCCATAGGTGTATAGGTGTTCCCTGCATTCTGAAGCCCCTCCCACCTTCCTCTCCACCCCATGCTTCCAGGTTGTTTAACACAGTTTCAGTTGTACCGTCTGAATGCTTGCCCTTGTCTGCATGCTTGCCCTTGTACCACCAAATTTCCTGGAATATGGGCCACACACTTAAACTCAGGGCTTCCCTGGTGGCTCAAACGGTAAAGAGACTGCCTGCAATGCAAGAGACCCGAGTTCGATCCCTGGGTCAGGAAGATCCCTGCAGAAGGGAGTGGCTACCCACTCCAGTATTCTTGCCTAGAGAATTCCATGGACAGGGGAGGCTGGTGAGCTACAGTCTATGGGGTCACAAAAAGACAGACACGACTGAACAACACTCACTCACTCACTCACTTAACCAGAGCTTTACCTCTGTATATTAGTATTATTAGTTTAATTTTTTTCCAGTGACCATCATGGCCCCATGGTTCCCTCTAAAGTAAAAGTTGCCCTTACCTTTTCTGTTTACCCTTTGTTGTTGATTGAGCACCTACTGGGTAAGAGAAACTGTTGTATCTATAGGAGACACAGAGATAAGTAAAGTCCCTGACTTTAGGGAATTCACAATTCAGTGAGGATGTGGGGCATACCTAAGCGCCACGAGCATGTTATGCCTACTGGTGTTCGGAGAAAGAATAACCACGTCTAAGGTAGATATGAATGGGAGCTGGTAACTCTAAGACATCATATTGATCACAGATTTTAATCTCACTAATGACATATTTCCATACATTTTTTTCATGTTTCTTTACTAGTGTTTCAGAAATAGCTCAGCATATGTCCCCTATCTAAAAGTTTACTTGAGATATCCATCATATGAAAGTTTCATCTTCTGAAAAAGACCATAATAATAGCTGCTCAGTACAAGCTGGCATTACTCCTTAGTCAATCCAGCTTCTTTATTGTGTAAAGAAACTCAAAGTCAAGGAGTTCAAATTCAGTCCTGTATGGCCAAAGAATGCCAGGAAACTAGCTAAAGAATATTTCCCTTAACATATCAAATTTACCAACAGTTTTTGCTTCTTCCCACCTCCAAATTTATTTTTAAAACATTGTGCAAGTACAGTGATTTACTGTACACAAAGGTGTAGCATAAACTGTGAAGAGCCAAATCAACTGTGTGATTCAATGGGATTATAATGCACAGAAAAACTAATTAAAGCCAAGGGAACCAAAAACAAGCAGTATAAGGAAACAGCTTCCCCAGAGTCAGAGTAGCAAAGACACTATTGATACTTTATATTTGGGCTTTTTTTTTTTTTTTTGCTGTTATTTTCCTCTTATAAAAGAAGGCTTATTTAATGCTATTTCAGCCCTTTCAGGGTTTATAAACCAGGGAAATGCAGATCTTTTATGGGAGTAGAAAGTAGATGCATAGAAGAAAGATTTGAACAGTGTGTCACCAACTCTAACATGCACCATTTGTAATGAATTGCCTGCAGGGTCTCAATATGTTGCTGAGAAATCTGGACAAGACAGATAGCAGTAGGTCCTAATTTAAAGCAAGTGTAAGTTTAAGACAAAGCCCCTGAATTGTGGCAACCTTATTCCAATAAAATGCATTATTTTGGTGGAGATAGTTGTACTATCTCAAGGTTTCAGTTGTGGTAAACTATTGCATTTGATCTCTCTGTATTTTTTTTTTTATATAGAATCAAAAGTTTGAACAAGGTACCCAATAAGGGACAAACTCATCTCTAAAACTGATCATGAAACATCAATCTTGCAACTAAGTTATTCTCTCTTTTGGTATCTTGATGATACTTAAACACAGCCTTCAGTTCAGTTCAGTTCAGTTACTCAGTCATGTCTGACTCTTTGCGACCCCATGAATTGCAGCACGCCAGGCCTCCCTGTCCATCACCAACTCCCAGAGTTCACTCAAACTCACATCCATCGAGTCCGTGATGCCATCCAGCCATCTCATCCTCTGTCATCCTCTTCTGCTCCTGCCCCCAATCCCTCCCAGCATCAGAGTCTTTTCCAATGAGTCAACTCTTCACATGAGGTGGCCAAAGTACTGGAGTTTCAGCTTTAGCATTATTCCTTCCAAAGAATACCCAGGACTGATCTCCTTTAGAATGGACTGGTTGGATCTCCTTGCAGTCCAAGGGACTCTCAAGAGTCTTCTCCAACACCACAGTTCAAAAGCATAATTCTTTGGTGCTCAGCTTTCTTCACAGTCCAACTCTCACATCCATACATGACTACTGTAAAAACCATAGCCTTGACTAGATGGACCTTTGTTGGCAAACTAATGTCTCTGCTTTTGAATATGCTATCTAGGTTGGTCATAAGTTTTCTTCCAAGGAGTAAGCATCTTTTAATTTCATGGCTGCAATCACCATCTGCAGTGATTTACACAGCCTTGGTGAATGGGAAACAGCCATGGACTCTTCATGGGGTGCTTTTAGAAAATTGTATTCTGTTTTTTATAGAACCCAATTACATGCACAAGCTTTAGGTTCCACAAACAACTGACCTGCCTCCACTCTAAAGCTGGACTTTTATTTCCTGACATTGATTTCTTGATCTTAACTCTTTACAGAGCCTTGAATGTTTTTAAGTAGCTGAAGTCCTTGCCTGCCCCTCTTTTTGTGAAAATCAGGCTGATTTCACATTCATTCCAACTCCATCAACTTTAAGACACCTCCTCTCTGGAGTAGCTCACAGCCTTGCACGTGTGGTCTCCCTTTTCCTATTTCATCTCCTCTCATTTCTTTTCATCTCATGGTCATAAGAAAGTGGTATCCTCTCCTTGGCATTTCTGAATTTCCTGTTTAATAAGAGCTTGTTGTTTCCATCCATCACTGTAAATTTCTATCATTATTGTTTACCAGTTCTGTAACCTGGATTCTCTCAGTGCAGTCATAGTGATAGTTTAAACCGCTATCAACATGGATCACATATAATTATACATGAATATATTCGCAGAACTGTATGCATGCCTATAATTTCATATGGGTTCTGCAGATATTCCTGGGGTTTTGTTATATATTCCTGGGGTTTTGTTATATATTCCTGGGTTCTGCTGACATTCCTGCTTTTTCTGTATTAAGATGTGCCATCTTAATACATCATGATGTAAAATCAGAGCTTAAAGGAAATACCATCATCTCTAATGAAAAGTGAAAGTTGCTCAGCTGTGTCCAACTTTTTGAAACCCCATGGACTGTAGCCCACCAGGATCCTCTATCCATGGAGTTCTCTAGGCAAGAATACTGGAGTAGGTAGCCATTCCCTTCTCCAGGGGATCTTTCCGACCAAGGGATCGAACACGGGTCTCTCGCATTGCAGGCAGATTCTTTACTGTCTGAACCACCAGGGAAGCCCCTGGAGAGAGTCAGAAAAACATTCTCAGACTTGGAAACAATCTTCTAAAGAAGAGTGTTCTCCCAGAAGGATGAAGAAGATCTATTGTTGTTGGACACATTTTGTGTGACACATTTCTAAGGTCAATATCACAGACTTGGGTTGATTTTTTTTTTAATATAAGTATACAATATTAATATAAGACCCCAGATTTCTTAAATAAAATGAACACATGCATGCCTTGAAGATAGCTTTTCCCTGCCAGCTAGAGAAGGCTACAAGACAAGCTTCAGCCTTATGAATAGAGCTGGGTAAAGATATCTTCCTGGATCACGTGTACCATGCTATGTACGCACTTCTTTGTTTAACTATTCATTTCCATTTGTTCCTAATTTCTGCCTATAAACACAGGGTGCATGGGATCTGATGGGAAACTTTGTTTCTGATCAACTACAAAGAAGTTTTCCAGCATCTGTTGAGCTCAGCTAGTAAGCACGATTTATAAAACAGTGAATGACTAACCCCTGTAACCATTTTAATGACCCTAAAATAAAGTGCTTAGAGCAACATCTGTCCGAGCAGCTGGGTTCTCTGCATGAGTGGGCAGAGCGACACACTGGGACAAATTCTGTTCTCCCTTTTGACAGAAACAATTGCAGCAGATCATTTTTATCGTAATCAATTTAGGTACAGTTTCTTGGAGACCATCTGTGTAGTGTTCATAGATTGTGCTTAAGAATTTAAATGTGTATATTTTTGGTTGCTTGATGTAGCATCTGCTAATGGCCACATAAGTTCCACTTTTTATGCAGAAAGCTGTTTCCTTGTAAAGGGATTAGTAGAATGACTACTTGATTTTATCCTTTTAACTACCCAGTAAGCTTCTGCCATTTGAATGACATCCATCACAGAGTGTTAGAATAACACTCTGTAGAATAAATGGTTCAATACATTAAACCTGGAGTTAAAGTTGTAAGACAAAGATTTGGTAAAACATTTTGTGTTTCTGTCTTTAGAACATCAACACAGTTAATATGGTCGTGTATAAGCAACTATAACTAAGGAAAAGTAGCTTTTGATAATGCTTTTTCATCCATTTTTATCCAGTTTCTATTAACTTATGGCTTTACAGCTGTTAGTTAAATAATCACACTCAGAAATCAAATATCTAAAGCAACCGGCATTAACTTTAGCTTTGAGAATAATTTTGGAATCATATTAAAAGATAATTGCTTTTAAAATACTTGATAATAAAAATGGAATGGCTTTGGTGTAGAAATAAAGGATTTGCCTGAAAAATGCTATCAACTATATTTTGGGGATAGAGTACATTCTGTAATATAATTGAATCTTAATAACACATTTTGAGTAGAGAGATTCCTTGTCTTACTTGAGTTTTCCTCCTGCATTTAGCAAATATGGCATTATCTGGATAATCAAAGATATCTGAGTACGTTAAGATATCCATGGTTTGAAAGGAAAGATTTTATTTTTCTCTAGTAACAGACATTTCTAGGCTTTCCTCCATTCAAATGTTTTGAGAACCCACAAATCTAAGTGGTTAAGTAAATAAAGTAAAAATTCAAATTCTATGAGATTATAATACACAGAAGGTTACATCATTTTTATTTTCATAAATACTAAAGTAGAAGTTTAGGATCAGTGTGGGTTTTGCATTCATCCCTATAAACACACGTTTAGTGCATATTAGGTGGAAGAACTGAGGTTACAAGGTGCATGAGAAGTAGTCCTAAGTAGGAAGGGCTCCCTGGATTAGGGGGAAGTCATTTCCTCCATGTTCTCAAGATGCTATTACAGACATAACTCAATTTGGTAAGTAGTTTGTTCAGCAATCAACCTGGTCAGTATCCATGTATTTCCCTATCATTCCCCTGTGGTCACCAATCTCGTTTGTAAAAAAAGAGTAAGCAGCGAATTGCTTGTAATAGTATGCAGGTGAGTCTAATCATCAATCATTATTTATTAAATGGGTTGTATGGCTTTGAATCAGTTAATTGAGGCACTAATAAAATTTGAAATTAGAACTGCTTATAGAAATGTTTCATTGTTCATTACTGTCCCTGAAATTTGCAAATTGTTTACTCAAAAAGACATGAAAATAGAAGAAGAAATACAGTGATTATGCAGGTTTGCATTTAATAATAAGCATACTAGAGGTGATAGGATAAATTTCCTAATGAAGTTTCTGCTGTAGATAATTCAAGAATATTTCAGGAAATATATCAGCAAAATTAATTTATGATAACTTCTATAAGTGGCAGGAGGTGAGATACTTAAAGCATGTGCCATTTTTGGCTCCCTAGTCTAGAGAAGTTCTTTCTACCCTAACTATCAATCAGCTAAATTATCTTCAAACTTAATTAGATGAAAGAATTTGGTACTATGATTCTATGTGCTGGAAGATGTCCAGACTATTAGAAACGTCATTTCAATAATACCCTTTCACGCCATCTGTAAGAATCACACCAAACAGACTTAATGCAGATGAACATAATACAAAGCAGAACTTACAGCCAAAGAGAGGAACACACACACACATACACACACACACACACACACACTCCTCAAGCCTCATGTAGGTACAAAAATACACATAGAAGTCATATAGAAGGTTGCGATGCAGAAGCAGAGGAGAAAATTAAAGACTTCCCCCATTTTGAGACCCATATTCCTCCAAAAACAGCTTTGTACATTAGGCTTCCAATTACCTACTTTTTTCCCTCTCAGATTGTCTCTTAGGATCCTTTGGGAAAGCATGTTTTTTCATTTAGGGGTGTGTGTGTGTGTGTGTGTGTGTGTGTACATGCCTGTGCCTATGTGGTTTTGAGAGTGTAATGTCAATACTCAGCCATAGGTTAATGAGGTTTTTCTTCGTTCACGCACTTAATCAGAGGTTGTTTTGTGTTTTTGTAGAAGATACATGCTGGTTACTCTCTCAGGCTTGATTACCCAGCATCTTTTAGGGTGCAGAAGGTGAAAAATATAATGTATGTAATGTATGTACACATGTACCAAGATTCCAAGAGAAAAAGATATGGCCACTGAGGAGGTTCAGGCTGAGGAATTCCAGGGAGGGAAAGATTCTTTTCTATTGGAGGATTGGAAAGTTTTCTTATGAAAGTGGTGGCATTTTGGGAAGTCTTCCCTTGGCAAAGTACCATTTTATTTGAGATATGCATGCTGGATAATTTTGGAATTGCAGGTTAACAGAAAAATACAAGCAAAAGCTCATAGTTGTTATATCTTCTTGCCTGAATTTCAAAATCCCTTGAGATGGCCATGTTCATGACTTTTAACTGCCCATGACTGGAAGCACCAAATAGATTCAGGGAAAGTGAAAGTGAAAGTCATTCAGTCGTGTCTAGCTCTTTGCAACCCCATGGACTATACAGTCCGTGGAATTCTCCAGGCCAGAATACTGGAGTGAGTAGCTTTTCCCTTCTCCAGAAGATCTTCCCAACCCAGGGATCGAACCCAGCTCTCCCACATTGCAGGCAGGTTCTTTACCAACTGAGCCACAAGGGAAGCCCAAGAATACTGGAATGGGTAGCTTATCCCTTCTCCAGCAGATCTTCCTGACCCAGGAATCAAACTGGGGTCTCCTGCATTGCAGGCAGATTCTTTACCAACTGAGCTATGAGGGAAGCTAGACTCAGGGGGTACAGTCCAACTAGAGGTCCACTGTGGGCTAGACCCACCAGATTCCTTGCTGTGCAGAGTTTGGTTTAATTCACATTGTACAAGGCTGCTGCTGCTGCTGCTCCTAAGTCATTTCAGTCATGTCCAACTCTGTGCGACCCCATAGATGGCAGCCCACCAGGCTCCCCCATCCCTGGGATTCTCCAGGCAAAAACACTGGAATGGGTTGCCATTTCCTTCTCCAATGCATGAAAGTGAAAAGTGAAAGTGAAAGCGACCCCATGGACTGCAGCCTATCAGGCTCCTCCATCCCTGGGATTTTCCAGGCAAGAGTACTGAAGTGGGGTGCCATTGCCTTCTCCTTGTTCAAGGCAGTGGTCCTCAAAGTGCAATTCTTGGATAAGCAACATCAACAACACCTGGGAATTTTTTAGAAATACGAATCTCTGGGCCTCACATTTGAGGATCCTAGCATGAAGCAAGGATAATTAAACCTACTTTGAGCTGGTGGCACTTCTCCACTTGAGCTTTCTTCCTGGTGAAGTACTCAGCTGGGTTTTTCAGTCTTTCTTGTGATTCCACAGAGAACTTTGGTAGGTGTTCATCAGTGACTTTATTTTTAGGGAACTTTTGGTAGTTACTCTTGCTAATGATTTTTCTGCTTCTTTGCTTTACAGAATCACACACAGTTGCAATCCTGTGGGCTCATTCATGCCTGGAGGCCAGCAGCCCCTTTGTTGCTCTTCTGAGCTCTTCACACACCAAACTTCAAGTACAACAGGGTAGGAGAAAGGGGTGTCTGGGACGGTCGTTCCCAAGCAGATGTGACTCACAGGTTCTTTTCAGAATATGTGGATCATGAAAACTCTTTACAGTCACACCTCTTCAAGTCATCTACGGGATCCTTGGTTTCATCTCTAAGTCATGTCCAACTCTTTGCAACCCCATGGACTCTTCTGTCCATGGGATATCCCAGGCAAGAAGATCAAGAAAACTGGATCCTTCTCCAGAGTATCCTTAGAAGATGGTTGCTTTGAGTGGTGTAGTTGGGTGAGATCAATGGCTCTTTCACTCCTGTTAGAGACCAAAGGATGCATTTATGCAGCTGTACATTGATCGAAAGACTACTTTTTTAATTAATTTTTTTACTGAAGATAATTGCTTTAAAGACTTTTGTTCTTCTCTGTCAAACCTCAACATGAATCAACCATAGGTATACATATATCCCCTCCCTTTTGAACCTCTCTCCCATCTCTCTCCCCATCCCATTCCTCTAGGTTGATACAGAGCCCCTGCTTCAGTTCCCTGAGACATACAGCAAATTCCCATTGGCTATCTATTTTACATATGGTAATGTAAGTTTCCATGTTACTCTTTTCATACATCTCACCCTCTCCTCCCCTCTCCCCATGTCCATAAGTCTGTTCTCTGTGTCTGTTTCTCCATTGCTGCCCTGTAAATAAATTCTTCAGTACCATTTTTCTAGAGTCCATATATATGTGTTAGAATATATTTATCTTTCTCTTTCTGACCTTCTTCACTCTGTATAATAGGTTCTAGATTCATCTACCTCATTAGAACTGACACAAATGTGTTCCTTTTTATGGCTGAGTAAATTCTTTATCTTTATAAATTCTATATCTTTATCTTTACAATTTCTTTATCTATTCATCTGTTGATGGACATCTATTTGCTTCCATGTTCTAGCTGTTGTAAACAGTGCTGCAATGAACAATGGAATACATGTGTCTTTTTCAATTTTGGTTTCCTTGGGGTATATGCATAGGTTGGATTGCTGGGACATATGATGGTTTTATTACTAGTTTTTTAAGGAATTTCCATACTGTCTTCCATAGTGGCTGTATCAATTTACATTCTCACTGACAGCGCAAGAGGGTTCCCTTTTTTCCACACCCTCTTCAGCATTTACTGTTTGTAGACATTTTGAAGATTGCCATTCTGACCTTTTTGCCATGATCTTTGTTTTCTGAATGTTGAGCTTTAAGCCAACTTTTTCTCCAACATCCGCTGGATCATTGAAAAAGCAAGAGAGTTCCAGAGAAACATCTGCTTCATTTCTGCTTTATTGAATATGCCAAAGACTTTGTCTGTGTGGATGACAATAAACTGGAAAATTCTGAAAGAGATGGGAATCCAGACCACCTGACCTGCCTCTTGAGAAACCTGTATGCAGGTCAGGAAGCAACAGTTAGAACTGGACATGGAACAACAGACTGGTTCCAAATAGGAAAAGGACTACGTCAAGGCTGTATATTGTCACCCTGCTTATTTAACTTCTATGCAGAGTACATCATGAGAAATGCTGGGCTGGAAGAAACACAAGCTGGAATCAAGATTGCTTGGAGAAATATCAATAACCTCAGATATGCAGATGACACCACCCTTATGGCAGAAAGTGAAGAACTAAAAAGCCTCTTGATGAAAGTGAAAGAGAAGAGTGGAAAAGTTTGCTTAAAGCTCAACATTCAGAAAACGAAGATCATGGCATCGAGTCCTATCACTTCATGGGAAATAGATGGAGAAACAGTGGAAATAGTGTCAGTCTTTATTTTTCTGGGTTCCAAAATCACTGCAGATGGTGACTGCAGCCATGAAATTAAAAGATGCTTACTCCTTGGAAGAAAAGTTATGACCAACCTAGATAGCATATTGAAAAGGATAGACATTACTTTGCCAACAAAGGTCCGTCTAGTCATGGCTATGGTTTTTCCAGTGGTCATGTATGGATGTGAGAGTTGGACTGTGAAGAAAGATATAGTGCTAAAGAATTGATGCTTTTGAACTGTGGTGTTGGAGAAGACTCTTGAGAGTCCCTTGACTGCAATGAGATCCAACCAGTCCATCCTGAAGGAGATCAGCCCTGGGTGTTCTTTGGAAGGAATGATGCTGAAGCTGAAAGTCCAGTACTTTGGCCACCTCATGTGAAGAGTTGACTCATTGGAAAAGACTCTGATGCTGGGAGGGATTGGGGGCAGGAGGAGAAGGGGACAACAGAGGATGAGATGGCTGGTTGGCATCACTGACTTGATGGACGTGAGTTTGAGTGAACTCCAGGAGATGGTGATGGATAGGGAGGCCTGGTGTGCTGCAGTTCATGGGGTCACAGAGAGTTGGACATGACTGAGCGATTGAACTGAACTGAACTGATCTGAATTCTGACCGGTGTGAAGTGATATCTCATTGTAGTTTTTATTTGCATTTCTCTAATAATGATGTGAGGAACTGACTCATTACAAAAGACCCTGATGCTGAGAAAGACTGAAGGCAGGAGGACAAGGGGATGACAGAGGATGAGATGGTTGGATGGCATCACCAACTCAATGGACATGAGTTTGAGTAGGCTCTGGGAGTTGGTAATGGACAGGGAAGTCTGGCGTTTGGCAGTCCATGGGATTGCAAAGAGTCAGACACAACTGAGTGACTGAACCAAACTGAACTGAATAATGAGCGATGTTGAGCATGTTTTCATGAGTTTGTTAGCCATCTGCACATCTTCTTTGGAGAAATGTCTGTTTAGGTCTTTTCCCCACTTTTTGATTGGATTGTTTGTTTTTCTGGTATTGAGTTGTATGAGCTGCTTGTATATTTTAGAAATTAATCCTTTGTCAGTTGTTTCATTTACTATTATTTTCTCCCATTCTGAGGATTGTCTTTTCACCTTGCTTATAGTTTCCTTTGCTGTGCAAAAGCTTTTAAGTTTAATCAGGTCCCACTTGTTTACTTTTATTTTCATCTGCTACTCTAGGAGGTGGGTCATAGAGGATCTTACTTCGATTTGTCCTTGAAGTTTCTGTCTATGTTTTCCTCTAGGTGTTTTATAGTTTCTAGTCTTACATTTAAGTCTTTAATCCTTTTTGAGTTTATCTTTGTGTATGGTGTTAATACGGAGAAGGCAATGGCAACTCACTCCAGTGTTCTTGCCTGGAGAATCCCAGGGACGGAGGAGCCTGGTGGGCTGCTGTCTATGGGGTCGCACAGAGTCGGACATGACTGAAATGACTTAGCAGCAGCAGCATGGTGTTAGTAAGTGTTCTGGTTTCGTTCTTTTACATGTAGCTGTCTGTCCAGTTTTCCCAGCAGTCTAAGGGCCCATTGCTCTCTCTATGGTTCTCCCGCTGACCTCTGGTGCCCATGCCTTTTGGGACCAGCCCTAATCACCATGAATGCAAGTTACTGGTGGGATTTCAACTCCAGTCGAAATCAAAGAATCTTAGTGTTTCCACAGCCATCCTGGAGACTAGAAGGGGAGGGAAGTTCTCCAAAGTCACTGAGTGGGAAAGTGCAGTTCAGAACTCTTGCCCATCATGCCATCCCTGCCAGCAGAGGCTGTGCTGATAGTGACCAGTGAGGGACAGAGTTGCTTCCAAGAGTAGGCCGGTGACAGCACTGAGCATGTCACGAGTGGGTTGGTGGGGTGGGGGGAAGGTTGGGAGTGTCTACCCACCTAAAGCAAGTGCCAACCAGTCATTGCCACATGAAAACCTGGGCCCAGTGTTGGCAGATCTGACTTTTTAATGTGAAAAACTCCCAATTTTTAGAAGTTGCCTCAAATGAAAAATGATCATGTGAGATAAACAAACATGTTTATAGGTCTGAAGGGGGCCATGGGCCACCAGTTTGAAAGCTCCACCGTTTCCAGGGAAGTCGTGCCCCACACTGATTTTTCTCATTTTTTTCTCAGTTCACTTAGTTTGAAGTCATCCCTTTTCCAGCCCTCCCGCCTAGAGCAACATCTGCTCTTATCTCTCTGACCTACTTTTGTTCCTGCCATTCTTTTTGCCTGTTATGTATAATTGTCTCTCCCATATCCCGTTCAATTCAAATGTCTTTCAAGATTGAAGTCAAGTCACACCACCACCATGCAGCCTTCCTTGGCAGCCCTAGCTAGCCAGGATGGCTGGCACCCTTAATGAGCAAGGCATTTGGTGAACAAGCACATTTGGTGCTCAGCTAACAGTCTATGGTGGGCAGTGGGCATACTCAACTCTGGTCGATTCTAATTTGCCAGAATGGAAGATGGTGGAGGTGGTTAACGATGACTTATTCAAGGGCATGTTTTGAGTAATCAGCTTATAATTGATTTTTTTTTAAAGCTAGGAGGGGGATTATATTTACTTTTTTCCCACAAAGGAAAGATGAAGAGTATTTCGTGGAATAGATGGTCCATGGAGACACATAACCACCAGCAATCTGCTAGTCCACAGACTGCCAATGAGTGTGCATTTCTGCTACATCTCTTTACGTTTAGTAACTTACCATATTAAGGGTTCTTGTGAAGTGTAGTCCATGCGTGAAATGGTCCAGAAAAAGGAAATGGCATCATTTTGGCCAGCACTGTTGTTGATCTTCTCTCTGTGTCCAGATATTTGCTGATGACTATGGTCAGAGCAGACTTAGATGAACACAAATGGGGCACGGAAGGCTTCGCCTGTTCTGCATGAGTGATGGGATGGGAGAACCATGACTGTATCAGCAGTCTTTAAAATATTTCTCTCCTTTCTAGGTCTCAGGATTCAGCCTAATTATAGAATACAAAAAGCTAAATAATACTTATTGCACATAAATTTTTGTCATGCTACTAAATGATGAAAAAAAAAATTAAAGAACACAAACATCCAAATCTGTAAGGTAAAATACTGTGTATGTAGCCACTGAAAATGTTTTACAGTCCCCATTGGACTAGCATGGAAGTTGAGTTCATTTTATACTAATAAAATAATTCATTTCTTTATCCTTTCAATTAAGCATATGTTTGTTGAAATCTACCATATACAAGGCATCAAGATAAATGTATATAATTGATGTTGTGTATATGTGAAACATTATAAAATTTTGCTACTCTCATGAAGGTATTTTTTTTTGTAAATTAATTTTCTATTTTAATTGGAGGCTAATTACTTTACAATATTGTAGTGGTTTTTGCCATACATTCACATGAATCAACCATGGTTGTACATGTGTCCCTCCATCCTGAACCACCCTCCCACCTCCCTCCCCATTCTCATGAGCTTTTGAAAATTTTCATCATGTTTTCCAAATAGTTTTGAGGAATTACACTGGATTTCTGCATGTATTTTTCATTTACTTTAACATTTCATGATACTTAAAATAGTTGGTTTTAGGTTTCTTCTGTAGGTTTTTTGTATGGGAAAGTTCCCCCTCAAGAAATAATTTGGCTTCTTGGATAATAAAAGGCAATATTTTTTATTTCTATTTAATGTGTGTTGTTTGACAAGAAATTGACAATGATATAATATAATTTGGGGAACAAAGGGTATTTTGGTTATAATGGGAGTGTTTTACTATTATTCAGTTTTAATTTTGAGAAAACAGAGAAGTGTGGACAAATTTAGGAAATATTTTGGAGGTGGATTCTATAGGACATGTGGATAGTTCTGATGGCTCAGGGAATCACTTCTATGTGTATATCTTGAGCAACTCTCTAAATGGTGAAAAAGTTTGAGATGTCTTTAGGACACCCAAGATAAAATATCAAGGAAGCAGTTGGCTTTATAAGTATGAGTGAATGAAAATTGTTCAGTCGAGTCCTACTCTTTGCGACCCCATGGACAATACAGTCCATGGAATTCTCTAGGCCAGAATACTGGAGTGGTTAGCCTTTCCCTTCTCCAGGGGCTCTTCCCAACCCAGGGACTGAACCCAGGTCTCCTGCATTGCAGGCATATTCTTTACCAATTGAGCCACCAGGGAAGCCGAGCTTTGTAAGTATAAATGTAGAAAATATCAGTTGATGTCACTAGTTCCATATCTGGTGCCTGAAACCTAAGGAATATGTGAGATGACATCTGCAAAGAATGTGACATAAACTATTAGACAAAAGGGAAAATAGTTTAGGAAAGAGCACCGGAGTTTTCCAAAACATAATACTTGGGAAGAATGGAGGGAAATGTGAAATTTCTCATTTATCTACCTATCTATCTCTCTATATTTGTATATGAAAGTGAAAAGTGAAAGTGAAGTCACTCTGTCGTGTCCGACTCTTGGCGACCCCATGGACTGTAGCCTACCAGGCTCCTCTGTCCATGGGATTTTCCAGGCAATAGTGCTAGAGTGGATTGCCATTTCCTTCTCCAGGGCATCTTCCCAACCCAGAGATCGAACCTGGGTCTCCCGCATTGTAGACAGACGCTTTACTGTCTGAGCCACCAGGAAGTCCATATATGTGTGTGTGTATATACATATATATATTTATATGTACACATATATTATATTGTAAAGATCATACATAATGTGTATCAGTTCAGTTTCGGTCAGTCACTCAGTCGTGTCCGACTCTTTGCGACCCCATGAACCGCAGCACGCCAGGCCTCCCTGTCCATCACCAACTCCCGGAGTTCACTTAGGCTCGTGTCCATCGAGTCAGTGATGCCAACCAGCCATCTCATCCTCTGTCATCCCCTTCTCCTCCTGCCCCCAATCCATCCCAGCATCAGAGTCTTTTCCAATGAGTCAACTCTTCACATGAGGTGGCCAAAGTACTGGGCTTTCAGCTTCAGCATCAGTCCTTCCAATGAACACCCAGGGCTGATCTCCTTCAGAAAGGACTGGTTGGATCTCATTGCAGTCCAAGGGATTCTCAAGAGTCTTCTCCAACATCGCAGTTCAAAAGCAGGAATTCTTTGGCGCTCAGCCTTCTTCACAGTCCAACTCTCACATCCACACATGACTACTGGAAAACCATAGCCTTGACTAGACGGACCTTAGTCAGCAAAGTAATGTCTCTGCTTTTGAACATACTATCTAGGTTGGTCATAACTTTTCTTCCAAGGAGTAAGCGTCTTTTCACGTGGCTGCAATCACCATCTGCAGTGATTTTGGAGCCCAAAAAAATAAAGTCTGACACTGTTTCCACTGTTTCTCCATCTATTTCCCATGAAGTGATGGGACCAGATGCCATGATCTTCGTTTTCTGAATGTTGAGCTTTAAGCCAACTTTTTACTCTCCTCTTTCACTTTCATCAAGAGGTTTTTTAGTTCCTCTTCACTTTCTGCCATGAGAGTGGTGTCATCTGCATATCTGAGGTTATTGATATTTCTCCCGGCAATCTTGATTCCAACTTGTGTTTCTTCCAGTCCAGTGTTTCTCATGATGTACTCTGCATATAAGTTAAATAAGCAGAGTGACATATATACCCCTTTATACATTACTCTAACAGTGCATACCTCTCATTATTTTCTCTTTTTTCTTTTTACATGTCTATATTTGTACTAGAATGTAACTCAGTGGATGGCGTCTTTCCCACCATTATATTCACAGTGTTGGTTAGTTAGTTGGATGCTGAATAATTGATGGATAAGTGATTGAATTAATGAATAAAAGAGAATGCTCTATAAAGCCCTAGGAAGTATTATTGGTTAGTGCTATGGACTACATTTTTGTTTTCCTCTAAAGTTCATGCATTGAAAGCCTAACCAACAATGTGATGAAGTTTAGAGTTGGAACCTTTGTGAAGTATTAGGTTATGAGAATAAAGCTTATGAGTAAGTTAATTCTTTCATTAAAAAATGAGGAGATAAGGGATCTCTCTCTCTTTCTCTTTATTTTTCCGCTTTCTACTGTGTGAAAATGCAAGAAGAAGATGGTCATCTGCAAACCAGAACAGGAGTCCTATGTAAAGACAAAATTTACAGATGCTTTGATCTTGGACTTTCCAGGTTTCAGAACTGTGAGAAGTAACTTTTTGAAGTTTAAATCGCCCATTCTATTATATTTTTATTATAGTATCCCGGACTGATTAAGTTCAGTTCAGTTCAGTCACTCAGTCGTGTCCAACTCTTTGCGACCCCATGAACCGCAGCACGCCAGGCCTCCCTGTCCATCACCAACTCCCGGAGTACACTCAGATTCATGTCCATTGAGTCAGTGATGCCATCCAGCCATCTCATCCTCTGTCGTCCCCTTCTCCTGCCCCCAATCCCTCCCAGCATCAAAGTCTTCTCTAATGAGTCAACTCTTCACATGAGGTGGCCGAAGTACTGGACTTTCAGCTTTAGCATCAGTCCTTCCAAAGAAATCCCAGGGCTGATCTCCTTCAGAATGGATTGGTTGGATCTCCTTGCAGTCCAAGGCACTCTCAAGAGTCTTCTCCAACACCACAGTTCAAAAGCATCAATTCTTCAGTGCTCAGCCTTCACAGTCCAACTCTCACATCCATACATGACCACAGGAAACACTATAGCCTGGACTAGACGGACCTTAGTCAGCAAAGTAATGTCTCTGCTTTTGAATATACTATCTAGGTTGGTCATAACTTTCCTTCCAAGGAGTAAGTATCTTTTAATTTCATGGCTGCAATCACCATCTGCAGTGATTCTGGAGCCCAAAAAAATAAAGTCTGACACTGTTTCCACTGTTTCCCCATCTATTTCCCATGAAGTGATGGGACCAGATGCCATGATCTTCGTTTTCTGAATGTTGAGCTTTAAGCCAACTTTTTCACTCTCCTCTTTCACTTTCATCAAGAGGCTTTTTAGTTCCTCTTCACTTTCTGCCATGAGGGTGGTGTCATCTGCATATCTGAGGTTATTGATATTTCTCCCGGCAATCTTGATTCCAGCTTGTGTTTCTTCCAGTCCAGCATTTCTCATGATGTACTCTGCATAGAAATTAAATAAGCAGCGTGACAGCATACAGCCTTGACATAGTCATTTTTAAGTAGTATATACAAACATCTTCTTAGACTTCCCAGGTTGTTGTAGTGGTAAAGAATATGCCTGCAATGCAGAAAACTCAGGAGATGTGGATCCAGTCCTTGGGTCGGGAAGATCCCCTGGAGCAGGAAATGGCAACCCACTCCAGTATTCTTGTCTGGAAAATCACCATGTACAGAGGAGCCTGGTGGCCTACAGTACGTGGGGTCACAGAGAGTTGGACACGACTGAGGTGATTTAGCATGCATGCATGCACTAAGACTTTCTTAACCAAGAAGTTATTTTCCTATAAATACAACCATCATTCAACTTAAGAATAACCACCACTGTGGTTTATTGTATTTTATAATATAGATTAAATGATAAAGGCAATATGGTCACTTTACAGAAGAAATAAAACCATTTGGGGAAAAGCATAATTTATTTAAAGAAGTATTGATAGAAGTCCAAAGGTAGAAGATAATCTCCTTAATCTGATAAAGCATAACAACTCAAAATATGTGTCAAATCTTACACACACTGATAAAATTTTAAAACATTCTCATTTAAATCAAGATCAAAAGAAAGTTCTGATTTCATCACTAAAATTCACTAGTCATAGCCAATGAAATAAAACCAGAAAATGCAAAAAGAGTTATTAGAAGAGCAAACTTATACTAATCCACAGACAAAATTATTTTCTACATAAAAAGTTTAGTAAAATTTAGAGACTATGAGAACTAAAATAGAGAATACAGTAGGATATTGGGTGATATAGTCAATATAGGATACATTCAATTTCTAAAACCAGTGTTTTAATTCACAATTCAGAACTAATTATAAGTTATTATAGAGATTTAGGTATGACCTAAATCATATCCCTTATTACTATACAGTGGGAGTGAGAAATAGATTTAAGGGACTAGATCTGATAAACAGAGTGCCTGATGAACTGTGGATTGAAGTTCATGACACTGTATAGGAGACAGGAATCAAGACCATCCCCAAGAAAAACAAATGCAAAAAAGAAAAATGGCTGTCTGAGGAGGCATTACAAATAGCTGTGAAAGAAGGGAAGCAAAAAGCAAAGGAGAAAAGGAAAGATATACCCATTTGAATGCAGAGTTCCAAAGAATAGCAAGGAGAAATAATAAAGCCTTGCTCAGTGATCAATGCAAAGAAATAGAGGAAAACAACAATTGGAAAAATTAGAGATCTCAAGAGTCAGGCACCACTGAGCGACTTCACTTTCACTTTTCACTTTCATGCATTGGAGAAGGAAATGGCAACCAACTCCAGTGTTCTTGCCTGCAGAATCCCAGGGACAGAGGAGCCTGGTGGGCTGCCATCTATGGGGTCGCACAGAGTCAGACAAGACTGAAGCGACTTAGCAGCAGCAGCAGCAGCATGGTACTTTGTTATAATATCTTACATAATTATTTTTTTAAAGTTGAGGTAACATTGTTTTTGAGGAGAAGGGGATGACAGAGGATGAGCTGGCTGGATGGCATCACCGACTCAACAGACATGAGTTTGAGTGGACTCCGGGAGTTGGTGATGGACAGGGAGGCCTGGCGTGCTGTGATTCATGGGGTCGCAAAGAGTTGGACATGACTAAATGACTGAACTGAATTGAACTGAACTGAATATTGTTTTTAGCATTATGTAATTTTCACGTGTAAAACATATGCATTTTGGCTTCTACATACATTATAGCCTGCTCACCACCAAAAGTTTAGCTTTTATTTGTCACCACACAGTAGTTTTCTTTACCCATTTTACCTTCCACACACCTTCTTTCCCTCTGTTAACCAGGAATCTGTTCTCTGTACCTATGTGTGTCGTTTTCTTTTATTTTAATTTGACTTGGTTTATTTATTTATTTCGCCATACCTGGTGGCTCAGACGGTAAAGAATCTGCCTACCATGCAGGAGACCTGGATTCAACCCCTGGTTTGGGAAGATCCTGGGGAGAAGGGAATAACTACCCATTCCAGTATCCTGGCCTGGAGAATTCTATAAACTGTACAGTCCATGGGGTTGCAAAGAGTTGGATATGACTGAGTGACTTTCACTTTCACTTTCATTTATTTATTTGGCACTAGTGGTAAAGACCACTTTTCCAGTTTCCCCCACAATCAGTCTCTCCCATCAGGAAGCTTCCATAAGCCTCTAATCCTTATCCATCAGAGGGCAGATAGAATGAAAACCACAGTCACAGAAAACTAACCAAACTAATCACATAGATCACAGCCTGGTCTAACTCAAAGAAACTGTAAGCCATGCCATGTAGTGTCACCCAAGACAGATGGGTCATGGTGGAGAGTTCTGACAAAACATGATCCATGGGAGAAGGGAATGGCAAACCACTTCAGTGTTCTTGCCTTGAGAACCCCATGAGCAGTATGAAAAGGCAAAAAGATAGGACACTGAAACGTAAACTCTCCAGGCCAGTAGGTGCCCGAAGTGCTACTGGAGAAGAGTGGAGAAATAACTCCACAAAGAATGAAGAGACAGAGCCAAGGCAAAAACAATTCCCAGTTGTTTCTATGATTGGTGAAAGAAGTAAAGTTCAATGCTGTAACAACAATATTGCATAGGAACCTGGAATGTTAGGTCCATGATCAAGGTAAATTGGAAGTGGTCAAACAGGAGATGGCAAGAGTGAACATCGACATTATAGAAATCAGTGAATTAAAATGAACTGGAATGGGCGAATTTAACTCAGATGACCATTTTATATATATACTGTGGCAAGAATCCCTTAGAAGAAATGGAGTAGCCATCATAGTCAACAACAGTCCAAAATACAATACTTGGGTGCAATTTAAAAAATGACAGAATGATATCTCTTCGTTTCCAAGGCAAACCATTCAATATGACAATAATGTAAGTCTATGCCCCAACCAGTAATGCTGAAGAAGCTGAAGTTGAACAGTTCTATGAAGACCTACAAGACCTAGATTAACACCAAAAAAAAAAATGTCCTTTTAATTATTCAGGGCACTGGGATGCAAAAATGGAAGTCAAGAAATACCCGGAGTAACAGGCAAACTTGGCCTTGGATTACAAAATGAAACAGGGCAAAGGCTAACAGAATTTTGCCAAGAGAACACACTGGTCAAAGCAAACATCCCCTTCCAACAACACAAGAGAAGACTCTACACATGGACATCACCAGATGGTCAATACCGAAATCAGATTGATTATATTCTTTGCAGCCAAAGGTGGAGAAGCTCTATACAGTCAGCAAAAACAAGACCAGGAACTGACTGTGGTTCAGATCATGAACTCCTTATTGCAAATTTCAGACTTAAATTGAAGAAAGTAGCTAAAACCACTAGACAATTCAGGTATGGCCTAAACAAAATCTCTTATGATTATGCAGTGGAAATGACAAATAGATTAAAGGGATTAGATCTGATACAGACAGACCCTGTAAAACTATGGGCAGAGATTCAGGGCTTCCCTGATGGTTCACATGGAAAAAGCATCTGCCTACAATGCAGAAGACCAGGGCTCGATCCTTGGGTCAGGAAGGTCCCCTGGAGAAGGTGATGGCAACCCACTCCAGTAGTACTCTTGCCTGGAAAATTCCATGTACAGAGAAGTCTGGTAGGCCACAGTCCATGGGGTTGCAAATAGTTGGACACAACTGAGCAACTTCACTTTCTTTCTTTCATGACATTGTATAGGAGACAATAATCAAGATCATCCCCAAGAAAAAGAAATCCAAAAAGGTATAATGGTTTTCTGAGGAGGCCTTACAAATTGCTGAGAAATGAAGAAAGGCTAAAAGGCAAAGGAGAAAAGGAAAGATATACCCATTTGAATGCAGAGTTCCAAAGGATAATAAGGAGAGATAAGAAAGCCTTCCTCAGAGATCAATGCAAAGAAATAGAGGAAAACAATAGAATTGGAAAGACTAGGGATCTCTTCAAGAAAATTAGAGATACCAAGGAAATATTTAATGCAAAGATGGGCCATTAAGGACAGAAAAGTTATGGACCTAACAGAAGCAGAAGGTATTAAGAAAAGGTGGCAAGAATACACAGAAGAACTGTACCAAAAAAAAAAAAAAAAGTCTTCATGCCTCAGATAACCGCAATGCTGTGATCACTCACCTAGAGCCAGACTTCCTGGAATGCAAAGTCAAGTGGGCCTTAGGAAGCATCACTACGAACAAAGCTAGTGGAGGTGATGGAATTCCAACTGAGATACTTCAAATCCTGGAAGAAGATGCTGTGAAAGTGCTGCCCTCAATATGCCAGCAAATTTGGAAAACTCAGCAGTGGCCACAGGACTGGAAAAGGTCAGTTTTCGTTCCTATCCCAAAGAAAGGCAATGCCAAAGAATGCTCAAACTACCGCACAATTGCACTCATCTCACACACTAGCAAAGTAATGCTCAAAATACTCCAAGCCAGGCTTCAACAGTACTTGAACTTCTAGATGCTCAAGCTGGATTTAGAAAACGCAGAGGAACCAGAGATCTAATTGCCAGCATCCTTTGGATCATTGAAAAAGCAAGCGAGTTCCAACTATACCAAAATCTTTGACTGTGTGGATCACAACAAACTGTGGAAAATTCTTAAAGAGATGGGAACACTAGACCACTTGACCTGCCTCCTGAGAAAACAGTATAAAAGTAAAAAAAGTACCATTAGAATTGGACATGAAACAATAGACTTGTTCCATATTGGAAAAGGTGTATGTCAAGGCTGTATATTTTCACTCTGCTTATTTAACTCATATACAAAGTACATCATGCGAAACCATGGGCTGGATGAAGCATAAGATGGAATCAAAATTGCCAGGAGAAATATCAATAACCTCGGATATGCAAAAGACATCACCCTTATGGTAGAAAGTGAAGAACCAAAGAGCCTCTTGATGAACGTGAAAGAGGAGAGTGAAAAAGCTGACTTAAAACTCAACATTCAGAAAACGAAGATCATGGCATCTAGTCCCATCACTTCATGGCAAATAGATGGGGAAACAATGGAAACAGAGAGAGACTTTATTTATTTATTTATTTTGGACTCAAAAATCACTGCAGATGGTCACTGCAACCATGAGATTAAAAGATGCTTGCTCCTTGGAATAAAAGCTATTAAAAAGCAGAAACATTACTTTGCTGACAAAGGTTAGTCTAGTCAAAGTTATGGTTTTTCCAATAGTCCTGTATGGATATGAGAATTGGACTTTAAAGAAAGCTAAGCCCTGAAGAACTGATGCTTTTGGACTGTGGTGTTGGAGAAGACTCTTGAGAGTCCCTTGGACTGCAAGGAGATCCAACCAGTTAATCCTAAAAGAAATCTGTCCTGAATATTCACTGGAAGGACTGATGCTGAAGCTGAAACTCCAATATTTTGGCCACCTGATGTGAAGAATTGACTGATTGGAAAAACCCTGATCCTATGAAAGATTGAAAGCAGGAGGAGAAGGGGACAACAGAGGATGAGATGGTTGAATGGCATCAGTGACTTGATGCACATAAGTTTGAGCAAGCTCTGGGAGTTGGTGATGGACAGGGAAGCCTGGTGTGCTGCAGTCCATGGGGTCACAAGGAGTGTGGCACATCTGAGTGACTGAACTGAACAAAGTGATAAAGAATCGATCTGCCAATGCAGGAGACATAAGAGATGCAGTTTCTATCCTTAACTGAGGAAGACCCCCCGGAGGAGGAAATGGCAACCCATTCCAGTATTCTTGCCTGAAAAATTCAACGGACAGAGGAACCTGGTGGGCAACAGTCCATAGCGTTGCAAAGAGTTGGACATAACTCTGCGATTCATGGGGTCGCAAAGAGTTGGACACAAGTGAGCGACTGAACTGAACTGAACTGAACTGAACTGAAGTACATCTAGTGAATGAGAGTCACTCAGTCATGTCTGACTCTTTGCAACCCCCTGGACTTTAGCCAGCCAGGCTCCTCTGTCCATGGAATTCTCCAGGCAAGAATACTGGAGTGGGTTTCCATGACCTTCTCCATGTGATCTTACCAATCCAAGGATCAAACCCAGGTCTCCTGCGCTGCAGGTGGATTCTTTACTGTCTGATCGACCAGGGAGGCCTGAGTACACCTAGTATTGGCCTTTTTCCATCTAATTTATTTGACTTAGCATTATCAAGTTTTATCTACATTGTCACAAATGGCAAGATTTTATTGTTTTTGGCTAATATTCTATTGTGAACGTATATGCATATACGCACCATTCTCATCCATTAGTACGCACTTAAGTTGTTTTTGTACCTTGGCTGTTGTAAATAATTTTTTGATGAGCATAGAGATACATACAATTTTTCAAAGAGTTACTTTTGCATTCTTTGGTTACATATCCAGAAGTAGAATACCTTGATCATTTCGTAGTTTTACTCTTAATTTTTTTAAAGAATCTCCATACTGTTATCCATAGTGACTATACCAATTAACATTCCCACCAACAGTGTATGAGGGTTCACTTTTCTCCACATCTTCTTCAATACTTGTTATTTATTGCCTTTTTGATCGTAGCCATTCTGTCATGAAGTGATGTTTCACTGTAGTTTTAATTTACTTTTCCCTAATAATGAATTATGTTGAACATATTTTCATGTGACTATTGGCCATCTGTATGTCTTTGGAAAAATGTCTGTTCAGATCCTCTACCCATTTTTAATCAAGTTGTCTGTTCTTTTTTGTTATTATTGAGTTGTATGAGTTCATTATATATTTTGGAGAACTGCTAAGTAAATACATAATTTTCAAATATCTTCTCCCATTTGGAAGGCCAACTCTTAAATTTGCAAATATTTTCTCCCATTTGGTAGATTGTCTTTTGTTCTATAATGTTTTTGAGCACAAAGAAAGAAGCAGTGATAGGGCTGCTGGGTATAGAATGTCAGGGCTCAGCAGAAATCCAGAGGAATTGGGGCCAGGGTTTGAGTCCCCACTGAGAAATGACATGCTTTATCAGGAAGATAGCCACCAGCAGAGAGCATGTAGGAAGCTAAGCTGTGCCCAGAGAAGACTGGCTTGTCCCCCTTTATGTTGTAGAAAAGGTCCCCCATGAAAGGCCATAGACATACAGCTAATTCTAATGGTTGATTCAGGAGTTGAGCATAGGAAATTCTACACATAGAGCACATTAGTGACTCTACTTTCTCAATAAATAAATAAACAGCTTCTCCATTTCTAAATGTTCCTAAATACAGAAAATATTCTATATTAGAAGACTCCTATTGGAAATATTTGAGAGGGACCATCCAGGAGCTATCTGGATTATATAAAGAGTACAAAGTTGCTATCAACTCTCAATACTTACTGATAGCTGTGTTGGTGCCATGTCTCCCAAGAAGTAGGCATTCTTGACTTTCCCAGGGCCAAAGCAGATGGTAAATAGTTTAGAAATTTGATTCATCTGGAGCATTTCTTTTTAGGGCAGTGTGGTGAGTTCCATTTATGGAACTGAGGTGTAATATCCAGTCTTGATACAAAGCTTTCTCTGTGAGGCATGAATATCTGAGCAGCAGTGTCTTGTAAGCACACTCCATGGGTAATGACAGTACATGGGCAAATGGGGTCCTTCTTTCTTAAAAAACTCTTCTGCTCCACCTGCATTTCTAAAGACTTCGGACACCGCATTCCAATTTAGGGAATGAGATCACTGTGTAATTTGATAAAATTTTTAAGTCTATTTGTTCCTGGTGAGTTTGCAGTTTAGCCTTCGTATCTAACAATATTTGAAATGAGTGGGTATGTCCAATTTTGCCCACAGAGTAAAATTATGTCCTCAGCTCTCAATCAAGGATGCTAGGAAGAAACTGTAGTACCAGAGAGATCATTGTACAATTTTGTTTGCTCTACATAAAGAAGCAAGTTAGATTTTTTTCCCCAAATTCCTATGCCATAAAATGTGCCATTTTCCTGAAGAAGTGGCCTTTTCGTTCTCTTTAGAATGTTTTGCTCAGAAATAAGTGTTCATCTTTGGCATCTAAGGGCATGAGTTGGGATGCCACCAGCTGGTCCTTGCTGTGTGTCTGAGAATAGCTTCCTGCCTCCGGTTGTACCCCAGGTCCTCACAGGTACAACAGCATCACTAACAGTGTCTTTAAATAGGGTATTGTTGAGGACTGAGTGAGTTAGGACTAGTGAATTGCTCAGAACAGAACCTCTCTTGCAGCAAGCATTCAGTAAATAGCCATCTTCATTACACAGAAAGTGATTCATGTAATGGACATATTTCTTATTTTGGGTTTGGCTGAGAGGAAACTCAGAACTAAACTTGTAGTCCAATAGAAGTGATTGTACAGGCTTCACAGTCTGAATATTTATGTGGTAGATTTCCCTTTCACTTTGTATTTTCTAAGACTTTGCTCATTTTACTTTGCTCTTTTATTTTTCATTTTCTGCTATAAATTCTTATCAGGTCATCTCAGTTATTTTGAAGAAAGAAGATTGAAACAGAATGTGTGTGTGTGTGAGTGTGTGTATGCATGTGTGTGTGTGTGTACTTGTGTTTGTGCTGGAAGTGCCCTAAAATGAAGGCTTGGTAGCCAAATCACCACTTTCTGCTCACTTTGTGAGTGAACAAGGAGATCCCAGCCAAGGCACCAGAGGAATGCCTTTGGATGCACAATACCTGATTCATGCTTAAAAGTGATGTCTTCCTGTGGGGCCATAGCAACTCTGATTGGATGAGAAAAGGGTCACCAGAGACCAAGGACCAGCTGGGCAAGACAGTGGGGACACCAGTGGGCAGCAGAGGAGGTGATATGGTATCTCTCTAGAGGCAAGCTTACCAACTTACATAAAAACAGACTGTAAGGAAATTCTCGTGGGAAAGTCCCAGGATTAGATTCAGAAGGTCTCGGGGGAACACATTTGATAAAAATTCAAACCTTGATAGTAAACTAAGTAAGTCTTAATGGAACTCAGACCTTCCTCCAATCACTCCATTTATTCAAGCCTCTGTTTTCTAGAAATGACACTGGCTATTCAAAAGATGAGGGCTTCCCAGGTGGTTCAGTGGTAAAGAATCACCTGCCAATACATGACAGCTGGAGAGCCACATTCAGTCCCTGGGTTGGGAAGATCCCCTGGAGAAGGAAATGGCAACCCACTCCAGTATTCTTGCCTGGAAAATTCCATGGACAGAGGAGCCTGGCGGGCTATAGTCCATGGGGTCACAAAAAATCAGACACAACTGGCACAAACAAAGCAGTAGCAGCAGCATCCAAAGGATGATTGAGGACTGAGTGAGTCCAGGGTATAGATATGGTTTCCAACTCAAAAGCATCCCTGTGTTCGGTCTGTCATTATTATTTTAATTTCTTTACAGAGGTTGTCTTCCAGAGGATGGTCCCTTCTCATCTGGAGACAAGCTGAGCCTAAAACTTCTCGCCGGAAGGCAGGTAGAAGCAGCCTCCTCCAGGTACCAGAGTCAGAGGAATAAAGGAGAGAGAAAAGAACACTTGTGTAGGAAATTGTGCAGTGGGAAGATTCACAATGATCCTTGCCTCTGCTTGCTCACAGCCAGCCTGGCGAAGGGTCATTAGCTTAATGAGCTATTGTATTTTTTTCTCTTTCTCTAAAAAGTCTGCTGAAACATCCTCCCAGGAGCCAAATGAGGAGGCAAAGAAATAAACAGCAGCTGATGGCTGAGGGAGCTTAGCCAGAGAGCCCTTCAGCTCAGGACGCCTCTGAGTCTGCATGTGTGCGTGTGTGTATGTGTGTGTGTGTCGCGGTGGGGTGCAGGACGAGGTAGACAGGTAGGTGAGAGACTTCTCACAGAGTATGGGGTGTGAGCAGCCCTCCAGAAACTTGCCCCAAAGGTGGCTCTAGCTTTCAAGAAAGTGAGCCAAGTGAATAGGTAACATGAAGGTGAGTTGTTATTTCCTGGCAGAAATGATCAAGGTGGGTGCGGCCCCATGCCCTGTTAATAGGTCTTGATTTTAGACAGGAAAGCCCAGGAGCGATGAATTATGGGACAGAGTCATTTTCTGTAAATGCCCAGGGAAGGACTAAATGAGGCTGCTCACTGGTGCCAATCAGAGCCTCAGGGCCAGAGGCAAGGAAGAGCCAGATGGGTCCCCCTCCCCTCCTAGGACCAGCCCTGCAGGACCTTCTCTGAGTTCCAAGGAACAGGTTCAGTTTCAAAGAGTTGTTCATTAGGGAAGGGATGCAGAGACAAGGCGGGTGCAGTCAAAAGAAACAACAGTGCAGCCTAAGGGCAAGATCTTGGTTCCTCCTCAAGGGATACACCTAACTGTTTTTGACGCTTCCCTGGTGGCTCAGAGGGTAAAGAATCTGCCTGCCACGCAAGAGACCCAGGTTCTATCCCGGGTCGGGAAGATTCCCTGGAGAAGGGAATGGCAACCCACTCCGGTATTCTTGCCTGGAGAATCCCATGGACAGAGGAGTCTGGTGGGCTACAACCCATGGGATCGCAAAGAGTCAGATAGAACTGAGTGACTTAAACACACACACAGATAATGGGGGGAGTTCACTCTGTGCTGCCCACAAGCATGGAGAACCCAGATCAGTTGGAACAAGAATGTCAGCAATGCTGACTCCCACTTACCTCACAACCAACTCGTCAGAAGACTGTCCATGAGCTGATCATGCCCTCCATGAGCCATTATCATAAACTCCTGCCCACTACCCTCCCATGACCGGACACACCTTTTTTTTAAACTATTTAATTTACTTTTGACTGTGCTGGGTCTTTGTTGCTGTGTGGGATTTCCTCTAGTTGTGGCAAGTGGGGGCTACTCTCCAGGTGTGGCGCTCCGGCTTCTCTTGTCCTGGAGCCTGGACTCCAGGGCATGTCAGCTTCAGTAGTTCCAGCACATGAGCTCAGTAGCTGCAGCTCCCAGATCTAGAGCACAAACTCAGTACTGTGGCCCACAAGCTTAGTTGCTCCACAGCATGTGGGATCCTCCTAGATCAGGGATCGAACCCATGTCTCCTGCACTGGCAGGCAGATTCTTTACCACTGAGCCAACAGGGAAACCCTGCACACGCAGCCTCGAGAGCATGCGACTACCGTGGCCCCCTTTGCCTGGCAAAGCAAAGCAGCTATTATTTTCTGCTTCACCCAAAGCTCTATCTCTGAGATATAATTCAGTGTCGTGGTACAGAGGCCTGATTCGGCTTCAAGTGTGTGGTGCATCCTTGAACGGGGAAGGTGGGCTCAGAGTCCCCCCGAGGCTGCACCGTTCCCCTAGGAGAGTTGTCCGGATCATTTCTTGGGGAGCTGGTGCCCTGCAACAAGGAGGGACCCGCTGGGTGCGGGCTTTGCTGGGGCCTTGTTTCCCTAGGCAACCTGCTCTCTCTTTCAGAAAGCCTCTCTCATCTGCAGTTCTGGGGCCTGCAACTTTTGCCATATGTCGGTTGTCTCTGCCTTCATGATCCCAGCCATATTAATGTTATAATTAGAGCCAGTATTTATACAGGCTTTCTTCTGAGCAGCAACTTCTCGTGTTTGCGGGAGAGATTTACTTCATCTTCCCTGCATGGTTGGTTCAGGGATATTATTCCATTTTATGTTCGAGGACAGATTGGGAGGAAGAGGCGGGGAGGGGGAGAAATGTGGCAGAAACAGAGAAAGAGAAGGGCCTGACGCATCCCACTTCCAGTCCCATGAGGCTGAAGGAGGGTGATCAGGAGCATCACACCGACCTCTCTGCTCCAGCCGTTCTGGTCTTCCTTCCATGAACAGTCCCTCGGCAGCCAGATGGAGCTTCATGTCATGTAACTAGATCCAAGACTCGTCTACCCCTCACTTAACCGTTCAGAGCACTACCAGCTTCCAGCACCGGGAGGCTCTGCTATGGCCGAGACCCAAACTCCAACCTCAGCCCCCACGACTGCTCCTAGAAGTCCTGGGGGCTCACTTGCCGACCCTCAAACAAACCCAGGGCAGTCCTGCCCCCAAGACTCGGCTGTGCTGTGCCTGAGAATCTGCATGGCCTGTTCTCCCTTCTCTTAGGTCTCCTCTCCAGTGTCTCTTGGAAGTGTCTTCTGAACCTCGTCCCCAGCTGACACCATGCACTTTCCTGCTGGGTCACAGGCTGCCTCCTCCACTAAGACGCAAGTCCATAAGGGCATGGACGTGGTCTCTCTGATTCACTGGAGCGTCTCAGCATCAAGAACACAGTCACCCAGGACTGTTGGAGGAGGTCATCCTCAGGGCTGAACGTCTAGGTGATACACAAGCTGGTCCCGGGCAAAGGAGCTCCTCACTCCCTCCCTGTCCCCAGAGTCAACCAGCGATCAACCCAGCGCTCCCACACTGAGAGCCATTCCAAGCCCTGAGAAACCACTCCTCATGCCAGAAGTGACAGAACTTCTGCCCCAGAACCCAGCTAAGGCCTCTCTATAAACTTAAGATTCTGGCAGAGGGTGAGAAGGCCTACTCACTTTCCAGCTTCCCCATTATTATCTTGAGCATAATCTCCTTTGCTTATTAATCCTGCCACCCACCCATCTTCCTTCACTCTTTCCTTGATCTTTGTGTCCAGGGCCCAGCTTGCAAACCAAAAAGTATGCACTCAGGAGATATTTCTTGAAGAAAAATGAATAAAGCAAGAGATGCGTGAACAACCCAGGAGCAGTTCTCCATTTCCACACCCTTTCGTTTCTGCTGATTCAGTTTATTTTGGTTGAGCCCAAAGAGGCAAAGTACTAGCTTCTGTTTGAGGAGCATTACAGTTAACACAATGCTTTACGTCTGTCCCCATGATGGATTCCCTCAGCAGCCTTAGCCACTTTGTCAGGCTGACAAGGTAGGCAGATTATAGCGCTCAAGATCTGGGCTGGGACTCAATGCCTCCTAAGTACCCCAGTGTATTAGAATGTGCTGCACACGAGGGTGCCCACTAGGACCAGCTTCTGCCCTTTGTTTACAGATGATGTGAGCATCACATTCTGTTCTCCTCCTGGCGATGGCCTCTCAGAGTCAACTCTCCTCTGCCCCTCTCCACTTTCCCCGTTGATGTGATCTAACACACATTCACAAAGCTATTAGCGTTCATACTGTTATTCGGTGACAGTCAGTGTAAATAAGATTTTCACTCCCAGTTCTTAGTGCTATGATCGCTGATTCCTACACCCTGTGGGCGAGGAGGAAAGGGAGATACTTTTTCCTGCCTTTGAAGCATTCGAGTTCAGTCTTGGCACCAAGCATGTCATGCGAGATCTCACACATTTTTAAGGTTACCAACTGCTTCTTGATCTTCCTTCACATTGTGCTCCGAATCTCAGAGTTCTCGCCCGTCAAGTTCAAGTTGCTTTCACTCCTCTTGCTTTCACGTAAACTCTACGAATCAGTGCTGCTCGCTTCAAACTTATTTCATCCTTTTGCCATCAAAATGTCCAAAACAGTGACCCTAAAGTAATTTAACTGATCTGCGGCTGCGGGGCTATCCAAAAGAAATGTGAATTTGTATAAAGACAGTCCTATTACTTTGTTGTAAAATTTTGGGTTCAGGGGCCCTCAGTGCCAAGGCCTCCCCCCACCCCATACACACATGGCATAAAAAAACAGAGTATTTACATTTGGGCAAATTGAAGACAATCCCCCTCACAATGGGTCGCTGCCCAGAAAGCGTCAGCCACCCACTCTCTGTATTAATACATTTTATGGGTCACTCTTGGAGGAAAATATGACAGGAGCGTTGTATATATTTAGCTAAATAACTCTGGTTATGTCCCCAAGAGGTGGGTGTGGTCATCTCCAGTTTACAGACAACAGTATATGAACCCATCTACACACCCAGGGTCTCCAACAGCTCAGACTAGAGCTCAGTTTCCCAGAGCTAAGCTCAGTCCTCATTTTCTTCCACCAAAGGTAAAAGTGAAAGTGTCAGTTGCTCAGTTGTGTCTAACTGTTTCTGACCCCATGGACTGTAGCCTGCCAGGCTCCTCTGTCCATGGGATTCTCCAGGGAAGTACACTGGAGTGGGTTGCCATTCCCTTCTCCAGGGGATCTTCCTGACCAGGGATCAAACCCAGGTCTCCTGCATTGCAGGCAGACATCCTCTAAGCAGGTGTGTGTGTCCTGAGAGCATTAAGACAACAACTTAAAGGCGTCACAGAGATTTTGCGGGGGAAAAGCTGGTAAAAACTGTAAAAGCTCAAAAGTATAGCTCTTTCTTATAACCATCTTCTGCAGATAGAATAAATGTCTAGCCTGTTCACTAGCAAATTATTCTGTGTTCATCAAGGTCAAGTGTGTCACCCTTGAATTTTGTTTCGCTTATGAAAGAAATAATCCTCAGAAAGTCATATCTTGTTTCATCACATCAGGTCAGGAAATGTGGGATTAATCTGTGCTGAAAGCTCTGTCTTAATTCACATACTTAACTATATATTTTATAACTGAGAGCAACATTAATTAAGGACACATTGATATATAGGATAACCTCGACTAAATAGTGCATCCAATGTGGTATTTTTTTCTAAGGATTCTGTATTCTTCATTAATTCAGCTAGCAAATACCAACCCATCTGAAACCAGGTATCTCTGGCAGATGGAATCAAAGTAGTAAACGAAAAGTATCAATAGTGTAGGCAGGCTGGGGAATGTTCACCGCCTGAGTTATTTTTGGGTGGTTCAGCAGATTTCTTCTTTCCATAATAAGTGAATTTTCTCCACCGAATTTTAAATTTAACTGATTTTTCCTCAACAAAATAAAGTACTCCAGAAAGGAATGTCTATTAACTCTTTACTATGAGTTACTTTTATGATCAAACTTCAAAAAGAGAAAAAAAGATTCAAGTCTCAGTCTTGGATTTTATCTAATACTCTGTAGTCTAGTATATTATTCTGACTTTTAAAATTAAAAAAATTACTTAATGTAGAAAAAGGATGAAAAGTAGCTAACCTATTTCCCCCTAAATAAACAAACAAAAGACAGCACTGTCACCAAAGGGGAAAAATGTATCATTTTACTATGGATGTAACCATTATTAATGGGCTGAGGAACTGGCACTCTTGATAAAGCACTTTTAAAATATGTTATTAAAGGTTTATGAATTGGAAGTGATGCCCTTGGTTTGACTTTTAGTGTGTGAAGCTGATGGAATGCTAGCAGGGGCCAGGGATGAGAAAACCTGGTTTTACCTTGCAGCTTTCACTCTTTCATTCTGCGATCTTGGATGGACATTTGCCCTCCACCCCATCCTCGGTTTTTCATCTGCAAAATGAGAATAAAAACCTTCCTAAATATTTATACAACTCAGATGAAAAGAGATCACCCCAAAACACAAATCAGTCATATGCCCTTAGTATATGCTCACTGCCTTTCTGTGTGTGTGTGTGTGTGTGTGTGTGTGTGTGTTTCGCATAAACGATGTAACTTTCTCTACCTGGTTGGACCCCGGGCTGTGGTCTCCATCACTGTCTTTGCTTCTCTCCTGTTCTGCAGTTAGCATGAGCTGTGTGAACCAAGTCCTAATTCTGGCAAGGACCGTGCTCTGTTGGGCTTTTTTGTCTGTGCTCTTTGTGGTGGGAAGGATCTGGTAGGGGGCAGGTGCTTTTCGTAGGGGTTTCCTCCCCAGTCCTCCGAACCCCTGCCCATCACTTGCTGCCGAGCAGGTGGCCCTGCTTCTGCCCCAAGAGTGCACTGGGAATCGTGTTCAGGAACCCGGGGAGTCTGAGGGGAGATTTGGAAGCATCAGTTTCTATGTATAGTTAGACCATACAAGCGGGATAAATTCACTTCCATAAAATACCTAATGTCAGCATAAAGCTTTGGCTAAAAATGGTTAAATTAGATGTGGACATTTTTCTTGAAGGAAAACTCCCTCTAATATTAAAAGTGAATCATCTCCAAAGATGGAGTCTAACCTCCACTCCAGTGGGCTGTCTTCCCTCACGGCAGACAGGGCAGCTACGCAGGACAGACCACCACCAGGAAGAATTCATGATCACAGCCCAAGGTCCTGGCTTCCATGGATCTGTCCACATGGGACAGCACCCAGCTAGATAGGTAAGGGCCAGGGAGGACAGAGTCCTCCTCCCTGAGTCGCAGGACAGGCGTTCCCACCCCCGGATTTTCACACGGGGACTCAGAGCAGCCTGGGGTGGGCTTGCCACGTGGTGGGGAAGGGGATTAGTCCTTCCTTCCTTTGCTGCAAGGGATCACCCTGGAGCCAGTGGGCTTAAGCACGCCCCCTGGGGGGCCATTTCCTCTAGGTTTCCTGCCCCCCTCGGACCCCGAAGGACGATGGCTATGAAAGCAGCTCCGGAGAGAAGCCACTGGCTTTACCCATGGCTCACACTCACCTGCGCCTGACGCAGAGGAGATGAGGAGCCCCACTCAGTTCCCTTTCCTGGGAGCACTGTTTGCCTGTGACTCTGCTCCCATTTCAGTCCTGCCCCCAAGATGTGTAAAGTGTGCCTGTGTCTGCCGGTCATGTGACCCCAGTGCTCCACATATGTCCCCAAACACACCATTCATCACACTGATTGTCAGGACTTGTTTGGCTTTTGCCTTAAATCACATGCTTCCTGAGAGGAGAACACACATGTCTCCTTTACTATTACAGGTAGATAAAATATTGATTTGCGTGTCTTTATTGAAGGAAGGAAGAGAGGAAGGAAAGAATGCTCTGTAGCAGTCCTGAGTCTTTTTTGGCACCAGGGACCAGTTTCACGGAAGACAATTTTTCCATGGACTGGGGCCAGGGGGACAGTTTCCCGATGACTCAAGCACATTACATTCACTGTGCACTTTATTTCTAGTATTATTACAACAGGTCCATCTCAGATCATCAGGCATTAGACCCCAGAGGTTGGAGACCCCCAATTTAGAGTGATTTGAGAGCTCTGACTGCGTATACAAATATGTGCACGTGTGTGCTAAATCGCTTAAGTTGTGTCTGATGCTTTGCCACCCTATGGACCACAGCCCACCAGGCTCCTCTGTCCATGGGATTCTCTAGGCAAGAATACTGGAGTGGGCAGCAAAGGTGCTGTTTTTAATCACACAGATTAAAGTTCTGCAACTCTCTGTCATATGAGGCAAACAATAGGATCGATGCTGTGTGAGGATTTTAGATAATTCACATGTTTGATCTTGAGGACTAAAAACTTGTGAGTTTTGTTTTTTGCTGGTTAGTGGCTGTATTGAACAGACTTGCCTTGATAAGTGGATGGCCAGTTTGCTTGCCCACCAGGGAACACAGGTTCCTTTACACAAACTCCAGTTGTCCACATATGCAAATTTAATGCCAGAAACCACGCATTACACAGCAGCTCCAGGCTGGCTGTCCCCGGTGACCCCTGAGAATCAAAGTTCTATTGCTGAGGTTGTGTGCCTGCTCAAATGTCAAGCCCCCAATTGGAAAAAAGAAAAAGACTCAGTATTCTACCTTTTAACTTCTCTGTGGCAAATAGACACGGATTCTTTGACACAGCTGAGCCAAGAATGGCTTTCTACCATATGAAAGGAGTATTTGGTTTTGACATTTTGAGAGCACAGAATCCAAATTACCTTTGAAAAATAAGTAAAAGAGCCATCAAATCAGTCATTACACTGAAAACCAAAAATCTGTGGCTCCTGGCATCTGCGATGCCCGTTTCCTTCTCCCCTGTGAGTGCACACACAGCGCCGGATTGTTCCAGGAAGCACTGAGGCATGTATTTTGCAGAGTTCCAGGCAGCTCATCTTATGGCAAGTTATCTCCCACTGCAGCCCTAACCCAGAGATTCCGAGCACTGCTTGAGTGGCTAAATTGGCCATAGATCTCCCCCACACCCTTAATATTATTGCAGAGTTCCATTATCATGTGGGCAATAGCTGGTGGGGAAGCTTCAGTTACAGCCTGGCCAGAAAATGTTATATCCACAATACTTTAGGTCTTTAAAATAGAGCGGGGGGGAGGAGGGGGACTCATCTCTGAGTCACTGGCACTTTCGTCAAAGCAAAACATGGCCCCACTGCTGTGTAATGCATTATGCATCATCAAACTGGTGTTGCAGCTTCAGCATCGTGTTGGCTGCACTGCACCCTTTTATGAACGTTTGAAAGTCGAATCCAGCACAGAGTTTGAATGTGTCTGTTCTGGAAGGGAGATAATGCTGAATGGAAACAGGAATGCCAATGGTGCTGTGAGGGGCCATTTTCCTCTGCAGTTACAGGAGAGAAATGTACACATGATGCCCTTCCAATCACTCTGGGTCACACAAGGCTGAGGAATTTTCCAGCTCAGCACAGGGGAGAATGCAGAAGGCCCTGGGCTTGAAGAAAGGGATTGGGGTCACTGAGGACATTGCATCTTACTAGGAAAACATTCACCGAGTTGGGAAGACAATCTAGTTTCCTACTCTTTTGGAAGTAAGTGGCTTACCAGCCCTCTTCATCATGTGCTTGCTGAATGGGGTAAGATTCTTCTTGGGAGCCAACGACACCAGTCAGAAATGGGCTTATCAGAAAATATCTTCACTTAAAAGGAAAAGAAGAAAATAGAAAACATGCCGAGTCACAGAAAGAGGGAACATTTTTGGACTGGTGATACCTTCCGAGTGTCCTTAGTTCTCAAATAACGTAACAGAAAAACTATTGAAACATCGTCATTCCAGTGTTAACCAAGCCTCACGGAAGCTTTTTTAGTGAGGACTCTCACCATTGAAGAATAACTTGCTTCAGAATCATGAAGAACATCATTGCCAAATTCTTAGAGTGACATTTGTAGTTGGCAATTACTTCCAGACAGCAACATTCATTAACAAAGCACTGGGCACTTATAAAGCACCACGAGGTGATGAGATGGTAGGCAAGTAAATTCTGAGCTCCTGTGGTATCTTTAGAGTTCTTTCCTTATCATATCCTTTATGATGTGTCCAGCCTCAGTCTGTAAGCTACTTTGAAATATCAACATTACAGTAAGTATTATCAATAATAGGAAATGTATTGATCCCAACAAAATGGGTAGATACTTAAGTGAATAAAAATGGAGCAATTTAGCCAAAGTCAGTGGTAAGATATTACTGAATCATTTTTGATAAGCGAGTAGATTGTTTGAGCTGTCCTCTGAAGTCCCTAGCTTATCATTAATTCCCTTATTACTTTCAACTGATGGATGTTTTAATTTCAGAGAGAATATGAATTAAGAAAACACTGAGAGAACAGAAACAGAAGTGGCAAAAATGATTATTACCTAGCACTACTAATGACAGACTATTCTTATGGTATAACACTATATGTTCCGTTTGTAGCATAAAAAATTATAAGTACCGAATTATGGGATTAGTTGTTACATGTTTTATATACTGGAATCGAAGGTGCATTGAGGCAGGGATAACGTGTGCCTCGCACACAGCAGTTTTCCTGGTGCTCCATACATAATTGGCACTACCCATATATTATTCATCATTCCATTACCTGTCATCTGCTAGGATCCTCTGCTCAGCACCACTTAGTATTATTGTGAATAGCCTTTCTTTGGATTGTCAACTCTCTCTGTGAATTCCAAAGTGTACAGATATAAATTGTACATGAATAGAGTTCAGAGATGTATGTGACTCATCCCACTCTCGTTATTTCCTCATCTTGTTATCAATATGGTGGACAGATTGATTCACAAAATAAATATGTAGCTACAACTCTTGGCTCATCTACATTTCCTAAGCATTTGCAGATAGAGCCGTGCGATTAATTTTGACTAGTAATATTTCACAGAAATAGCAGGTGTCTTTTCTGAAGTAAGGGACTTCAAAGCTATGTGTTGATGACCAGCTTCTCTCCCTGTGATCATGATTAAGGAAGACCTCCAACCATCTGGATATCTGGGTGACTGTGTGGAGCAGAACCATCTGCTAGTCCACAGGGAATGTCATGTAAACCAAGAACAAAGTTTTGTTGTTAAGTTGCTAAGTTGTGTCTGACTCTTTTGCACACCCATGGGCTGTAGCCCACTAGGCTCCTCTGTCCATGGGATCTCCCAGGCCAGAATACGGGAGTGGATTATTTCCTTTTCCAAGAATAAAGCTGGTTTATGTTTTTTAGTATAAACCCACTGAGATGTTGAAGTTGTTGTTACTTCCATATGATATAGCCTCGCCTGTCCAACATGGGCCCTGACTCTCTTCCTTCTCAAAGTCCAGTCACTTTATATCCCATGTTTTTACCATGATCATCATCTTCCTGCTATCATTCACTCCTGTTCCAAATCATCCTGCTCTTGTCACTGAAAGGATCATTTAAACTATATTTGATCACCTCACTCCTTATCTCAACACTTTCAGTGATTCCTACTTGACCTTTAAGCTATGGGTATAAAGTCTTTATTTAAGCGAGTTGTTTCAAAATTTGGATCAAATTATAGAGTCAGCCTCCTCTCTTTTATGTACTCTATGTGATCCATTTGCTCTTGGAAATTGGTCCATTTATTCAGTCAATAAATGTCTATTCTCAAGTTTTACTTTAGTGTATTGGATATATGATGGTATATAGACCAAAAGTCCCTAGATCTCCTATTAAAGAACTTACACTAAAAAAGAGAGGTGCCTACAATGATAGAGTGTTTTATATCTACATTTGGTAATATCGTAACTACTATATACATGTGACTTTTGAGTGCAGGACATCTGGCTATTGTGACTGAGGATCAGAAATAGTACTTTTTCACTCTAATTAATCTAAATTTAACTCTAATAGTCAGGTTTGTCTAATGTTCACTGTATGGGCGAATGCAGTCCTGCAGGGAAGGAACAGATATTCAATCAAACAATGAGTTCAGTTCAGTTGCTCAGTCGTGTCCAACTCTTTGTGACCCCATGAACCACAGAATGCCAGGCCTCCCTGTCCATCACCAACTCCCGGAGTTTACTCAAACTCATGTCCATTGAGTCAGTGACGCCATCCAACCATCTCATTCTCTGTTGTCCCCTTCTCCTCCTGCCCTCAATCATTCCCAGCATCAGGGTCTTTTCAAATGAGTCAGCTCTTCACATTAGATAGCCACAGGTAGCCACAGTATTGGAGCTTCAGCTTCAACATCAGTACTTCCAATGAACACCCAGGACTGATCTCCTTTAGGATGGACTAGTTGGATCACCTTGCAGTCAAGAGACTCTCAAGAGTCTTCTCCAACACCACAGTTCAAAAACATCAATTCTTCGGTGCTCAGCTTTCTTCACAGTCCAACTCTCACATCCATACATGACCACTGGAAAAACCATAGCCTTGACTAGACGGACCTGTGTTGGCAAAGTAATATCTCTGCTTTTTAATATGCTATCTAAATTGGTCATAACTTTCCTTCCAAGGAATAAGCGTCTTTTAATTTCATGGCTGCAATCACCATCTGCAGTGATTTTTGGAGACCCCAAAAATAAAGTTAGCCACTGTTTCCACTGTTTTACCATCTATTTGCTGTGAAGTGATGGGACTGGATGCCATGATCTTCATTTTCTGAATGTTGAGCTTTATGCCAACTTTTTCACTCTCCTTTTTCACATTCATCAAGAGGCTCTTTAGTTCCTCTTCACTTTCTGCCATAAGGGTGATGTCATCTGCATATCTGAGGTTATTAATATTTCTCCCGGCAATCTTAATTCCAGCTTGTGCTTCTTCCAGCCCAGCGTTTTTCATGATGTACTCTGCATAGAAGTTAAATAAGCAGGGTGACAATATACATCCTTAACATACTCCTTTCCTGATTTAGAACCAGTCTGCTGTTCCATGTCCAGATCTAACTGTTGTTTCCTGACCTGCATACAGATTTCTCAAGAGGCAGGTTAGGTGGTCTGATATTCCCATCTCTTTCAGAATTTTCCACAGTTTATTCTGATCCACACAGTAGAAATAGATGTTTTTCTGGAACTCTCTTGCTTTTTTGATGATCCAGCAGATGTTGGCAATTTGATCTCTGGTTCCTCTGCCTTTCCTAAATCCAGCTTGAACATGTGGAAGTTCAGAGTTCATGTATTGCTGAAGCCTGGCTTGGAGAATTTTGAGCATTTGTTTTTAGTAGCTTGTGAGATGAGTGCAATTGTGTGGTAGTTTGACCATTCTTTGGAATTGCCTTTCTTTGGGATTGGAATGAAAACTGACCTTTTCCAATTCTGTGGCCACTGCTGAGTTTTCCAAATTTGCTGACATATTGAGTGCAACACTTTCATAGCATCATCTTTTAGGATTTGAAATAGCTCAACTGGAATTCCATCACCTTCACTAGCTTTGTTCGTAGTGATGCTTCCTAAGGCCCACTTGACTTCACAGTCTAGGAGGTCTGGCTCTAGGTGAGTGATCACACTATCATGAATATCTGGGTCATGAAGATCTTTTTTGCACAGTTCGTCTGTGTATTCTTGCCACCTCTTCTTAATATCTTTTGCTTCTGTTAGGTCCATACCATTTCTGTCCTTTATTGAGCCCATCTTTGCATGAAATATTCCCTTGATATCTCTAATTTTCTTGAAGAGATCTGTAGTCTTTCCCATTCTATTGTTTTCCTCTATTTCTTTGCATCAATCAAACAATAAGGTAAAACTATCAGACAGTGAGAAGAACTATGGAAAGAATTAAAGCAGTAATAGAGGATAAGATAAACTGTGAGTGTCGTTGAAAGAACAGCCATTTCAAACTGTTGGGTGAGAAAAGCCCCTCTGATCAGTGACATATGATTAACAAGAGAGAGTTCCTCATGAAAACATCAGAGAGAAGATGGTCCAGGAAGAGAGGATGATACAAAAGCAGAAATGGGTTGGAAGTGGAGGAAAAGGGAATGGCAGTCCTGTGAGTAGAGTGTGCAGACAAGGGAGCTGCTGGACCCAACTGGTGCTCTTGGTCATGAATGAGCACCACCAGGCATACTTACCATTCTTCCATCTCTTCTCTTCCCAGTCACAAACCATTTCTTCTTCACAACCTCTTCTTGTATGAAAACTTCTCATCTAAAATAAAACAAAGAAAGCGCTTTCTTACCAAACCTATGTTTTATTTTCTTGGACCCTATGCAGGAAATTTTAGATTTTGATGACTCTTCTCGCGTCTATTGCCATTTTATTTAATTTCATGGTTTTTTTAAAAAAATAGTTCTATGTTTTGTTTTCATGAATTTATGGCTCTTCTCCTGAATGCATTTAAATACCTTGAGACTGAGGCCCACGTTATTAATGGACTCTGGGTTGGGAAGATCCCCTGGAGAAAGGAATGGCTACTCACTCCAGTATTCTTGCCTAGAGAATTCCACAGACAGAGGAGCCTGGAGAGCTACAGTCCGTGGGATCGCAAAGAGTCGGACACGACTGAGCAACTAACACTTTCACAAAGTATCTGAAAGAGTCACGTTATATACATAGACTGTAGCTTAGGTTTACTGATAAACTGTAGTCTGTTAAAGTTAGGATTCATGTATTTTTACATGACCACTATTTTGCGTTAAGTTTCACTGACTGAAACACACGTTTATTTTAATTATTCTTAAATATTGAGAAGAGGACGAGTTCCTTTGACAGACTGTGAGCAACATAAAGGAAGCAATTCATTTTTGAATCCTTAGCACCTGGCACAAAACAGATAATATTTGTAGAGTTATATAATGAAACCATGATGTCTTCAATAGTATTATGAAAAACATACAAATTTTGGCATGCAAATTACCAAGTTAAAATGGAGATGTGGCTTGATTTAATAATCATGGCACCACCCCAAACCAGAGCTTTAACATATTGTAGAAACTCTCAATATTATCTTTTTTCTCTTCACTCACAGCAGATGAAGCATTTTCTCTTTGTGAAGAAAGCCTGAAGGATCTGGCATCCTATGACTGCCTCGTCCACCAGCTTTGCATAGTTCCATTCTAGGCTGGAACATTTTGCAAAAAGCCCAGTGCACAAACTTAACTTTCCAAGTAAGTAAGAGAGCTTTTGCTTCTGAAAACGTTCTTAGATCTTACTTATTATCTGAGATTTCTAACATTTCTTGTAAAGGCTAGAAAAGGCAACTTTATGGCAGTGTGAGTTGATGGAAAGAATATTAGATGACAAATCAAAAAATAAATGTGTCTACAGAGTAGACAACAATATACCCATGACAAAGTTGGCACACAGCTGATGGTGAGTGGTGTGGGTACTGAGTGGGAGGGCAGGCTAACCATGTGCCCATACTGTCGTTGATCATGTTTTAACTAGAATCAATCAAAGAGCATAAAAGAGACTGAAAGATGGAGACAATGGCAGCTGGTGACTCAGTGGCAGGCCCCTCATGCCTCCAAATCTTTATGTCCCCAATTTTCCTATTCCTACTTGTCAGCTGTCACTACCTAGTCAGCCCATTTCCAACCCCTGACCCTCACTCTCATGAAAAGGCGTTCACTTATTTCTTCTGCCAGCATTTCCCATCTTGCCCAAAGGGAGTAAGGTCAGATAGAACACACAAGAGGTATGTTCTTACTCAGAGCTTCACCATCTTTATCCATCTTGATCTGGATTCCTCTCAACCCCTCCATTTCTTGTCTTCTTGGATCACAAGACAGAGGAAATATTCCAGGCTTTGCCCATATAGTGTTGTGATAAGTGCCACAGATAACGCTGGGTGGGTAGTTTGTAAACTACTGTATTGATCTGAAAGGTAGTTATGTCTTCTAAAGTGTGCGCTAAAATCGTTCATTCTATAAATGTTGACAGGCATTATCAATAGAAGATTCCTTGTAAACCAGGATGGGAAGTCTTGGCATGAGCAACTTCAGGAAGGTTCCTCTTATGAACGGTTCCTCACTGCCTCTCACTCCAATACACCCTGCAAGCAAGTATCAGGAAAGAAGAAATAGAGGCACTTTTCAAAGTTGTTGAACAATAAAAACTTGTAATTTTGCTGAACATGTCACATCCCTGGCATCTTGGGCTTCACTGAGTGTGCCACCTGGAATATATACTCCAGATGCCTGTGAAATTCCTTCCATCTACACAGTGAAGTGCAGCCAAAGCCTCTGTCACTGGTGAACAAGAGGTGTGCAGGGTGGTTTGTGGGCAGGATGCTGGCCCTGCCCCAGTGACAGGGGCAGGGAAGAGCAGGATGGAGGTGCTTGGGGGTCTGTGGTGATCGGCCATGCAGGTATCGCTGGAGTCCTCCCATCCCCAGGACTATCATCCCATCCCACCTCACTGGCTCCAGATAGAACAGCCTCACTCCCCTGTTTGATTTAATAGATAGTTAAAAATCAACTCTAAATATAGTGGAGTATAACTGTGTAATGATATGTTGATGTTCAGTGAGGGGGAAAAAAAGGAAGTGAAAAGAGTAACAGTTAACAGTGTTACCTCCTGTTGAACCCAAACTGTGAGATGTAGAAATTTGATACAGAATGAATAAAATGGAATCGCTGGTCCTTTGCAGCACATTTCTTTCCCCAATCCTTGGCTGCTCTGCTGGAGAACTCAAGGTGTCCCTTGCCAGGACTTCTGAAGAGAGAAGAGAAAACTGGATCCCTGCAAAATACCTATTTACCCCTAGACCACATAATCCCAGCGCCCGCCCCCCAACACACACACACACATGCATGATCGCCATCTGGAATAGCTTCCTACTCAACTACAAGAATGCCAGGAGACCTACAGAAACTCAACTTTGGGCAAATGAAGTCTATAATTCCTAGCCTTGACTCAGCAGTTATACGTTGATGATCAGAGATCACTTTAGATCCTTGGAGTGGTCACCATCAGGACCATGATGCCTTGGGAAACCCCCCTGAATTTGGGAAATTCAGTCCTGAACAGGCTGGTCAAATGGGGTTTTCAGACTGTGTCAACAGCCCACGAGGACAAGGAAGAAACTTCTACTGTACTTGAAAGGCCATAGTTAGTTTTCCCTCCAACCAAATCCCTCTCGGTATTGAAAACAAAGCTTCCCCAGGGCCTCAGTGTCTCCTCAGCCCTGTCTCCTGCCTCCCTCCACTCATCAGGCATCTTTTGCTTGCTCTGTTCTAGCTGCTCCTCTTTTTCCTCTCCAATTCTGTCTCCTTTACTCATTTATTCTCTCTGTGTTGGGGTGCCCCCAGAGGTCTACCCTCTGCTCTTGTCTCATTTTTATCAACATTCACCATCTTGATAAGTCCCTCAATCCCATGGCATTTCAGGCTGTCTCTATGCAACACTTCCCAAATTTATATCAACTGATCTGAAACCTATACCAAGATAGTCTTTCTACTGAAAATGTAATAAGATTCCCAGACTTACCAAGTGCCCAACGGAGCCCCTAATTGACCTGCTCTTCTTGCCATTTCCTCTGTCTCGAGAGTCAGCAACTCTAATTTTCCAGTTGTGAAGGCCTTGAGTTATCGTTGGATCCTTTCTCTATCACACTCATTCTCACATCTGAATCCACTGCCTTTCAATTATCTTCAAAATCCAATAACTTTCATCACCTCCACTGCCGCTACTCTTCTGAAAACCACTCTCATCTCTCACCTACATACAGCAACAGCCTCTGTCTCTCCAACAGTTACAGAACAGCCATAATCTTCAATTCTCCCTGTATTTATGCTATTTGCAATATATTTTTGTGTTTGCTCAAAGAGGTAAAGTTCACTCCTCACACACACGTGAATCATGCTGGTGACTTGCTCAAAATGTGTCCACACACTAACTCACAACCTCAGCTTGAGTCCACAATTCCCCTTGAAATCCTGCCATCACCACATGGATAAGCCAGGCCAGCCAGCTGGATGAGAACTCGGTTTTCCCAGCCAAGGCCAGCTAGGCCAGCCCACAGCCAGTGAACTGCAGACGCAGGGCTGAGCCTGTCTGAGGTCAGGGAGGAACCCACCTGTCCCAGAGCTGGCAGCGTGAGCCCGACCAGACTCACAGAAGGACGCTGCATGCTAGTAGAGTCATACTGCATGCTATTGGTTCAGCTTCTGTGTGTTTGTCCTGCAGCACTAACTGATACAACCCTTCACTCACCTTCCTGGTTCTTCTTTTGCTCGCCTACAATCCATTCTCAACACCACCCTGTGAATTATTTTATCAGATTATAAATTATATCATCCTACTCTTTTTTTTTTTTCCCCCTGAAGCCCTGCGATGCTTCCCCTTCTCACTTGGAATAAAAGCCAAAGTTCTGAAATTTGACAATAAGGCTAGCTTGATTGACCTCCTGCCCACATGCTACCACTCTAAAACTGTCTGCTACTTTCCTCTTGCTGTCTATGTTCCCATCAGGTCGGCCTTCTCACTACCCCTCAGGCACCAAAACATGTATCTCTGTAGAGCCTTAGGGATCACCCTGCCTGAAACGTGTGCCCCATGAAGATGGCTCAACCCTACTTCTTCAGCATTTCAGGGAGGTCTTCCCCAGGCTACCATCTACAGTGGAAAGCACCCTGATTTACCCTAACATCTTCAGTCTCTATTTTCTGCTTTATTTTTCAACACGTTTACTCTCCCACCAAACAAACATTTGTATTACTGTTACTTTCAGTACATGCCTGTAAGTTCTGTTGGGGAAAGAATTTCTGTCTATTTTATTCGTTGTTGCCCCCAAAGAGCTTATCAGAATGGACTGAGTTGGTGTCCAAACTCATGGCCATCAAGTCGGTGATGCCATCCAGCCATCTCATCCTCTGTCATCCCCTTCTTCTCCTGCCCCAATCTTTCCCAGCATCAGGGTTTTTTGCAACATAGTTATTGGAAAGGTTAAAATTCTACCTTCTTAAAAAAATAATCCCTGGTCTCTTGCAACCTTTTCCTCTAAAGGAAACTTACATTTGAAATTTTAATGCCTATTTAGATCAGTATCTTAGCTTATCATCTGATTTCCTCCACTGGTTGCTTCCAATTGGGCCAGATTTGTTTTGTCAATTAGAAGCAAAGCTATTCACTACTGTTTGATTCCACTTACACAAGGTACCTAGAATAGTCAAGTTCATAGTCAGAAAGCACATGGATAGATGCCAGGGCCCAGGGGTAGGAAGGGTGGGAAAGGGGAATGGGGACTGTGTTTAATGAAAGTGAAAATTCAGAAGCTGGGTGATGGTGAGTTGCAAACAATGTGAATGTGCTTAGTGCCACTGAACTGTACAGTTAAATATGGAAAAAAAATAGTATGTTTTATATTATGTGACTATTACCTGAATTTTTTTAAAAATTAAAAAAAGAAACTAAGCTATTTGTGTGTTTCTGTGTCCTCTGAGGTGGTTTAAACAGTGCTGACTGGTACTCTGATATATCTTTCACAAAAAGGTATTGTAATAAACAGGAATACTAAAAAGAAGAAATAATAAGAGATTCAATATGGCCTGAATGGCTTGTTTTTTAAATGTTATTCAGTATTTTCATGAATGAAAGGGGCTTCCTTGGTGGCTGAGACGGTAAAGAATCAATAACTTTGTTGAAAATACAGAAGACATATCATTTAGATGTGGGAATATTAAACAGAAAATGTACAGAAGGTTGGAGAGTTCAACGCATTGAGTTATGGAGCAAAACTCGATATGAACTGTAACAAGGACAAATATGAAATCCTATGTTTAAGTCCAAGCAAACAATAGTACAGGGACTCAAACAGGGAAAAACTGAGGCTGTTCATGGCATGGAGGGAAAAAACAAAAGGTCCGTGGCTTTAGGGGATTTCAGGATCAGAAGTATCTCCAGCATGAAATAGCGATTAGAGAAAAAGCAGTAAACAACATTAGGAAACAACATGGTCCAGAACAAAAGAGGAAATGATTTTGTGCCAATCAAGCCACATCTGGAGCATTCTGTTTAATTATGGGTGTCGCATTTTAAGATGTTGAAAAACTGGAGCACATTGAGAGGAGGGGGGAGCCTACGAGGTGGTTTGAGAACTGGGCCATTGGCGGATTGGTTAAACAATTTGGAGAAGCAGTATCTGGAGAAGAGAGGAAAAGCAATCTTTCAAATACCTAGAGTAGAAAGGCTTCTGCTGAGCAGGCAGCCGGGAATGATCTAGAGCCCACAGGAGAAGGAAGAAGCGCAGCCTCCCGTGGTCACATGGAGGAACCACTACCTGCCAGACAGGTAAACACCTGAGCCCCATCCACAGCCAGCAGAAAGGCAGAAGGGGCTGTCCCCCAAGAGGCAAGGTGTAGTGGGGGTTCTGGAGTGCAGAGGAATCTGGACAAGGTGAACACTCAGAAACACTACGATCTCTGAGATTCGATGCTCTTGTGTTCAGCCGCTGAGTCGTGTCCGACTCCATGGACTGCAGCATATCAGATTCCTCTGTCCTTCACTATCTTCTGGAGTTTGCTCAAATTCATGTCCATCCAGTCAGTGATGCCATCTAACCATCTCATTCTCTGTCATCCACTTCTCCTCCTGCCTTCAGTCTTTCCCAGCATCAGGGTCTTTTTTCTAATGACTCAGCTCTTCGCATCAGGTGGCCAGAGTACTAGAGCTTCAGCTTCAGCAGCAGTCCTAGCAATGAATGTTCAGGGTTGATCTCTTTTAGGATTGCCTGGTTGGATCTCCTTTCAGTCCAAGGGACTCTCAAGAGTCTGCTCCAGCACCATCATTCAAAAGCATCAGTTCTTTAGTGTTCAGTCTTCTTTATGGTCCACCTGTCACATCTGTACAAGGCTACTGGAAAAACCATAACTGTGACTATAAGGACTTTGTTGGTAAAGTGATGTCTCTGAGATTCAGTGGTTCTGAATATTTTAATGGGAGTGTTTAGAACAAGCCTAGCTCTAACAAGCCTCACAATCTGGGCTCTGTCTTGTGACAGTTTGGGGCTGTAGCAGGAGGCAGGGGGTCTAAAGTCAACCGAGTATTGGAAGAGAAATTGCAGAAGTGGTGGGATGTAGGCAGACTGCCTGCCAGTCAGAGGATTCTGATTCTGGTGGTGATGGATCAACAGCAGCTTCAAATTTCTCAAGTAAAAAAAGGTACTTAAGGATGGGGGATGCCTCTCTGTCTTTAAAGATTTGCTGTGAGTTCCATGTGTACATATGGGTGTATGACCATTCTAGGGTAAACATAACATACAGATCATGTTTATGTATGTATGAAGTGATAACTGTATTTCTTTTTTTCCCCCAGAATTTTAAACAGGTATTTCAGGGAAGCTTGTTGGATCAGAACTTGAGCATTTTGCAGGATCTCCAGCAATATTTTGGTCTAAATATAGGTGGTTCATCTGGGTGATGGTAAACTCAGAAGGACTTATAACTGAATGAAAAACTCTGCCCTAAAAGATGCCGATTTATCAATGCCAATGTAAATAGAGTTTAATGACAGGGCTCTGTCTTCAATCCCTGCCCTGAGTCACAATAAGATCAAAACAAATGGAAATAAAGTTAAAAATTAAGATTAATATGATGGACAATCATGTATTATACTTGATTGTAAGAAAGCCCCTTAATCTCAAAAAGGTGAGGACTATATTTAAAAGTGTGATCATGAATTTAGTCAGTAGAGTGTAAGGCAACATTGAAACTTGGTGCCCAAGGAAGCTGACATATCCTCAGGCTGCATTAGTAGAGGGATAATTTCTAAAATGATTGTGAAGGTCATCATTGAGTTCTACTTTGTATCTGTTGAGCTGATTATTCATATGTGCGTATGCTAGGTCATGTCCAATTCATTGCGACCCTGTGGACTGTAGCCCGCCAGGCTCCTCTGTCCATGGGATTTCTCAGGCAAGAATCCGGGAGTGGGTTGTCATTTCCTCCTCCAGGGATCTTCCCAGCTCAGGGACTGAACCTGCGTCTCCTGAGTATCCTGCATTAGCAGACAGATTCTGTAGCACTGAGCCACCTGAGAAGCCATTCACTTCTAGGCACCTCAATGTCAAAAGATTTTTGATCATTCAAAGCACACAAACTCTAAGAAGAGTAGCATAATATATACCTGAGACTCTTAGCATGAAGGATAAGGGGGAGAATATTTATCCTCCAAAACTAAAACTTAGAAGTTGTATGAGCACTGTAGTTCTGTCTCCAAATCTAGATTAAGTAGTGTTCTTTCACTTCTCTTTCCAAGTTGTTCCCTTCAGGTATTCACATTTGTTAAACCATCTTGGAGATCCACTACTCTTAATTTTCCAAGGGCCAATATTTGCACACACACAAAATGGCACACACATACACACACATACCGTCTCTTCTAAAACTAGCAATAATTTTCAACTTTCAAACAAAGGTCCTTTTTCTTAATCTGGACTTGGGAAAGAAGTGTTCTTTTCAAAGAGAACGTACCCACAGAAATGCAGCTCTGTCCCCTAGGAACATAACTTTCCACACTGTTATTCACAGCAGTTTAAATCCATTCCACAAGAGAGTCTTTGATCTTCATTTGCATATACAAAGGTCCTTGGGGTGGTTTTCCCAGAAGGAAAGAACAGTTTTCATCAAAGTCTGGCATCCACCTGGTAGGAAGCACAGACCTGTTTGCAAATTTTAAAGAGAAAGGGTTGTTATCTGTCTTTTCATCTGGGTTCAAAGATCTCAAGGTCCATTCTCAACCTGGGTCACCTTGTCATCTGTAACCAAAGTGGAAGAAAGAGTGGGTGGTCGCACCCGAGGCAAGCTCATTGCTTCACAACAGGTGATCCAGTGGCCAAGCCTCTGTGTGTTCTAGGACCAACTTAGCCCTCTGCTCACCCTCATTCTGCTACATGGATGGAAGAGAAGGTGGTAAGCAGGGAGATTTAACCATGGATGAACTGGAAGATCATCCTCCCACACTGAGCCTGTGGTCAGGTAAAGAGAGGCACCTGTCGAAGTATTAAAGGTGTGGACTGAGACCTTGGCCCAAGGTCTGGAGAGAATGGGATTTAGGAGAGAAGGTGGCAATGTCAGCCAGTGGGGCAATACTGAGGGGAGGTGGCCAAGCATCCAAGTGGGAGTGCAAGCTACAGCTCAGGACACGGCGTCTGCTCCCACTGGTTGACTTCTTGTTCTCGATCCTTCAGTCATCCTGGTGCAAACTCCAGAATGAATGGAGGCAGCGTTGCTGGCTTCCTTCACACCAGCCTTCTCCCAGATTAAGAACGTTTCATAGGAGCCCGTTTCCCTCTTGACACGATTGGTAACAACCATAGGAAGTCATCTTTTGGGGAGTGGAGGGGGCCTGGTGCCTCCAGGCCTCCTTTCTGGAATCCCACACGGATAGCTGCACTCACAGCACAAGCTGTACTCGTAGCCCCACACTTACGGGCCATTGAGGGCAAAGATCTCCACGACACCCATTGGCCGTTAAACACTTAGAACTTCTGCTCTTCACATAGACCTCGATTGCTCCTTGTTTGGGCTACCGTTATGGTATATTACTTTATTTTTTTTTTCTCCTAAACTACTCAAGTAGGGGACTGCTACTGAATCCCTCCACTTGGTTTTGGACAGCTTGTCCTTTTGGCTGGAATCAGGCTGTGTTTCAGGTCTTCGATAGATCAGCATCCTCTCCTCCATCCTTTTCATCATCCTTTACTCCTCCCAGGACTCACTTAACATCTGTCTAGTTCTTTTTACTGTAGCTGGGGTGGTTGTGAGTATGATGGAGAAACAGCATCCTCAGCTAGGTACTGGGAAAGAAGAGGAAGTAGCTGCTATTTAGGGGGGGAGCCATGGATACCAACTTTCCTAGCAAGGTCCTTCAGCCCCTCGCTTCTCCCTATATATAATATAAAGCACTTTGACATGTAGCATCTTATTTTATTCTGTGAGGATAAGTAAGGTAGAATTTTCTATTGTCCTCATAGTACCAGTGGAGAAACTGAGGCCTAGAGAGGCTAAGGAAGTTAAGTACACCAGATGTCTAGAAAGACTGGACTTGGAGTTACATGTCTCTGCAGTCTCACTCTCTTAGCTTCCTGCTCCATGTTGCACCCAATGGACAAATTAGCAGAGACAGTGGTGTTGGGAGATTAATATTTCCACATCAGCAACTTTGTGAAAAACACTCTCCTGTGTACTTTTTACGTCTACAGTGTCAGTCAATCCTTGCCAAAATAGGGCCTATGTCTTCAACCCCCTGCCCCATTTACAGACCTGAAGAATTAAGACTCAATAGGAGGGCATGACGACCCACTTCAATGTTCTAGCCTGGAGAATCCCATGGACAGAGGAGCTTGGTGGGCTATAGTCCATAGGGTCGCTGAGAGTCAGACCTGACTGAAGCAACTAGGCACACACATGCAGGTCAGAGCAACTTATCTAAGGGCACACTGTAGGGTTAGAGTCAAGAAGCCCCAGGCCTGCTTCCCCCTTCATCCTGTATCACCTGCCCATGAGGCAGTCTAGCTCAGGGCCCCGGGGAGCAGTTCTGAGGGGAAGGGAGGCAGGAGTCCAAGGAGCCCCCCACCAGGCGCAGACTGGGCAGCTGTCCCAGAGAAAATGGGCTTGACCCTGGCAGCCTTCCAGCTCTGACAGCTACGTCTCCTGGGGGGTCAGGGTTGGAGAGAAAGAGCACAATTGCTGCTTATTTCCTGGCTGGCTGCAAGAACAGGGCCTCACAAATTGATTTCACCTAAAGCCGGCAGGAGGGATGAGTGTCTAGAGGGGCGTGCCTCTCTCTGTCCTCTGGGCAGGGGTGGGTGGCTCCTGACCTCAGTTGACCACCGTTAAAGGCAGCCCTGGCTGAGTCTCAGATTTGGCTGAGAGCGCCACAGAGCAAACAGAGCTCCTGATATTAAAGGTACTGATGTTAATCAGTTAAGTGAAAAAGAGTCAATGGAACCTGCCCCCTCCCCGCCCTAGCCCTCGCCCTTCTCTCCTCCTTCCCTCTCCGCTCTCATCACCGTAGCTTGTTATCTTGCTTCCTACTGGCTCCTGAGTTGCCACCACACCGACTCTGATTCACAAAAACCGTGTGTTTAACACAGCCATGGCGATACCTATAATGAGAGAGAGGGTGGGGGCGGGGAGACGGCACACTTCACCATCTCCATCTAGATGAGGAACAAACAAAGAGATAATTATAAACTGTTTCTCTTATTGTTGCACTCGCATTAGACATGTGCGTCTCTCTCTCCCTCTCTCTCTCCCTCTCTCTTTTTTTTCTCCACTGAAAAGTAATTCTGTTGTGGAGATGGCACCAGGTGCACGGGGTGACCTCACACACACCAAATCGGGAGCTGACATCCATCACACTTTGAAATTTTGGATTTCATCATTTCCTGATCTTTCTAAAGGGATCACAGCACCTGGCCCTCACAGCTGTAGTTCATTTAGAAAGCAATTTAAAAACCGAGAAAAAAGCAAATGACATCTTGCTGTCTCAGCCTTGTCATTAAGTGCAGCAGAATGGCCTTCATTTATGAGGCACATGGCTAAGAATTAATATCTTTCAGGGCTTTCTCGAGCAGAGATTACAAAAGGTTTGAAAGACCACTAAATAATTAGTGGTATGACTGAGGCAAGCAAAAAAAAAGGGGTGGGGGAGAAATCCCTCTTTTTCGTTCTGCAGAAGACGATCGGAAATTACACTGGCTTGAGTGTACCCTAAGGTTGGGAGTCATCATTGCAGCATCCTTTAGGGACCACATTCTGGGCTTCCCTTTGCTTTCTTGCCCTCCCAGTATATTCATTACTCCCCAGGGATGTGTATTTTAATTCCCCAGATACTGAACATCAGTCAGAAGCAAAAAAAATTAGTAATTCTTTTTCAAATGCTTTCTGTAATGGCTGGGCACAGCCTGAGGGTAGACGTTCTAACCATTTTCAAGTCACCTGACAGATTTCCCTATGCCATCCTTTCCCAGATCGCAAGCCCCTTTAGACCAGGCTGAGGAGAAATGTTAGTCCTCTAGAAAGCTAGCACAGGATGGAATGGCACCAGATAATAATATCAGTGTTCCTGTTTTTCCAAAATCTTCCCTTTTCAGCCAGCTGAAATTTGGAAAACTGCTTCCTGCTCTGGATCTCATTTTTCTTAGACAGTAAAACCAATGGCTAAAAGACAAGATTTCTGGAATCCTTTGGAAAGCTAAGATTCCAGTATATTGAGCTGGATTTCCAAGAACCACTCAATCAGCTCAAAAGTTCAGCTGGCACAACTCTAGGTACAGGATCTCGGTTCCAGACCTCAGACACATGGAAAATAGAGCACTAACTTGCTTTCGAAACTGGGCCTTGTTTTTAAAATTAATGATTTGTTGAGTACTACAATATGGTGCATGGTGTTCTTCCACGATCCGTAAGGTTCCTCATCCCTCTTCAAGGTGGGCATAACTATTCTCTTTTTAAAGTCATTGAAACTGAGGTTCAGCCAGCTTCAATATTATGCCAAGCAAGTAGGAGGTAAATTTCAATCTGAGACTCCTCAGGTTCCACTGGACCAGTGACGTTTTAGTAGCGTTGCAGCAATCACTGCGGTTGAATTCTTAAAATGGTGTCAGTTTGGTGTGTCTCAAACCCTAGAGTTATCCGGTCCCTCCCCAACTCTCACCTGCACCCCATATTCTGATACTTCTTTTACCTAATTGGTTTTTAGCTAACCAAGATGGAATTGTCCTGCCAAGTAGGTGTTTCCCAGTATTCATTAAAAACTTATGGGCTCCTAAATGCATGAGAACATCTGCTGGAAGAGAAAAAAGAATACATACTGTTCACATTGTTCTAGAAACTTGCACACATTTAGATGATGCCCATGAATTATACCAACAACATAAAGTGGGTTTTATAATCCATCTTTTATTAACAGGAGACCCAACTGAGAGTCCCTTGGACTGCAAGGAGATCAAACAGTCCATCCTAAAGGAAATCAGTCCTGAATATTCATTGGAAGGACTAATTCTGAAGCTGAAACTTCAATACTTTGGCCACCTGATGTGAAGAACTGACTCACTGGAAAGACCCTGATGCCAGGAAAGATTAAAGGTGGGAGGAGAAGGGGATGACAGAGGATGAGATGGTTGGATGGCATGACTGACTCAACGGACATGAGTTTCAGCAAGCTCCGGGAGTTGGTGATGGACAGGGGAGGCCTGGCGTGCTGCAGTCCATGGGGTCGCAAAGAGCCGGACATGACTGAGCTATGGAACTGAACTGAATTGAAGGCTGAAGTAGGTTAAATAGCTATCTAGCATAGACCATGGGCTTCCCAGGTGGTTCTAGTGGTAAAGAATCTGACTGCCAATGCAGGAGATGTTAGAGATATGGATTCTATCCTTGTGTTGGGAGGATCCCCTGGAGGAGGGCATGGCAACCCATTCCAGTATTCTTGCCTGGAGAATCCCATGGACAGAAGAGCCTGGTGGGCTATACTCCACAGGGTCGCAAAGAATTGGAAAAGTTTGGGTCCCAGCTCACTCTCATGGGACCTGCAGAGCCTGCTGTGTGTGTGGGGGGGGGGGCACGTCTCCTCCTCACTGGGGTTGCGGTTGGCCATATGACTAAATTAAATCAGCATGTCCTATTCCTCATTCGATCCACAGCTTAAATCCATTTTGTGTTTCCTTCAGTTTTCTGGTACTTTCTCTGTCAACAAGTGGCATGCTCCCATGTGACTGGTTCTCAAGCTTGGGCTCACCAGCAAGATGTGCAGAGTGGAATGCAGACAAGCCACAGAGGTCATTGAGCAATGTAGCCATGAACTGATTCATTTTCTGTGGGAGTTCGCCTGTTGCTCAGTGGTTAGGATCATGGGCTTTCTCTGCCTGGCCCATGTTCAACCCCTGGTGGGGGAACTGAGATCGATACCATAAGCTGCACAGCCAAAAAAAAAAAAAACCAGAAGAACAAAAAAACAACCGAAACAAAAGTAACTTTTTGTAAAGCACGCACTTTATTATTATTATTATTGCAACAAAACCCAGTGAAACCTAGCTAGTATGTTTGATCAGTGTCTTAAAGCAGGGGCTGTTCTGCACTGATGTTATTCAAAGTACACATTAAGTTATGACTGGCCTGTGGTGCTATATAAAACTACAACTGGACATTGTCAGCAAATTGAAAAAAAAAAAAGAGTACAAAATAAAACATAAGGATTGCTAGATCCCATGGCAGACGAGTCCTTGGTCTTCACGTAACACATAAAAGGATCATCCACCTGGAAAGCAGATTTCTTGGAACAAGAGACACAGCCGTGACTTGAAGAGATGCACAGATACGCTGTAGCTTCCTAAAGAGAGAGGATATTGGCACTAATTCATCTCCTGCTTGGAGACTGTAGCCAACTCAGACTTTAAATACCTACCACACAGAGAGCTCTTGTTTTTTCTTTCTTATTTATTCATCTATGTATTTATTTATGTTTAAAGGAATCAGTTGGTTAGTTTTAGTATAACCATAAAGAGATGCCAAGAAAAGAGCCACTGGTTAGGAGGGTGCTTATCAAAGTCTATATATACTTTGGAAGTGAAAGTGAAAGTCACTCAGTCATGTTCGACTCTTTGTGACCCCATGGACCTTACAGTGCATGGGATTTTCCAGGCCAGAATATTGGAATGGGTAGCCTTTCCCTTCTCCAGGGGATCTACCCAACCTAGGGATCGAACCCAGGTCTCCCGCATTGCGGGCAGATTCTTTACCAGCTGAGCCACAGGGAAGCCCAGGAATACTGGAGAGGGTAGCCTATTCCTTCTCCAGTGGATCTTACTGACCCAGGAATCGAACCAGGGTCTTATGCATTGCAGGTGGAGTCTTTACCACCTGAGCTATGAGGGAGTTCAGTCAAAATTATATTCAGTTTTATAGGGGAAAAATCTCGTGTGTAGAGTGACTGGCTGCATCTGTTTACCTAGGAGTGAGGAGTTTCCTGCAGTGTGCGACTTTCTGTAAGAAATCCAGGAGAGCCCCAGGTAAACAGGGATGCTTGGTCTTCATGTGTGGTATACAAGTCTTTTTATTGCAATATTCTTCTTAGCGGGCTTCCCAGTTGATGCTAGTGGTAGAGAACGCGCCTGCCAGCATAAGAGACGTGGGTTTGATCCCTGGGTTGGAAAGATCCCCTATAAGGGGGCATGGCAACCCACTCCAGTATTCTTGCCTGGAGAATCCCATGGACAGAGGAGCCTGGCAGGCTACAGTCCAAAGGGTCCCAAAGAGTTGGACACGACTAAAGTGACTGAGCTTCAGTGCCGACATGCATTGCTCTTAGAAGTACCCCTGGAGCTCAAGCACTTCCTCATCTGTGAAGACTTCCTTACTCTGACCATCTTCTAGAATTGTGATGAATTTGTCCTCAGAATGTAGGAAACCTCTCTGAATCCCAGTATTCACTCAAAGGTTAGTATTTGCTTTCTATTTTGTTAGTTCCTCTGTGCCGTTTATCATATAGTAAGTTTCTTAGTGATAGCAGAATGAGAAGATTCTAATGTGTTAGCTCAGTAGCTGGACGTTAGAACTTGAAGGTGACCTTGAAAGATTTCTCATCTCTGAACAATTAACTCCGGATATCCAGTGACGAAGCTGGAGCTTTGAATGTCATCATTTTGTTTTCTTGATGTCTGTTTTTTGTTTTGTTTTGTTTTAAGCTTTGCAGGGGATTCTAATGCATACCTACAGTTGAGAGATACTAATATGGCTCAACTCTCTAATAAAAACAACAATTACAAATAAGCTTTATTAAACAGAATTAACTATCTCACATCAGATTTTTATAAATTGCCAGCAGCATTTTTTAGATGAATAGAAAATCAAGACATTAAACTGTTTAATCCCTATTCTTTTGGTATAATTCATAAGTAGATCTATGCATTTATCCATCCATTTTCACTCCTGTCCAGACTGGATGAAGCACAAGCTGGAATCAAGATTTCTGGGAGAAATATCAATAACTTCAGATACGTAGATGACACCACAACTATGGCAGAAAGTGAAGAAGAACTAAAGAGCTTCTTGATGAAAGTGAAAGGGGAGAGTGAAAAAGCTGGTTAAAACTCAACATTCAGAAAACTAAGATGACGGCATCTGATCCCATCACTTCGTGGCAAATATATGGAGAAACAAAGGAAACATTGTCAGACTTTATTTTTTGGGCTCCAAATCACTGCAGATGGTGATTGCAGCCATGAAATTAAAAGATACTTAATCCTTGGAAGAAAAGTTATGACCAACCTAGATAGCATATTGAAAAGCAGTGACATTACTTTGCCAACTAAGGTCCATCTAGTCAAAGCTATGGTTTTTCCTGTGGTCATGTATGGATGTGAGAGTTGGACTATGAAGAAGGCTGAGCGCCAAAGAATTGATGCTTTTGAACTGTGGTGTTGGAGAAGACTCTTGAGAGAAGACTCTTGAGAGTCCCTTGGACTGCAAGGAGTTCCAACCAATCCATTCTGAAGGAGATCAGCCCTGGGATTTCTTTGGAAGGAATGAGGCTAAAGCTGAAGCTCCAATACTTTGTCCACCTCATGCGAAGAGTTGACTCATTGGAAAAGACTCTGATGCTGGGAGGGATTGGGGGCAGGAGGAGAAGGAGACGACCGAGGATGAGATGGCTGGATGGCATCACTAACTCGATGGACATGAGTCTGAGTGAACTCCGGGAGTTGGTGATGGACAGAGAGGCCTGGCGTGCTGCGATTCATGGGATTGCAAAGAGTCGGACACGACTGAGCGACTGAACTGAACTGAACTGATGCTGGGAAAGATTGAAGGCTGGAGGAGAAGGGAACAACAGACGATGAGATGGTTGGATGGCGTCACTGACTCAGTGGGCATGAGTTTGAGTAAACTTTGGGAGCTGGTGATAGACAGGGAGGCCTGGCGTGCTGCAGTTCATGGGGTCGCAAAGAACTGCGATTGAACTGAACTGAACTGGACTGAGACTGTATTTCCATTCCCTCTTTCTACTTCCCTCTTGTTGACACTCTCCCCAAGCTAGGGCATGTCCTTTAGAACAGGTGGCCTGTCATGGACAATAGGATTGTTGCAAGTTTTTGAGTCAAACATGTTGTTTATACTTAGATGTATAGATGCACTCTCAACTGTAGGTAGCATCTCTTTTTACTTCTGAAACTGTCATAACTACATCTTGGACAGTGGAGTATGATCACTGTTTAGGTGCACCAAATCTCTCAAGAGTATTACATACAAAACTTGTCACTGCATGCACCCATGACTGGCTACAGATAGGCCAAGACATTGATTGCCTTAGCTCTCTCGCAGATCAGATATGGTATGGCAGGGAAGGGCCTTCTGTCCAGTTCTATCAGCAGCTCTCCTTCATTGCGATGTAAAATGCATGGTCACTTTCTACATACATGATACTGTGAAAAGTTTTGCAATATGATAAAAATATTCTAATACTCTTTCTCAATGTTTTTTTCTCTTCCTGCCAGTAGTATTAGCCCTCATCGTATTAATACTTTCTGCAGAACCTAGTAGTCTTCCAAGCACTGGAAATAGTGTTTTCCCTTACAGTATTTCATTTAATTTTCAAAGAAGGCCTGTAGGATTTGTTTTAAAGAGTAGAAAAGAGAAGATCAGATATTGAGTATTGGCCCCAGGTAACTGAATTAGTAAGGTAAATATGTCATTTAAAGCCACCTAACTCTTTTTGTTTGTCTTTTACCTATAACATCACTTCTAAATTTGCCTTGTTATCAGCATCATGGTCAAACTAACGCCTTTGGTTTAAAAGAGATATGGCTTTTCTGGATTTAGGGATGACTTTTCAGCCTCTATTCCTCTCTTGAAAGCCAGAATTAGTATCTAAAGAAGAGAATTTAAAGAATCAAATATTTGGCGTGTGCAGTAAGCGATAATGTGGCAGGCCTGGGTTTCCAAATCTTTCACATCGTAAACAACTTCAGGACTGACACTTGACCAGCTCCCAACCCGCAGAAAACCCTGCCTGATAAGAGTATCTTTGTTTACCTGAGGTTTGAGCCATGCTGTGTCAATTTGACATCTGACAGACAGGAGTCTGTGTAACCTCCATCAGTTATACAGCACTGCCTGCTTACATGACTGACTCCACTTAAAACCCTAGACAGCAAGGCTTGGGTAAGCTTCCCTGGTTGGCTACACGTCACTAGTGTTGCCACACATTGTTGAAAGAATTAAATGCCATCTAGGCAACTTCCACCAGCAGAGAATAAGTGGAAACTTGTACCTGGATCCTCCTAGATGCGACCATATGTGTCCTTTTCCTTTGCTCATGTTAATCTGTATTCTTTCACTATAATAAACCACAACCATGAGAGCAACATCTTTGCATATTTCTGTGCATATTTCTAGCAAATCATCTAACCTGAAAGTAGTCTTGGGCATCCCTAACACATAGAGCTATTTGGGAACATGTATGTTAAGAAACCCTGAGGATTTACAAGTGTCTATTACTGCCCTCCACGCTAAGAACAGGGTCAAATATCAGCTACAGTTCCAATTAAGGACTTTATAAATATGTTCCTTAAAAGAGAAAGGGAAAAAAATGACATTGTGTAAAAAGCTAGAAGAAATTGCTAAACCAATGTGTAATCAAGTACTTAATTGTGTGGTAGTACCTATTCTTGCTGAAATTACAAGAACATACTGGGAATATGGCGGTCAAGTCATTCTTCTGTTACCATTAATACCCTTGAACTAATACAATCTTGTCAAGGGCATTTGCTCAGGAGTAGATTAATGTTCACATGCTTGGGAGATAAATTGGGCTACTGACATACTCTTATTAGATTTTTTTTTTCTAGCAGCCACTAAAAGCTGCCAATTTCATAGAACTAAGAGATTTTTCTTTAAAAAGATAGTTTTTAAAGTCACTGGAAAATCAAACCATTCTTGCTAATCAGTATTTTTCCCTTTTCACTTTGCTTAAAGAAGGAAAACGTATCATAAAAACATCCATGTCTTTCTCTGTTCACAAAGCAGCTCACTTCATGGGTTGTTTTGGTTTTTGTGTGTTTACTTGCTAAGTTGTGTCCAACTCTTTTGTAACCCCATGGAATGTAGCTGGACAGGCTCCTCTGTCCATGGGTTGGTGACATCTTAATGCTAGCTTCTAGAGTTTACATTTGAGAATAAATTTCTACAATCGATCTTATAGTGATCTTTAAAAACAAAATGACATGTGTATTATAAGAAGGCAGTAAGTGGCTAAACTAACAATATTAATGATGACTTAAAAAAATATTTTTAAATTATATTTTATCCTTGAAAAACAAGAATGTCGACTTAAGAAATAGTACAATACTTGAACACTGTCCTTTTATTTTTACCCCCAAGCTGTGTTCATCATAAAAATAAACATTATCCCAGGTTCACAAATACTTTAAATAAAAATACAGCAGACAGGAATTAGGAAATGGGCTTGCAGGGATATTAAGTCTTTTCTCTTTTCTGATTTTTTTGTGGTTTGCAGAGAGGTCTTTCTTGAAAGGGAAGAGAGAAAAATCTTTCCCATAATGCACGTATCCAAGTGATGATCTAATACATCAGAAAAAAAAATAAGAAGGTCTTAGGAGATCTAATGAACATGACTATATTCATGGAACGGATGGAAGCTGAAACTGCATATTTTTAAACAGATTGTCTTCACAAGCCAAGATAATAGCTAGTGGAGGGCTGTGTTGATACAGAGGTTAGAGATGTGAAGCAAGTTGATCGCGGATGGCGGCCTTACCAATATCCGCATAGGGAGAGGGTGACGTGTGACATTCACCAAGACAACTTTCTCTAACCATTCGGTCAATTGTTCCTTAGCCTGAATAAAGAGCAGACAAATTTCAGAGTTGTGTTTCCTTTAAACGGGGCGTGTGCTGGGGTCCCTCTCTTTTCTCATGCTATTGTATTCTGCCGGTGTAGCAGCAGACACCTCTGATGGTCAATGCTGGGAGACCCACATCACCATGGTTACCTCCAGGGCTCCTTTCTTTGACGAAACAGTCGATACACTTGAAAAACCTCATATTGAATCTAACTAAGGAGGGGAAATGACACATAGCATTTTTAACTATCCCGAGTTGTACATTATATGTTTTTGAATACACCTTGGAAATAGTACTATACTATAATATGGAATTGAGTTGAACTGTAACATTTGAGAGGTGAAAAAATGTCACATGTCTGAATAGATGCTCTCTATTGTCTACATTCCCTTATTTACATCTTTTCTTTAATATCAATATTTAATATTTCTTTAATATTTTCTTTGACGATATGATCTGTTCAAAGTGGGATCTAAGAACTCTTCTAATGCTTTCAGAGATTAAGAGCTAGTGTGGTTTTTTAATTTAATTTTTTATTAAAATCTGGCTGATTTACAGTGTGTTAATTTCTGCTGTACAAAAAAGTGATTCAGTTATGCGTATATACTCATTTGTTTTTATATTCTTTTCTATTATGATTTATCTCAGGATACTCAGTATAGTTCCCTGCACTATACAGTAGGACGTTTTTGTTTATCCATTCTATATGTAACAGTTTGCATCTGCTAAGCCCAAACTCCTAATCCATCCTTCCCCTGCCCTCTTGGTAAGGGCAAGTTTGTTCTCTGAGTCTGAGTGTTTCTGTTTCATAGATAGGTTAATTTGTATCATATTTCACATATTAGTGATGTTTGTTTTTCTGCATTGATAGGGGTCCAGGTCTCTGCAGTGGCTTTATCATCTTCTCCCTGCACAGGGACACTAGTTTCTTCACGTTCTCTGAAAGTCAAGATGTGCTTTCCTCTTGGGGCCATTGCCATTTGTATGTCTTCTCTTTTTTAGGCCATTTTGTAATCTTTGGTGGAAAAACTATTTTGCAAATTATATTTGTATCTTTCTCAATGTGTCTAATTCAGTGCCTCTTATATAATGGGCATTCAACAATTATTTATAGGCTGAATGATTAAATGAAGAATATCAGTGATGTCATTAGTGAATAGAAAGGTCTATTCCATTAACTTTGATATATTTCAGCGAATGATTCATATTTACTGAGACAACAAAGTGGTTTATAGTCACATGCTTGGAAAGGATTAATTCTGGTGACTTTTTCAAATGGAAATTTTCTAAGTGTCAATAAATAGCATTTACATTATTTGTTGTGCTCTACAATTTCATCAAGATAATAAAATATTGTTTCGATATAAAAAAGACTGGATGAAACTAGCCTGGGTGGTGTCCAAACCATCTGTTTAGGTCCAGAAAAACACTTGTAGGGAATAAATATGTCTGAAATGAGCTCGTGACTTCTAGATTTGAAGCCTTAAGTACAGAACTCAAAAAGAGTCCTCAAATGACAACTCTCAGAGACGCCTACCAAGAAGGAAAACAGGCACGTTACCATTGCCAGTCAGATGAATTTGCCAAGAAAAACAAACCATTGACATATAGGTCATGGATGGAATCCCATTCTTTCACAGGTACTGGGTCCTAACCACAAATCTGGAATCTTCACCTAAGGGAGTTCGTGATGAGCTCAAGCACCCAAGTCCCTCTCCGTGGTGCTGAGCCCACCATCAAGCATGACCTTTTTGCCTCTAAAGGGTAACCAGGAAAATTTTTTCTTAATCATCACTTGATCAGACATTTCCCACTGTGTAAGTTGTTTGTGACAGAGCAGTGAACTAGACCAACTTGATTATCCCCTCAGTGGAGATTTTTGTAGAATAAGGATAGACTGTGAAATCAAATCTAGATTTTAATCTAAGGACTTCTACCTAAGATCTGAGCAAATAGATAGGCTCTGGGAGAGACTGATAAGGTACTTATAGCAGAGAGAATAATGCAATAAGAACAGCAAAATTTATATAATCTCTGCTAAAAGGATACCACTAGAATGCAGGCAAGGTTAGGAATATGTGTGGTCAAAGAGAAGAGAAAATTATGATGAAGATCAGAGTCATGTAGACGGTAAAGACATAATTACTCAAGGAAATTAAATTTGCTTAGATCCTCTGAATAATGTAAATGGTTCTCTACCTATTCAAAGACAAGGAAAAAATATTATCTTAGCCCTGTTAAAATAAATGCAAGAAAAACTTCAAGAGTTCCTAAAAGCTTTTTTTTTTTTTTTGCAATGAAAATTAATTCCCAATTCGGAACCTGCCAGCTATAAACAAATAAACTATATTCTAAATGTTTTAAAAATCACTACATATATCTATCATTTCTTTTTAGATTCCACATATAAGGGACAGCATGTATTTCCCCTTCTCTCTCTGACTCACTTCACTAGGTATGACACAATCTAGGCCCATCCATGCTGCTGCAAATGGCCTCATTTCATTGTTTTAATGACTGAGTAATAGAAATGAGCCTACTTACAAAACAGAGACTCATAGACTTAGAAAACGAACTTAGGGTTGCCGAGGGGAAGGGATATTTAGAGACTTCGGGAAGGTCATATTCCCACTGCTGTATTTAAAATGGATAACCAGCAAAGACCTGTTGTATGGAACTCTGCTCAGTGTTCTGTCGGTCTGGATAGGAGGGAGGAGTAGGGGAAAAATGGATACACGTATCTGTGTGGCTGAGTCCCTTCACCATTCACCTGAAACTATCAAAATATTGCTAATTGGCTATACCCCAATACAAAATGTAGGGAATTCCCTAGCGGTCCAGTGGTTAAGACTTGTACTTTCACTGACAAGGACCAGGGTTCCATCCCTGATTGGGGAACTAAGATCCTGCAAGCCATGGTTAGCCAAAAACAAAAGAGAGAGAAACATCTGCTGGATCATGGAAAAAGCAAGATAGTTCCAGAAAGAACATCTATTTCTGCTTTATTGACTATGCCAAAGCCTTTGATTGTGTGGATCACAATAAACTGGAAAATTCTGAAAGAGATGGGAATACCAGATCACTTGACCTGCCTCTTGAGAAATCTGTATGCAAGTCAGGAAGCAACAGTTAGAACTGGACATGGAACAACAGACTGGTTCCAAATAGGAAAAGGACTACGTCAAGGCTGTATATTGTCACCCTGCTTATTTAACTTATATGCAGAGTACATCATGAGAAATGCTGGACTGGAAGAAACACAAGCTGGAATCAAGATTGCCGGGAGAAATATCAATAACCTCAGATATGCAGATGACACCACCCTTATGGCAGAAAGTGAAGAGGAACTAAAAAGCCTCTTGATGAAAGTGAAAGAGGAGAGTGAAAAAGTTTGCTTAAAGCTCAACATTCAGAAAACGAAGATCATGGCATCTGGTCCGATCACTTCATGGGAAATAGATGGGGAAACAGTGGAAACAGTGTCAGACATTATTTGGGGGGGCTCCAAAATCACTGCAGATGGTGACTGCAGTCATGAAATTAAAAGACGCTTACTCCTTGGAAGAAAAGTTATGACCAACCTAGATAGCATATTGAAAAGCAGTGACATTACTTTGCCAACTAAGGTCTGTCTAGTCAAGGCTATGGTTTTTCCTGTGGTCATGTATGGATGTGAGAGTTGGACTGTGAAGAAGGCTGAGCACCAAAGAACTAATGCTTTTGAACTGTGGTGTTGGAGAAGACTCTTGAGAGTCCCTTGGACTGCAAGGAGATCCAACCAGTCCATTCTGAAGGAGATCAGCCCTGGGATATCTTTGGAAGGAATGATGCTGAAGCTGAAGCTCCAGTACTTTGGCCACCTCGTGCGAAGAGTTGACTTATTGGAAAAGACTTTGATCCTGGGAGGGATTGGGGGCAGGAGGAGAAGGGGACGACAGAGGATGAGACGGCTGGATGGCATCACTGACTCGATGGACGTGAGTCTGAGTGAACTCTGGGAGTTGGTGATGGACAGGGAGGCCTGGTGTGCTGTGATTCATGGGGTCGCAAAGAGTCGGACACGACTGAGTGACTGAACTGAACTGAACTGAACTGAATACAAAATGTTTTTGGTGTTAAATTTTTTAAATAAATAAATGTTTAAAAATCACCACACATATAAAAACTTGAAAAAATAAACGTTGTGCAATCAAACTGAGAAAAAAAACATCTTTTTTTTTCTTGTGAATTTCAATTTCTTAGCTCTTGAAAAAGTTTTGAGAACAAAGGCAAGAGAGCCAGCCATGGTAATCCAGATTTCCTTTTTCCAGTAACAGAAATCAGAGGAGAATTTTTCTATTCAGGCTGCAGATGACCACACCTATCAAGTTGGTGTCCAGTGATTTTTACAAACCAGCTGACCTGTTCTTTGAGGTATTCCCTCCACAGAAATTCACTAATTATTATGGTATACTCATAGGGTCCAAATGAGCAAGCTCTGCTAGACTGTGAATGCTATACAAAATGCATTCTGCTAACATAGGAAGCCCCACGCTCCACCCTCATAGGGCTCCCAGTCATGAGGAGCAAAGAAGATAAGCAATGAATGGGATTTTATGTTAAAAATATGTATAGAAACAAAACAGGTGGCATGAGAGCCAGAAACAGGGGATGGAGCAAGCTTCTTCCTGCAGGAGAAGATGAATGTGCAAATTCCCAAGAGACTGATTCCTCTGAGGATATGCAAAATGCATCACATGTAAGGAAGACCAGAGAGAATCAGCGTGATTCCAGACAGGATTTATTTTCCTGCTTAGTCTGGGCTCTCACAGAGCTCTGCAAGGGTTTAGAACAACACTTGTCAACAGGAGTCCTGCAGCTTCATGTGAATTGAAACCTTTCTAATCTACTTTCTGGACACAAACATTGAAAATAATAAAACAAAATAAAAACAAACTATAATTTTGACATGATATTAAGTGAAAACAACATATAAATGTTTCAAATATAGTATATTTCAGGGCAATAGCCTAAGATATGCAGATGATAACCACTCTAAGATTTCCTTTTCTTGGGCTCCAAAATTACCATGGACAGTGACTGCAGCCATGAAATTAAAAGATGCTCGCTTCCTGGAAGAAAAGCCATGACAAACCTAGACACCGTATTAAAAAGCAGAGACATCACTTTGCTGACAAATGTCCATATAATCAAAGCTATGGTTTCTTCTAGTAGTCATGTATGGATGTGAGAGTTGGACCAGAAAGAATGCTAAATACTGAAGAATTGATGATTTCAAACTGTGGTGCTGGAGAAGACTTTTGAGAGTCCCTTGGACTGCAAGGATATCAAACCAGTCAACCCTAAAGGAAATCAACCTTGAATATTCATTGAAAGGACTGGTGCTGAAGCTGAAGCTCCAATACTTTGGCCACCTGACGAGAGCCGACTTATTGGAAAACATCCCGATGCTGGGAAAGGTTGAGGGCAAGAGGAGAAGGGAGAGACAGAAGATGAGATAGTTGGAAAGCATCACTGACTCAGTGAATATGAGTTTGAATAAGCTCCGGGGAGATGGTGAGGGACAGGGAAGTCTAGTGTGCTGCAGTCCGTGGGGTCACAAAGAGTCAAATATGTCTTAGCAATTGAACAACAAGTGTAAAGAACAACTTTTGTGTAGGCAAAAGTTCTGGAAAGAGATAAAACCATATGCTTATAGTTTTGTCCTCTTGTTAACAGAGTGAATGATTTCCATAAATGATCTTTCCTTTTTGCTTATGTATGTCTTTATTTATTTTTTAGGGTTGCATTAATTGCAATCATTGGTTGAGGACATCACTGTTTGTTCATGCATGGCTCATCACTTTTGTTTAGTTTGTTGAATAAGATAAAGCACAACCAATAATCCAGTAACAAAAACAAAACATTAACACCTGACCAATAACCTACCTTTGATCAGTATTTCCCCTCCTACCTCTGCATTCATCACTCTAGGTAACCATTTCTTCTGTCTCAGGGTGATCATTATTTTATTCCTTTCTTTTTACATGACTCTCTTGCTTCTCTACATACTACTACCGTGTGGTTTTAAAAACCATAGTTGTTTTAACTTCATGATGAACAGAATCTTTTGAAACCTCTCTTTGCATTTACTATTATTATGCTTAGATTTATCCTTAAAGGTTGATTATACTCCTGATTATACTCCACATAATCTGGTTGATTATATACCAGACTTCAACTCAGGCCAAGCCCTCTTGGTTCATTACTCCTCTCTAGATCTCTGCTGTCATCAGGATTATTTAATGCACATTACATACATGTCTGGAGAAGATGATAGTACCCCACTCCAGTACTCTTGCCTGGAAAATCCCATGGATGGAGGAGCCTGGTAGGCTGCAGTTCATGAGGTCGCCAAGATTTGGACACAACTGAGAGACTTCACTTTCACTTTTCACTTTCATGCACTGGAGAAGGAAATGGCAACCCACTCCAGTATTCTTGCCTGGAGAATCCCAGGGACAGGGGAGCCTGGTGGGCTGCCATCCATGGGATCACACAGAGTCGGACACGACTAAAGTGACTTAGCAACAGCAGCCACACGTGTCTTCTATGGTTCACAGGCAAACGCTTTTCTTGAGTGTATGTCTAGAATTGCTGGGACATAGACTAACTAATGTTTAACTTTACATGAACATACTAAATGTCTTCTAAAATGGTTGCTCCTCTCTCCATTCAATATGAGATTTTTTTTCCTAATGTAATTGATAATATAGGGGGTTCCATTTTGATTTTTTCATTTCTTTGGTAATTAATGATATTGGCCACCTTTATTTTATTTTCTATGGAATGTCTGTTCAATTTTTTAAAAGTATTTTCCTATTTTCAAAAGTTATCTGTACCTTCTTTACTGATTTTTAGGAGTTAGTTCTTTTTACATAAGTGAAAGTGAAGTCACTTAGTCATGTCCGACTCTTTGCGACCCCGTGGACTGTAGCCTACCAGGCTCCTCCCTCCATGGGATTCTCCAGGCAAGAATACTGGAGTGGGTTGCCATTTCCTTCTCCAGGGGATCTTCCCAACCCAGGGATCGAAGCCGGGTCTCCCGCATTGGAGGCAGAAGCTTTAACCTCTGCTTCCCTGGTGGCTCAGAGGTTAAAGCGTCTGCCTCCAATGTGGGAGACCCGGCTTCGATCCCTGGGTCGGGAAGATCCCCTGGAAAAGGAAATGGCAACCCATGGACAGTATTCTTGCCTGGGAAATCCCATGAACAGAGGAACCTCTTGGAGTATGGTCCATGGGGTCACAAAAGAGTCAGACACAACCAAGCACACAGACACAGACACGTTAGTAATAATTAAAAGAATTTTTCTGTTAGTGAAAATAGCATTTAAAGCTTCTGAAATTAAATTTTGTTTGTTGTGTGAAGATACTCAATTTCATCTTATTTTCACAATTTAATGTATTAACCAAATTCTTCTTTTCCAATGATCTCAGGCACTACCTCTTTCATATATAAATTTTCAGACATGTATAAGCTTCTCAACAGACTTTCTGATTGATGCACTGGTCAAATTGCTATCAGTACATTGACATATAATTTTTTCACATATATTTTAGAATTTAGTAAAGTCTAAAAGCACAACTTTTCTGGAATTCTGCTTGAAAATATAAAGAGAATTGATATCAGCAGCATTGAGGTGTTAAATACATGAATTTATCTATTTCTTTAATATATAATTTCTTCAGCAATGTCTAATAGATTTTAAGTGTGCTGCTGCTGCTGCTGCTAAGTCGCTTCAGTCGTGTCCGACTCTGTGAGACCCCATAGACGGCAGCCCACCAGGCTCCGCCGTCCCTGGGATTCTCCAGGTAAGAACACTGGAGTGGGTTGCCATGTCTTTCTCCAATGCGTGAAAGTGTAACTGGCACTTATTTTTAAAATTTGCCACTATGTTTCATATTTTTATTCTATTCTAAATGGTATTGCTTTTTAAAAAAATTCTGTTTCTAATCGCTTGTTGCTAACATGTACAATGACAATAAATTTTTGTATAGCATCTTTATCTTGAATAATCTCACTAATTCATTTACTAGGTCAAGCAGTGTTTTTTTTTTTTTTTTTTGTAGATTTTGTATAATTTAGCAAATTAACTCAGAGGGGTTTATTGTTTGCTTTACACAGATGATTATGTTAACTACAAAGAAAAACAGTTTTACTTTTTTCTTTCTAATTCCCAGTATAGTATCAAATTGAAGTGAGGAGAACAGAAAACATTGTTATCCTCTTGATCTTAGGCAAAAAGAAGTGTTCAGTATTTCACTATTAAACATGATGTTAGCTATATTTTTAAAAGCTTTTTAGAAGCTCCAATAAATTTTATAAAGTTTTCTTATATTCTTAGTCATTTCAGAAATTTTTTGATGAACTGATGTTGGATTTTTGTCAAATGCATTTTTTTATATTTATTACGTTAATCATATGTGTTTTTGTCTATTCTGTTAATGTGATCAATTGCATTGATTGATTTTTAATTGTTAAACCAACTTTGCATTTAGCCATTATACATTATATTTTTGCTAGATTTTACTTGCTAGTATTTTATTGAGGTATCATATCTATATCTATGAAAGTTATGGTTTATGGATTTTGTTTAATAATGCAGTTTTTATTAGATGTAGATAGGTACAACCATATTTCTTTTAATATATATCATTCCACCTTCCATGCCTCTGTTCACAAATTGTGTAACAATGAACAAAAGGAAGAATTGTGTTTTACATCAATTATATTGTGATAAACATTGTGTGTCTTTTCATTGTTTGGGTTCAACACTGTATTTATGAACTATCCATACACACACACACACACACACAAAGGCCATAGGACTTTGCCGACAAAGGTCTGTCTAGTTGAAGCTATGGCTTTTCCAGTAGTCATGTATGGATGTGAGAGTTGGACTATAAAGAAAGCCAAGCATCAAAGAACTGATGCTTTTGATCCATGGTATTGGAGAAGACTCTTGAGAGTCCCTTGGACTGCAAGGAGATCAAACCAGTCCATCCTGAAGGAAATCAGTCCTGAACATTCATCGGAAGGACTAATGCTGAAGCTGAAACTCTAATACTTTGGCTACCTGATATGAAGAACTAACTCATTGGAAAAGACCCTGATGTTGGGAAAGATTGAAGGCAGGAGGAGAAGAGGGCAACAAGGGATGAGATGGTTGGATCGAATCACTGACTTGATGGACATGAGTTTGAGCAAGCTCCAGGAGTTGGTCATGTGGACAGGGAGGCCTGGCGTGTTGCAGTCCATGAATTTGCAGAGTTGGACATGACTGACTGAACTGAACTGATATATACACATATAATTCCTTCTTTCTCATTCATATACTGTATTTGATAATATGCATATACTATACCATGTTCATCCCTTCTCTGTTCAACTTTTAGGTTGATTCCAAAGGGAAGGGTGGATGACAGTCATTCAGTCATGTCCAACTCTTTGCAATCCTATGGACTGTAGCCCCCCAGGCTTCTCTGTCCGTGGGGATTCTCCAGGCAAGAATACTGGAGGGGGTTGCAGTCCCTTCTCCAGGGTATCTTCCTGACCCAGGGATTGAACCTGGGTCTCCAGCATTGAAGGCAGATTCTTTATAATCTGAGCCACAAGGGATGACCTAAAGAGAGGGGATATATGTATCACCATGCCTGATTTGCATCACTGTATGGCAGAAACCAACACGATATTGTAAAAATTAAAAATAATAATAATAAAAACTAGTATGTTCCCCCCAAAATAGAGTTATATGCAATCAAATGCTGATGCAAATGAGGAAACAACCTCACATACAGTGATGAGACTATAGTGTAGTTTTTACGTCACTTACAGAGGCATGTGGACCCATCACCCATATCGAGTATCGATGTCGAGACTGATGTGTGACACAAAAACACACGTGGCACAATTTTCTGTGTCTTAGTTTTACTCTCTGACTTTAAATAAATAAATCTTATTTTATCTGTATTACTTAGCTTCTACCATTTAAAAATCTCTTCACCAACTTTTCACATGTTGGACAAATGATTTTCATTAAAAACTCTGGAGGACAGCAGAATTGAAATGACTTGCCCCGTTTATGAATGGAGAAGCTGCTAAACAGGATTTTTTAAACATTCCACATCTCACAACTAGTAAGTGAGACTTTTTGGTTCTTAATTCAGTGTTATTTCCATCAACAAGTTTGGATTATTTCAACCTATCTACAGACTGCAAGATGTAAGATCAAAGGAAGATAAGAAGCTGACAGGAAACTTCTGAGTTTTCTGAAACATTTCTAGTTCACAAGTTTAACACATCTTTAAATTCCCAGATATAATCAGACTTGACCTATCAGTTCAGTTCAGTTCAGTTGCTCAGTCATGTCTGACTTTGCAACCCCATGGACTGCAGCACGCCAGGCCTCCCTGTTCATCTCCAACTCCCGGAGTTTACTGAAACTCATGTCCGTTGAGTCGGTGATGTGCCATCCAGGCATCTCATCCTCTGTCATCCCCTTCTCCCATCTTCAATCTTTCCCAGCATCAGGGTCTTTTTTGTGAGTCAGTTCTTCGCATCAGATAGCCAAAGCATTGGAGTTTCAGCTTCAGCATCAGTCCTTCCAATGAATATTTAGGACTGATTTCCTTTAGGATGGACTGGTTGGATCTCCTTGCAGTCCAAGGGACTCTCAAGAGTCTTCTCCAACACCACAGTTCCAAAGCATCAATTCTTCGGTGCATAGTCCAACTCTCACATCCATACATGACCACTGGAAAAGCCATAGCTTTGACTAGACAGACCTTTGCTGGCAAAGTAATGTCTCTGCTTTTTAATATGCTACCTAGGTTGGTTATAACTTTCCTTCCCAGGAGCCAGTGTCTTTTAACGTCATGGCTGCAGTCGCCATCTGCAGTGATTCTGGAGCCCTGATGGTCGCTTAAATGGAGAACTTCATGTTTTGTACCACTTGGTGACCTACCTACTCAATCAGTACAGAAAACTTAGAAGTTTCTCTAATATTATATTTTAGTAAATTTCTCAGTGACTTTGGAAGCAATCAGTTGTCAGCAGCAACTTCAAGTTATTAGTCTTCTTCTTCAAAAGAGTATTAAATCTGTGAGAGTAGATTGAGAGCAAAACTGGAGGAAAGAGTAGCATTAACATTCGTGAGCAGCCAGGAGCTTTGAATGCATTAAACTGACTTCAGCCACCAGTCCTGTGTGGCAGTTCTCTTTATCTTCTTTTTACAGATGAGGGTCACATTTTCCCAAAGTGGTAGGTCAATGATATACTACTTTGTCACTTTGACACCATATCTGGATTATGTTGTTTTGGAAAAATCTGAGGAATCAGATTTGTGTGTCATAATGCACCACAGAGATTTCTAAAGAAATATTTAATAAATAACAAAACCATCAGCAGCTTCCACCAAATTCTTCTCTTTTAGCACTGGTTAATAATAATGAACTGATTGAGCAAGAAGAAAAAGTAGAAATAGCTGAAATTCAACTACTTAAAATGTGTCAAAGACTATGCTAGAATTTATACAGATATTTATCCTTAAATCCCTACTGAACTTCATGGAGAATGTATTGATTTTATCTTCATTTTACAAATGAGAAAATGGAACTTTAGAGATTAAGTAATGTTTTGAAGGTTGCATAGCCAGCAGTAACAGGGTTGGATTCAACCTGAAACTATATGACTCTTAAGCCTTTGTTTTCACACATGCATATATTAGTAAAAGATGGTACCATGTGTGAATGTAAAGTAATCCTTCAGCCTTTGTAACAAATATTTTAAACTAGTTATGCTTCAACAAGTGGACATTCAGAGCATTGGAGTTGCTTAGACCAGGGGTCCTCAGCCTCGGGCCATGGATCACACCACCTGTCAGATCATTATGCAGCAGCATTAAAAATAAAGCATACCGTAAATACGGTGCTCTTGAGCCATCCCTAAACCACTCCCCAACCCTTGGTCCCTGGAAACACTTTCTTCTGTGAAACTGGTCCCTGATGCCAAAAAGATTGGTGACTGCTGGATTAGACTTCTGTTCTAGTGCAGCTTAAATTTTGGTGAAGGAGAGATGGAAAAATAAATAAATAGCTGAATAAGATTTTCAGGTAGTGATACCTGCTTTCAACATAAAGCATGGTAATGTGCCAGTTAGTGAGTGACTGCAGCTCTGACATTTCAGCTGTGACCAGGATGACAAGGGAGTCAGCCGTGTAAAGTTCTGAGGACAGAGAGATGAAACCAAGGGCATAGAAAGTGCAGAAACCCAACAGTGGGTCATCCAAGCTTGGAGAGTGTGTGAGGGAAACCGATGCACCAGACCAGCTAGATTCCAGAGCAGATTAAAGTGAGTAACATGGAGCACTGAGAGGCAGACAGAGTCTACGTATCATAGCCTCTTCCAGCTATGGTGAGGAGCTCAAAGCTAATTATAACAGGAGGCCTTTGGGAGATTTGAAATGGGAGATGTATGAAAAATTCAGTTGGGGTTTAAAAATACCAATTTGTGTGCATATGGAGTAGGGACTGTTGAATATAAAACATGGAGTCAGGCGCACCACTAACCCCTGATGCTGGGAAAGATTGAAGGCGGGAGGAGAAGGGGATGACAGAGGATGAGATTGTTGGATGGCATCACTGACTCAATGGACATGAGTCTGAGTAAACTCCAGGAGTTGGTGGACAGGGAGGTCTGGCATGCTGCAGTCCATGACGTCACAAAGAGTCGGCCATGACTGAGAGACTGAATTGAACTGAACTGAACCGCTAATCTGAGCAAGAGATGACGGTGCCCTGGACCAAGGCGCTGGAAGTGAAGAAAGGCACACAGGAACGGATTAAGAAAGGAAAAATTAATAAACAGGCCTTACTGAGAGATTCGATTTAGCGGACAAAAAGGAATTGATTTCATCTAGAGTTTTGCTTGGCCAGTCAGATGTTTGTATCATTTACTGAGATGAATAATTTTAAGCATTGGGACAGAGAGGGATGTGGGTTAGGGAAGAAGCAAAATCCAGTTTTTGTATTTGGAGTAGAGATTGTTGACCACGTGAAGTGTGAGACACCTCCGACACATCAGGGTGAAGACAACGTATTTTACTAAGTCTCTGCAGCAAATCTTCAAGAGGAAAACAATAACAAATTTCTGTTGAATGTTTATTGAAACTTACAGGGAGCATAACATTTTCCAAGATCTCAAAACGGATAAATGTGTAGCTGAAGGCCTAACCTGATCTGAGGACCGCGGTGCACCGTGAATCTCTCATGGTGATGGACGACCTCTGCCCCACCCCTCCCCCGCCCCGCCCTCCCCACCCCTCCCGCTGCCACCCCGCAACACGTCTAGATGCTGATGCAAGCACTCACACACTGTCATGCAGGATGACATATTAGAGTCCAGAGTGATGGCTGGGCACGGAATTAGTCACTCACAAAGCACATAGTTGGAAGACCCATGGCTCTCCTGGAGAGTAATCATTTCACAGATGAAATACACAGGTGCACTGGGATTGGCTTGCATCCACACTGATTTCCCAGAGGAAGTCTTGCTCGAACTTTGCGTAGAAAACGACTGTAAGAGTGCTTCAAATGTAGAGTACCCAAAGAAGCACTTTCCAGGCACACAAGTTAAACAGCTCCTTACTCAGGGGCGTGTCCACCTAAAACAGCTTGGAGAGCAGCCTTTTCGGGGACTCCTCACGCTATCACCGTAAGTCCTTGGCAGGAGAGAGAAACTTTGGGAGAGTAGGGTAGGAAGTGCTGCTGGAGAGAATCAGTCCGGTATCTTCCTTTTTTGGGGTGATGCCCAATAAGTCCACTGACTGTATAAGAACTGAGAACACATAAACGCAGTGCCAAGAACACAAAGATCTCCCGAGTCCCTGCCCAGTTCTTTCTGCCACCAGCATGCTCTTCTGTCACTGTAATGACATACTTACTTCAAGTTAAATACTAGGTTCCTGTTTTCTGTAAGAAACGCTCCCCAGTTCACAACTGCATCTCTTGTGCTTGCTGCCCTCCTGTGCTCCTCCTCACCACCCGAGGGTCAGGCTCCTGGAAGCTGGAACCCGAGGGCTGCCACAGCCTGGTAAGCAGACCCAGAGATGCACTCCAAGCCAAGCTGCCTCCGGGGCACTTGGAGAGCTCTGGGAAGATGACCGATGTGCGCACGACGAGGGGGAGCTCTCAGAGGATATTGGCAGCAGTTCAGTCGCCAACCAGCTGCAAAAAGCTTTAAAGGACAGTGTTGCATAAAAAATGAAAAATGTTGATTGAGGACATATTGCCCTTGATTGAATGCTTGAAGGAAACCTGCTGGCAGAAAAAAAAAAAAAAAGATATGGGAATGAAAGAGGGGAAGGGAGAAGCGTGGGCAGGGAAAAACAGGTTTGCCCATCCTTCCAGCTGTAGAGAAAGCTCTAATTGTCAGTCCACAGCAGACATCCTTGGAAGTGAAATTCTGTGTTATCTACTAGAAATTCAATCATAGGGATCAATGGGGATCTTGCTACATTTTTGCTTTGGGATAGCCCAGTGCTTAGAATTGCCCTCAGCTCTTCTGAAAATGCCTATACAGTGGGTCTGCATCATATCCCATCCCTGCCAACTTTGTCTAAAGTCCCCAGAAGGGTGGAGCAGGAAGAGGGTGTATATTTACAGCATTTGGAGCCAGGCTTTGGGGCTTTATAATCCACGGACCTCCAAAGATGTAATTTGCTTGTATTCTCAGAGATGCTGGCAGCTATTTTATTATTTATCCCTGTGGGGGATCTGGCTCGCTACCAACAAACAATGAAGCTTGCTCTCGCTCCCCACGAGTTATGTGGTCAATGCTTTAAACGTGACTGTTCTGAGGACTCCCCTTTCCAAAGTACGGTCACTCACAGGTTATCGCTGCCTAGGGAGGAAAGATTTCTGGGGAATGTTCTGGATTTCTTGATTGTGGGAGGCTATAGTGTGATCTGAGTGAGAAATAATTTTTGTGTAAGATGACTCAGATCCACCATCCAGCCCAACTGTACACCTCACTAGAATTCCTGGCTATAGACTTGGCGACTGACCTCATGTCTATAGAATCACGGAATATAAGCATAAGAAGCAACTCGGACCATCAACCATAACACAAATCAAAATGATGTTGATCCCTTAGCCCCAAGCAGGCACTGAGGGGAGGGAAGGCATATTAAGGATCCTAAGGAACTGTTCCATCACCAGGAGGTAGAGGAGGAATTTTCCGGCTTTGCGGATAGAGAGGCACAACATCCATTTACAAAGATTCTATTGCTTGATCTTGAAGGCTGGATTTTGAAAAGTCATCCTAGAAAACGCTGTGTCCTCTCATTGCTGATGAGAGGAAAAAAGGATAGACACAATGGCTCTCAACTGTCAGAAAGTGGGTTTGTTGTTAGTCCCTATCACGGCAGTATTTTAGTCATCAATACAGTTGATATTAAAAGTACTCAATATAAGGCTTCACCTTTCCAAAGTCTTATGGAGTAGCTGTGCAGCACTGTTAATTAGAAATGTGGGGGAAATGGAATTGTGTGATCCTGTGTCAGTGACGCTGAGAAATGATACAAGTAACCCTTCATGATACATCCCTTCATTGTCCTCTATGGGAACAGTGAACCAGATAAAGCCAGTAATAAGCATTTGCTTATTATTGTTGTTATACAACAACTTTGGGCTTCCCTGGTGGCTCAGACAGTAAAGAATCTGCCTGCAATGTGGGAGATCCCATTCGATTCCTGGGTTGGGAAGATCTCCTGGAGAAGGGATAGACTACGCACTCCAGTATTCATGGGCTTCCCTGGTGGCTCAGACAGTGCAATGCAAGAGACCTGGATTCAATTCCTGGGTTGGGAAGATCCCCCAGAGGAGGATGGGGCAACCCACTCCAGTATTCTTGCCTGGAGAGTCCCCATGGACAAAGGAACCTGGTGGGCTGCAGTGCACAGGGTCACAAAGAGTCAGACACAACTGAATGGCTAAGCACATACAACAACTTCACAAACAATACAACTTTTCTTAGGAGGTATTACTAGGTCAGAATCTTTTGACTTATCAAACCTACTTTTAGGAATGTATTATTAAAAAAAAACATGTAGATGGCCGTTAGCAAAAATTATGTTCAACACAATCTTTGTCATCACAAGAAAATTTTCTAAACAATCAGAGTTTTAGTAATAAAAGTACAGTTAAAGTTTGATCACCTATATCGTACAACACTATACAAATGTAAAAATGTGATGTTGTAGAAGATAATTAATCCATATAAAAAGATATTTAAAAATATTTGGTGAAAAAGTCAAATAGATTTCCAAATTGTATGTTAAGTATGATCCATTTTAGGTTGTTATTGTTGTTCAGTCACCAAGTCGTGTCTAATTCTTTGTGACCCCATGAACTGCAACATGCCAGAGGACAGAGGACTCCACTACCTCCCAGAGTTTGCTCAAATTCATGTCTGTTGAGTCGGTGGTGCTACCCATTCATCTCATCCTCTGCTGCCCTATTTCAGGTAGTTAAGACATGAAGTGAAGTGAAGTGAAGTGAAGTCGCTCAGTCGTGTCTGACTCTTTGTGACCCCATAGATTGTAGCCTACCAGGCTCCTCTGTCCATGGGATTTTCCAGGCAACAGTACTGGAGTGGATTGCCATTTCCTTCTCCAGGGGATCTTCCTAACCCAGGGCTCGAACCCAGGTCTCCCACATTGTAGACAGATGCTTTACCGTCTGAGCCACCAGGGAAGTCCAGTTAAGATATAACATGCAGAAATATTCTGGAAGTCTGAAAAATAATTAACACACTAACAGCAATTTTTTTTAAAGGCAAGAGATGGTTTATCTTCTTATCTTCATTTAAATTTTGAAATTATTCCAAAATGAACACTTATTATTCTTCATGTCAATGTATGGCAAAACCAATACAGAATTGTAAAGTAAAATAAAAAAATAATTTAAAAAAATAAATAAAATAAAATATGTAAGAGGGGTAACAAAAAAAAAGTAATGTGAGAAATTTTAATAAAGAATAAGTCTTTATAAGTTAAATATAATTCGTTAACGAGAATGCATGCAGCTCCAGCCACCAGGCCCTGTCCTTGAGAGGGGAGGGGATGACCCAGAGGACAGGAGAACATCCCACTGTCCAAGGACTCATGGCTCTGGGTCACTGACTAGGGACTGAAGATGCCAAGAGTAAGGAGCATCTGTTTTCTTTAAGTGGCCTTGTGGGAACATCTCTGAGCCGTGTTGCCTTTTTCCATTTGTTTAACAGTTACAGAATATATCCAGGCAGAAATTCACCACCTGTGCTCTCTACAGTGACAAAAACAGTTCTAGGTAGGGCCCATCATCTTCCCAACAATTCACCGAGGTCTATCCAGTACACCAGAGCATGAGGACTTGAAAGCCTTCTGCCTGGAACACCCTTCCTCCTCCTTGTATCCAGTAGTTACTCCCTGTATCTCTCATAGAGTCCTCAGATCAAATATCTCTTTTTAGAGAAGTCTTTTCTGACCATTCTGTCTAAAATAGCTGCCACCCACCCCAATCACACTGTCACTCTCCACTTCTGCTTTGATTTTATGCATAACATTCATCATCACCTGATATATATAGAGAGAGTGTGTGTGTGCACATGTGTGAAGGCTCTGAGCACTTTGTGTTTGCTCTAGCTCAGATGTCTACAACATGTTGCTGTGTGATAGGCACCTACATCAATCTGGGGTGAATTAATGAATAATTCCAATGTCCTAGGAGAAGGCAATGGCACCCCACTCCAGTACTCTTGCCTGGACAATCCCATGGACGGAGGAGCCTGGAAGGCTGCAGTCCATGGGGTCGCTGAGGGTCAGACACAACTGAGCGACTTCCCTTTCTCTTTTCACTTTCATGCATTGGAGAAGGAAATGGCAACCCACTCCAGTGTTCCTGCCTAGAGAATTCCAGGGACGGGGGAGCCTGGTGGGCTGCTGTCTATGGGGTCACATGGAGTCAGACACGACTGAAGCAACTTGGCAGCAGCAGCAGGGAAAGTGAAATAGACATCCTAACACCGAGATTAGTTTTAGGCTCAAATCTATGGTGTTGAGAGAGGCCCAGAGAGAAGAAAACCAGGAGAATTCAAACTCTGTCCCTGAAGAAGATGAAACCACTTTTGACTTCAAAAATGTATTGACCGGGTAGCATAGAGCCCTGTGTTCACTAAGCTGGTGTTGTAAGTACAATTCCTGTTTGGCACAGTTGCACTTAAGGTCTGGATCCATTTTGCACAATGTAGACACAGGGTCTCTGTATTTGTGTGTGGAGCTCAGGGAACTGCAATTGCCATCACTGCCTAAATGAATGCCACACCCCTTCTCCTGGATCAGCGCTGGGATGGTTGCCAGTAGGCTTTGAGTGATAAATGTGAAAATGTGGGAGACTTTGAATGGTCAACAAAAGCCATCAATCCAGCCATCAAAATAATTCAAATTCATGTCTCGCTGGGTCAGAGTTATCATCTTCATACAGGGGGCTGGGGAAGATATGGGATAATTGATTTCAGCTGCCCAACAGCCTGGATTTGATAAGACTCTTTCCAACCTTGAATCTTCATCTCACCAAACGTCCTGTATTATGATGTAGACCTTCCAAATCACGTGGATCTTCTCCATGTTGAATCTGAGCCACACACTTTGCAACAAGTAACTCGTAAGGCACTCTCCCCGGAGAAAATGGTCTGTTTGATTTATTATGTGACTTTAAGTAGTATGACAGTTTAGAGAATTTGCAGACTTCACAGCCAAAACTATTTCCTTTGGAAAAACATTATTTAGGGTGAGATCCTTGAGAGCAGAGATTGTTTCATTATTCTCTGCATCCACTGGATATAGCAAAATGCTTGCAACATAGGACTCCTTTCAAAAGTATTGGCTGCTCTGTTAAATGACTGAATGACATGAGGTTTGTTTCTAAATCTGCAGGGTTGTGATGCTACTCAGGTTCCCAGGAAAGGCCAAGACACTTTCTGATACTTCAGATTTCATTTTAATGTCTCTTGAAATTGTTCTATTTGTATAACCTACAGGCCATGTATAACACTGAATGATCTCCTGGAAAGCAGTCTGATAACCAGGTTCTGAAAGTGATGATTTTCAATGCAGCCCAAGGCTGACGGACTGAACAAGGAAAGGCAGAGGGTGAAAAGTGCCCTCTGAGACTCCAGTCCAGCCAGGAGAAATAACACATTCATGCCACAGCTCTGTTATGAATATTCCAATCCAACTTCAAATATTGCACTTGAGATGAGGTATCAGGGGCCAGAATGCAGCAAAGTAATACAGCACAAAAAAAGAAATGGAGAAACAAAGAGACCAGAGGCTGGTCTCTTCCAGGAATAAGCAAGTATCTATCTAGAGGCAGACTTTTGCACTGAAACTTAGCTCACATCTCCCACTCATGGAGTGATATGGCCTTTGGCAATGCCACTTAGCCTAAGTCTCTGCCTAGGCAGCACAGTTGTGAAGAAGATCAAGTGAATTAGTAACTATGAATGGGTTTTATATGCTACATGCACTATCCAGATGTCAGTTATTAGGCTCTCAGTATGCAAAAAGAGAGACTGTATTGAATAAAGCAGACCATGTTCACCAACATAATCAAAACTGGTGTTTTCAATACTTCCTGCATTAGGCATACAGCGAGAAAGCCAGTGGTGTGTTGGAACTGGTCCCCAAGACTTCTGAGAAATGATCGTACGCATCATTGTCAAGTCTCCATGTGGCTGGTCTGAAATCAGCCTGGGCGGTAGTTTGTATCTACCTTATCAAATTTGACAAGAACTACAAATCGAGGCCTCTATCCCCACTTGAGAGACAGTTATTAAAATTTTACCATCACACAATTGTGTGTTGTGATAAAATGTGAATTTTTTCACAGTTAATGTTGCTTTTCTTCTTCTTATGTCTAGTACAGGTAATATTTTTCCATTGGCTTTGCACTAGCCCTTTCAGACACCAGCATTCCGATGGATTAACAAACTAATCAGCATTCACCAGAGGAGGGAGAAAAATATAAGCTCTAAATCTGAAGCCTCTGTCCACCTTGCTCAGATGAATTTAAATTCCAAGGTCTATATATTCTTCGATTCCATATGGTACCATGAGGTCTCGGTAAATATCATTCGACGACTCTGATTTAGTAACAGTAACACACACACATTTATATATATATATTCAAGTCATCTGCCATCTGCTGGACTTCGTAAATGAGTCAGAAGCCCCAGTCAATGCAACAGCATTCATGCATACTAACCTCCAACCTTATGGAGATGGTTTGATTCAATAGTTTCTCCCTGACTGTTAAAAAACTATTAACATATTTATATTCTTAAAAGTGTCACTAACCTATAAGTTAATGGAAAGATCACATTTTCTGTCTGTTGGCGCCCATTCAAAGATGAGTTCCACTGCAGAATAAATTTATATATCTCCTAAGAATATGGGGGTGGGAAGGGTTAGCCTTGTTCTTCATTCATCTTGCCCTACATATACCGTAACTCTATCATGAACTTGACTCACGTTTCAAGATTCGGTACCCAAAACAGCAATATTCTCTTCAACCGCGGTCCTGAGAATGAGTCATATAGAACTGTGCCCCAAGTATTGAAGCTTGATTTTTTACCATGAGGAAGATTTGCTTTGGGAAATAGGCATGCTATAGAAAGAGCAAAACGGAAATGTGAAGACATTACAAGAGTTTTGGGTGATTTCTGACCTGCACACTTTCTGCCAGGGCAGCCCAGGGTTCTTTTTTTTTTTTTTTTTTTTGCCTTCTCAATTTTGAATAGCCTAGTGTTTAAAGGATCATTTTGTCCTTCCACCCCCTGCTCCCCAATCGAAACAACAAAAGAAGGAATTTAACCTCATATCCTCGCTCTGAAATTAGCTCTATTGTCAAAAGATGACAGCTGTATCCTGATTTCAAGAATTTCATGTTGGAATAAAACAGCGTTTTTGAAACCATTGTGTTACTTCAAACAGATCTGTAATGGTCCCTCGGCAAACCATTTGCAGAAGACGTGGGTAAGTAAGATAAAAAGACACCATTTCTAAAGAGTTGCTTTTATGGTCTAGGTCAGAGTGCTCTCTCCACGTTGTTCATTCCCAGTCGAATTCCCTAATAGTCTATCTCCTCCGCGAACAGATGCCCGGCCTCATGTCGGAACCAGATCGCGCCACCGCTGAGATGCTATCCAGCTCCTTCTTACTGAGCCGTTTCCCTAGCAGATGGTGCGATGCTGCAGGCATACTCCTTCCTGTTAATTACCAGCCTTCGCTACAGATGGAAATGTCAGTCAGCCTCACAGGTCCTGGTTCCTGCCATTGCCTCAGTCCATAGCCCCTCTACCTAGGCAAGACGCTGCCAACACACACCATGTGTTTTGTGACTGCTGACTAGGCAGGCAACAAAAAACAACTTACTTCATGAATATTCATGGCGGAATGTTTAAAGTTCTGTTCATCTGCGATGCTTATAGATCTGCTTAAAGGGGGTTGCACCTTCCTAAGAACACTCTGCCCCTTGTTTATCTACACTGAAGAGATGTGAGTTACCAAAGTGAGTTGCCATGGCAACAGAGAGAGGACCATTAAATGTCGGCCATTTGGAGCCTTCTGTGGGCACATCAATTTCTGACTAACGCTCTTCCCATACCTTTCAGTGTCACTTAATTATTCTTGTCCTGCCATAACAGACCAATAGTCACCAAGCTGAACTGATTAGCTAATAACAGCGGGCTTTTATTAAACCCTGATTATCTCATCTGCACATACATACCCCAAAATGAATTCCTTGTTCCTTCCTGGTGTGTAAACATACTAAATGCAGATAAACGAATTTCAGCAGTCATTCTTTGTTCCTTAAGTCAAAATCTTTTATCCTCTGTGGACAACCCTTTGGGAATCAAAAATGGGTATCTTTACAGCTTTATGCAAGAAAGTTAGGGCACAGGTTTTGAGAGCAGAGAAACAGAGGGGAAACCTGAATCAGGCATTTTACTGAAGGTGATTCAGACAAGACTTCCTCAACTGGTACATTCTCCAGGATGCTGTGTTTAGAGGTAAGGTGATGGAGAATGTCACAGCCACTCAGCATCATGTCTTCCCAGCAGGCCTTCCTGTCTCTATGATTTAATGCAGAGAAAAAATATTAAGTATCCCAAACACAGGCAAAAAGCTTCAAGTGAAGGTCATTTTCCTCAAGACAAAGTCTCTCAGCACACTGGGAGAGGCAGCTTTCATGAGTCCTGAAAGATTTATTTTTTAAATAATGAGAATTGTTTTTCCTTAGGTATTTCTTGCTGTGGAATGAGGTTCCACCCTATGTGATTTCTAGTGGGGAGGAGAATAGTCAGAGAGAGTATGGGAGGTGTGAGCATTCCTGAGCTGGAGAACTGTACATAGTAGGGCAAGCCGGGAGACATTCTTTGGGCATCCCCATAATCATGAAGCTTAGGTCTTCTTTCCAGATTCCCTTTTAAGAGGAAAATTTGATCTGTATGCTTTTCATGTTTAGAAGGGAAAGAAAGCATGTTTAGGTATTTTACAAGCAAAACAGAGAGAAGCTTATTCTGAATGGAGCAGCTGGAAACAAAACAAAACTATGCTACATATATTTTCCAGGTGGTGCTAGTGGTAAAGAACCCACCTGCCAATGCAGGAGACATGGGCTCAATCCTGGGTTGGGAAGATCCCCGGAGGAGGGCATGACAACCCACTCCGGTATTCTTTTCTGGAGAATCCCATGAACCGAAGAGCCAGACCGCCTAAAGTCCATGGGGTCACAAAGAGTGGGATGTGACTGAATGCGCACGCGCACACACACACACACACACACACACACACACACACACCTCATGAGGTGCTAGGAGAAGCTGCTCCAGAGTTGGTATGAAGATGACATCAGGAGAGTAGCCAGAACCCTCCATCCCCTGGGTCAATATTCATGACTGTGTCTCTCAATGAATACATGCAACGGTGGTGCGTATAAGTGCTTAACAGGCTCACTGGAAAAATAATGATGTTTAAAGATGTATATACATTATACATAATTTCATTATAAATATTATTCACAGAAAGGATGTGTATCACATCATGTACAAATAATAATAAAGTATGTAACACTGTTTATTATAGACTCTATACAAGCTGTATATAAATTGATTCTTACAGAATGTTATCATTTATTTTTGCCAACTCATATCTGTAGCCGATCTGTGATTTCAATTCAACCATGATTTGAAAACTCAATTGTATTTCTTTTCTGATAGCTCTATTCCTATTAAATTTATTATCATTACATCTGAAAGATGATCTATTATTAAACACTTTTCTCACTCTCACACACACTATATTCATTAAGCTGAAACCTCTTTCAGCTTCATCAGTATGAATGTCAGAATTTCACCCATTGTTCAGTAGCGTGAGTGGCTTATTTGCTTAACTGGATAACAGTATTTAAATACTAAAGAATATTTCTTCAATTCTTTTGTGCCTTTCACAAGGTAGTGACTACCTGCACAACACATGTTTAACTGTACTAAGTATTATTAATATTTTCTCCATCACTATCTCAAGCCTAGTCAGTCACCAAAACAATAAATCAAGCTTTTATTTGTAGTGTTTGCCAATTTCTGTAGTATAAATACTCCAGCCATGGGAAATATCAAGCTACTGACATGATATCATTGAATGTAAATCGGGGAAAAGATATGGAGTAGAACATTTGACTTTTAATAGTGGCCACACTTAACAGCCAACTTACAAAATTCCTGAAAATTCAGCATAGACTCTTGAAGGCTAGCGTGAGTCAGCCCAAATACCAACTTCATAGCCTTATCTTTATGCTTTTTTTACCTCTCACCTCTTTCACAGGAATAAAGTCATATTCCAAATATGTGTGCTCCACATTTGTGAAGTTACATAAATTTGCAAAGTCCTAGTTAGGAGGAGCTTAATAAATTGTTGAATAAATTGAATTGAATGGATGCACACTTAATGAAGCTAGTTGAAAAGATGAAATGCAAACACATGGAAAGTTTAATGACATTTGGCTGGCTTTCGCTTTGTGCCAAGAGAGCTTTCCTAGGAAAATAAAACTTCAGAGGGGAGCAGGACTTTTCCATATAGTGGAGTCTGGTTAGGGCAGGTCAGGGACTTGACTTGAGCTTAGAAGATGGTTAGGACTTGGTTAGATGGAGAAGAAAAAAAGGAAATTTCAGTAATTAATCCAAGGAGTGCTTCTTAAGTGATCGCTAGTCACTGTGCACATCATATTGCATACTATTAACAATTCTCAAAAGACATCACACAATTCTAGAGAATGTTCATCTTTATGCAATTGGAAGGACTCGAAATAAAACTCAAAAACTAGTTAAGGTATTTAAGTACTAAGTTTACAAGCAATGTATTTAAAAGAGAAGGAAAAAAATTAGTTTCCTTTAAACAACAGTATCTTTTCAGCTTCTCTAGGAAGTAACAGCAATGCAATCTCATCAGTAAACCAAAACTTGCTCATGAAACTCTGCAGATAAATGAAAACTCTGAATTTGGGCTTCTCAGAAGAGAAATGGAGCATGTGTGAAATGACAGGTCAAAATGATAAAAGCTTTGGCTACAATTAGTCTTCATTTGCGGACTGGGACTTGGAGAATTACCTCCTTTACCAGCATCTATCCTGAATGAGGGGGTTCAACACTGGTTCCAGGGGCAGCCTAAAGGAAATCAGTCCTGAATATTCCTTGGAAGGACTGATGCTGAAACTGAAACTCCAATATTTTGGCTACCTGATGCAAAGAGCTGACTCATTAGGAAAGACCCTAATGCTGGTAAAAATTGAAGAATGGAGGAGAAGGAGATGACAGAGGGCGAGGTGGTTGGATGGCATCACCAACTTGATGGACATGAGTTTCAGCAAACTCCAGGAGATAGTGAAGGACAGGGAAGCCTGGCATGCTGCAGTCCATGGGGTAGCAAAGAGTGGACATGCCTGAGCCACTGAAAAACAGCAACCAGGGGCAGGTGCAGGGGAATGTTAGCCCTTCCGTTTCTGACAATGGGAAGGAAGGAATGACAGACAGATCTCTGGGGGAGGGGGCAGGAAGTGTACACTTTTGCCATTAAAGGAGAAAGAAGGCCTATAATTTTAAATGGAGAAATATCTAAACCTTGAACATATGGAAACCCCAAATAGTTCATAGAAAAGTAAATATTGGAAAAATGAGCAAAATAATAAAAATGGAACCTTGTTTGATCTTTTCAGCAATGTAAAATCATAAGATGTATTTTAAAAATGAGCACAGACCATAGAAGTTATTATGTTGTTGCCTCTTCAGACACAATGAGATTGATGTGCTCACGCTGCTATGAGTTGTTGTTAATTTGCTTCTAGAAATCAACCTGACATCAGTATGTAGAACTGTAAACACATGCATACTTTTAGCTAGCATTTCCAGATCCTGAAGAAAGAATCACAAGTATAATGTAAGAATTGTTATTTTTTTAAAGAAAATAAACCCCTAAATTTATATAAGAAAAATGGTTAAGCATATTATGGTCCATATATCTATCTGTCTCAAGCATTTTTTTTTAAGTGTCAGTTGCTCAGTCATGTCTAACTTTTTATGACCCATGGACTATAGCCTGCCTGGGTCCTCTGTCCATGAAATTCTCCAGGCAAGAGTACTGGAGTGCATTGCCATTCTCTTCTCCAGAGGATCTTCCCCATTCAGGGATCAAACCCAGGTCTCCTGCACTGCAGATTTTTTCTGTCTGAGCCACCAGGGTAGCCCATCCATCTATCCATCTATCTATCTACCTGTGTATCTATCTATGTGTCTATCTATCAATCTATTTATCTAATTAATGAACTAATTATCTAGAAAAATCATCACAGGAAGAAAATATAACAAAATGTTGAAAGTGGCTATTACTAAGTAACACATGAAGGGTGATCCGGGGACTCTGATTACATTTTGTAAATTTTCAACATTAAGCAAATCCATTGTGTCATCCAACAGAAATCAAATTTAGTTTAGAAAAGACACACACTTCTTTTCAGGGAATAAGGTTTGAATCCAAATAGACCTAGAATTAAAAGACTCTCTCTGTGCAATATAATTTAAAAATCATTTGCTCATAGGTCTAATATTTCAGTCTTCCCTGGTGGCTCAGATGGTAAAGAATCCGCCTGCAATGCAAGAGACCCAGTTTTGATCCTAGGGGTGGGAAGATCCCCTGGAGAAGGGAATGGCAACCCACTCCAGTATTCTTGCCTGGAGAATCCCATGGACAGATGACCCAGGCGGGCTACAGTCCATGGGGTGGCGAAGAGTCAGACACAACTGAGCAACTGACACTTTCACTTATATTTCATGTGTTTTTAAAGGGGGGTAATAATCGGATACTTCCATGGTTACCATGAAGATGACACAGGCACCTCAGAGTGCTTGACGTAGGTATGCAGGTGTTCAGTTTGTGCTAATTTCCTTCCTCCAAGTCAAGACACTTCTGAATGGTGCTATCTAATGAAGTGAAAAACCAGAATAAGATCTTTTTCAGTCTCACTAGTTTTATCAAACAGTGTCCTCCACATTCTTTCAACCTAGAGAGGGCCAAGCCCAGGGAACGCTAATAAGCCTCCTGAACACAAGCCCCGCTGGCTGAGCCTTTGGTGCTGTCCCGCGCATCTGCCAGGTTGGATCCTGCTCCCGAGTTTGCCAAAAATCTGATCCCTCAGTTCAGACTGCCTGCTCAAGACATGTGGGCCAGCCTGAAAGCAGAAAGACAAAATTTTGGACAGCCATTCCCCAAACCATAACCCCAACAGATGTCTGTGTGGAGGACCCGGACCTCTTACGGGAAAGGAAGAGCAGCTTGTTCAAAGGCATCACAGTTCCTCTGCCCGAAAATGAGGCAGGAACTGGAGATGTGTCTCTGAGACAGAAAGCAGAGTCAGAAAGCAGCAAAGAGTTGGCGTGCGTTTGAAAGAGGCAAAGGAGTGAAATCTGCTCCTGGCCATCGCAGGAGGCTGACACAATCCAGGCTTACTCTGGGGATGGCCCTGGTGCCAATGATGGAGGCCACGTGGCTTCTAATGTGGCCAGGCCCTGCTGCAGCCCAGAAGACCAAGTGAGCAGCCAGATTCCACCCAAGGACAGAACCAGCTTTAGCAGCTGATGGGTAAATTAGCTTCAGGCCCACCAGGTGGAGGGACGTTTGAATCTTTCCCTTATCGATAGAAAAAGAAGAGAGCATTTTAGGGAACAGAGCTACCATCAACTCTACTTTTTTTTCGTTTTAGTTTCTTATTGCAGACTCCTTTGCGGTACAAGGAGAAAGGGACAGTAGAATAGACAGCCTTGGAGCCTGAAGAATATGGATTCGTGACATATCAGAGTGTGGAAAGTTGGTCAGGAGTCTGCATGGTTTTCAAGCAGAATTCCACTCTTGTCAAAGGAAAGCTTACAAGGTGATGTCAGCTCTTGAGAACAGAGCACAGCTTTGTATTACCAGCTCTTTTAAAAATGCTGGACCCCTAATATTTGCACAGAAAATATTATTGACCTGCTTCTGCTTCTAAGATTTTACCTCTATGTAGAGCGGACTGTCTTCATAATCTCCTGTCCCCGGAAGGTGCCCTAGCAGAGACTGCAGCCTTATCCTGAAAGCATGGCAGAAGAGGTTCCTAAATTGAGCAGAAACCTGCACCAAGTACAGTGAAATTCAGGGAAAGCCAACGCCCGGCCTTTTGAGCACTGTCCTGCCACCTGGTGGCTGGATCACTAAATTGCAAGGGCAGTTTTCTGTCCTCCGCGAGCCTGTTCAGTGAATTTGCAAAACCATCCTGAGGTGAAGCCATTTAGACAAATGTCAGAGAGATGCGAGCATTTCAGAAGGATGAGTAGGGGATAAAAAAATAAGCATATGTTGTGAGAAAAAATAGCTTCCCTGATGAGAAAGAGGCCAAATCAGTTGTGAGTGGGCAGGCAGGGAACAGAGGAAGCAAGTGTAGCCCCCGGGATGTGGGCAAGAGACCACACGGCCAGGCGAGTGGCTTATTCCAGGAAGAGCTGCCTCGCCGCCAGGCTGAGGTCAGCAGTTCCTACGCAGCCCTGAGAGAGGGGGTCTGGTGCCGTTCTGGTTTCCTCTTTCTCTGGGATTTTAAGCCCATATTTTAAAGCCTTTCCAAGATGGCAGAAAAGTCCTTTGCTTTCTTAACCATCAGCAAGCCCCATCTCCATTTTTGTTTTCTTCCTCCCGCTTGTGTTTACTTCATTCCTGCCTCTTGCTTTATTCAACAGGCATTAACCACCTTCTCGGCGTGGGCGATTTTTCAGTGGGTGTGTGGTAGACACAGTTAACGTGGGGAACACAGAGAAAATGGAGGAGGGGAGAAAAATAAGCTGACAGAGCCCAGAGAGACAGATGTAACACAGGGCCAGCCCTGGGGCTTGGAAGAGAACAGATGCGGGACCCCACCCTGGAGGAGGGGGGCTCCGAGAGGATCGTGGGCACAGAAACTGTCCGGGTGATAGCCAAGGATGCATAAGAGTCCCCAGGATGGGTGTCAGTGGGGACACATCAAACAGAAGGAAGGTGGATAAAAGGGGATTAAAAAGGAAAGACATGCCCATGCAGGGGCTTCCCAGATGGCACTGGCGGTAAAGAACCTGCCTGCCAATGCAGGAGGCTTAAGAGACACAGGTTCAGTCCCTTGGTCGGGAAGGTCCCTGGAGGAGAGCGTGGCAACCCACTCCAGTACTCTTGCCTGGAGGCTCCCATGGACAGAGGAGCCTGGCGGGCTACAGTCCATAGGGTCACAAAGAGTCAGACACGACTGAGCGGCTGAGTGTGCATGCCTATGGAGGTTTAAGAGGGACTCCTTCCTGGGGAGAGCAAGCCAGAGACACAATTAGTAGGCTTGCAAAGATCAAACCATGAAGCTAGGATGGTGGCTTTCATTTACCATAGTAATCTGGAATCCTGCTTGAGAATCTGGGCAGGGAGGAGAGGCCACCTGACAGATACAGATGAACATTCTGGAAAGATTACCTGCCTTGTAGTCAGGAAGGAACAGCTCTGGTGGCCCAGGGCTGCTCTGCCAAGGAGGCCTTTAGAAGCAGTTAAGCCACTGAAGGCCAGTGTGGATGAAGCCAGGTTTCAAGAGCTGTTTGGGAAGCAGGACTGACTGACCTCGCCTCTCACTGTCCACCCAGGGGCTCAGTTTGGCTCCTGGGTTTGATTTACCAGATGGCCATTTTGGCATTCTTAGACTGGAAATACAGAATGGGAACCACTTTGGGGAGAAGGTTACATGTGGCTTGCACATTTGGGGTGTTCAGTCATTACATCTTTAGGCACGTGGGTGCCAAGACCAGGGCTAAGAGCTGGAGATTGGCAATCTCCTCTCACCTTTTTCCTCCTCCTCCTTCTCCTTCTTCTTCTCATTTATAACCTGTCTTCACTCTTTCCTTACTTTGTTCTTTAAAGAGAAACTTATTAGGACTCAGAGTCCAGAAAATAAAGTTTATGGGGAGGGAGGACATTGAATTGGTGCTTTAAGATGTCCACCAGAGGCCTGCTCTAAAAATGCGTAAATGGTTAGGAGAATGTGCTGAACCATTTGGCCATTTCCAGAAACTTATTTTACCTATATAGAAGCCTGGGTGTCAGTGGAAACAGGTGGGAAAGTGGTAAGAAAACAGTTTTTCATGAAGTCAAGAGAGGTTCTGGCCTTGACCCCTGAAAGAATATATGGAGAACTTTTTTTAAATGTGTGTACAGGCCTTAAATTTTGATCCTAGCTGGATTTACGGACTGTCCTATTTTTCAAACCAATCAAGGGTTGATGGCCAGAGAAATCTTTTACTTAGAGACTTTGACTGCTCCAGCTGGTTAAAGATGAGAGACTTCTCAATCCATTGATAGAATGATCCGGCTCTTCCAAACTTATGCCCCATTAAAAGTCCTAACTATGGCCCATGGACATCTCAAAATAAAGATTTAGGATAGATCCCAACACTACTGACAGGTAATCGATGAATCTCGGCTGAACGTGCAGCATCACCAGCATGGCCCCACCCACACTAACCCCTTGTCACTCCCCTCATCTCCACATTGCCTTCTCAAAATAAGAGTGTAGTGGCAGAAAGTGAAGAGGAACTAAAAAGCCTCTTGATGAAAGTGAAAGAGGAGAGTGAAAAAGTTGGCTTAAAGCTCAACATTCAGAAAACGAAAATTATGGCATCTGGTCCGATCACTTCATGGGAAATAGATGGGGAAACAGTGTCAGCATTTATTTTTTGGGGCTCCAAAATCACTGCAGATGGTTATTGCAGCCATGAAATTAAGAAGCTTACTCCTTGGAAAGAAAGTTATGACCAACCTAGATAGCATATTGAAAAGCAGAGACATTACTTTGCCAACAAAGGTCTGTCTAGTCACGGCTACGGTTTTTCCTGTATGTATGGATGTGAGAGTTGGACTGTGAAGAAAGATGAGTGCTGAAGAATTGATGCTTTTGAACTGTGGTGTTGGAAAAGACTCTTGAGAGTCCCTTGGACTGCAAAGAGGTCCAATCAGTCCATTCCAAAGGAGATCAGCCCTGGGTGTTCTTTGGAAGGAATGATGCTAAAGCTGAAACTCCAATACTTTGGCCACCTCATGGGAAGACTTGACTGATTGGAAAAGACTCTGATGCTGGGAGGGGTTGGGGGCAGGACGAGAAGGGGACGACAGAGGATGAGATGGCTGGATGGCATCACTGACTCGATGGACGTGAGTTTGGGTGAACTCTGGGAGTTGGTGATAGACAGGGAGGCCTGGCGTGCTGCAATTCATGGGGTCGTAAAGAGTCGGACACGACTGAGCGACTGAACTGACCTAAAGCCTTCTTACATCAAGCAAATAATAGAATGGATAGAACATGTCCTTTCAACATCATCTAAACCACCAAATTCAAATAAAAAGGAAAATCCCGCAAGTCTTTGAAAATGGCAGAAACGTGGTGTCCACGGCAGGAGCAAAGATACTTGGATCCTGCTGGACGTCCTGAACTTGCATGGCATCAGAGAAAAATATTCCAAACTCTGGGGTCAAAGGCACGATGTTCAAATCGCATCTCTACCTCTCCCGTGTTACTTATTCTTTCTGTTTTCTGATTTTCTCAGTGGTCAAATGGGAATAAAAGTACCTACCTGTACTAGTCAGGATTCTCCAGAGAAACAGAACCAGCAGAATATAATTGTAGTATATATAATGAAGTGTTAGTCACTCAATCATGTCCAACTCTTTGCAACCCTGTGAACTGTAGCCTTCCAGGCTCCTCTGTCCATGGAATTCTCCATGCAAGAATACTGGAGTAGGTTTCCATTCCTTTTGCCATGGGCTAGGCATTGAACCCAGGTCTCCTGCATTGCAGGCAGATGCTTTACCATCTGAGCCACCAGGGAAGCCCAGGTATGTATAAGAGGAGCTTTATTGTAGGGATTCTCCCATGGTGTAATGGAGTCTGAGAAATTCCTAGGTCTACCTTCTGCAAGTTAGAGAACCAAGAGAGCCAGTGGCGTAATTCAAGCCCTAAGATTGAGAACTGGGGAGTCTGGGATATAGTCCAGGTCAAGGATGGATGTCTCAGCTCAGAGAGATAGAGATTCACACTTCTGTCTTTTTGTTCCAGTCAAGCCCTCAAGTTTTGGATGATGTTTAATATTCAGTTCAGTTCAGTTCAGCCGCTCAGTAGTGTCCGACTCTTTGTAACCACATGAATTGCAGCATGCCAGGCCTCCCTGTCGATCACCAACTCCCGGAGCTCACCCAAACTCATGTCCATCAAGTCGGTGATGCCATCCAGCCATCTCATCCTCTGCCATCCCCTTCTCCTCCTGCCCCCAATCCCTCCCAGCATCAGAGTCTTTTCTAATCAGTCAACTCTTCACATGAGGTGGCCAAAGTATTGGAGCTGCAGCTTTAGCATCATTCCTTCCAAAGAACACTTAGGACTGATCTCCTTCAGAATGGACTGGTTGGATCTCTTTGCAGTCCAGGGGACTTTCAAGAGTCTTCTCCAACACCACAGTTCAAAAGCATCAATTCTTTGGTGCTCAGCTTTCTTCGCAGTCCAACTCTCACATCCATATATGACCACTGGAAAAACCATGGCCTTGACTAGATGGACCTTTGTTGGCAAAGTAATGTCTCTGCTTTTGAATATGCTATCTAGGTTGGTCATAACTTTCCTTCTAAGGAGTAAGTGTCTTTTAATTTCATGGCTGCAATCACCATCTGCAGATTTTGGAGCCCCCCCGAAATAAAGTCTGACACGGTTTCCACTGTTTCCCCATCTATTTCCCACTAAGTGATGGGGCCAGATGCCATGATCTTCGTTTTCTGAATGTTGAGCTTTAAGCCAACTTTTTCACTCTCCTCTTTCACTTTCATCAAGAGGCTTTTTAGTTCCTCTTCATTTTCTGCCATAAGGGTGGTGTCATCTGCATATCTGAGGTTATTGATATTTCTCCCAGCAATCTTGATTCCAGCTTGTGCTTCTTCCATCCCAGCGTTTCTCATGATGTACTCTGCATATAAGTGAAATAAGCAGAGTGACAATATACAGCCTTGACGTACTCCTTTTCCTATTTGGAACCAGTCTGTTGTTCCATGTCCAGTTCTAACTGTTGCTTCCTGACCTGCATATAGGTTTCTCAAGAGGCAGGTCAGGTGGTCTGGTATTCCCATCTCTTTCAGAATTTTCCACAGTTTATTGTGATCCACACAATCAAAGGGTTTGGCATAGTCAATAAAGCAGAAATAGATGTTTTTCTGGAACTCTCTTGCTTTTCCGTGATCCAGCAGATATTTAATATTGGTGAGGTTCAAATGCTAATTTCTTTCCTGGATCCCCTTACATACATACCCAGAAACAATGTTTTAACAGTTATCTGGGCATCTCCTAGCCCAGTCTAGTTGACACATAAAAGTAACCATCACACTACCTTACAGGATTTTCATGAGAATTAAGTGAGATGATAATAATTGAAAGAATCTTTATTTATTTATTTATTTTGCTAAATTGCTTCAGTCTCATCCAACTCTTTGCAACCCCATGGATTATAGCTCAGTAGGCTTCTCTGTTCATGGGGATTCTTTAGGCAAGAACACTGGAGTGGGTTGCAATTTCCTTCTCTAGGGGATCTTCCCAACCCAGGGACCAAACCTGTGTCTCTTATGTCTCTTGCATTGGCAGGTGGGTTCTTTACCCCTAGCGCCACCTGGGAAGAATCTTTCCTCTTAAGAATTCCTCTACCACCGTGTGGCTTTTCTTTTATCAATGCCCCATCATTGTTCAAGCAATCAAGCCAGTGCAGGGCCTCCACAAACACTGTAATCTTTGCACTGCACATTCTTTTGTTCCCACTCACCTCAAGGACCTCTAAATGTTTCTCAGGTCTTAAGCACAGTGTCCTCTTAGAAGTCTTCCATGACATTCCAGAATGAGAAGTGCCCCTCAGTCCCGTAAACACAAGGTTTTCTCAGTAAGATATAGACTGAGATATCTCTTTCTCCTGCAAGATATAGCCAAGAAACTTAGCATGGCCACAGTGCTCTTAACTTGATCCTCCTTACTCTTTCTGGCTTGTCTCTTATCGTTCCTCTCAAATTTGCATCTCCATGGATGACTTGGGTCCCCTGTCTCTGACTTCCACCTCTTCCCATGTGGTTCACTTAGCTGTCTCCTTCACTGGAGGCTTCGCCATACTCCCAACTCTGGTCCGCATGCCCCGTGTCTCCTATCATAGCCCTGATCCTGCTGGGTATGAACCATCTGCTCTTCTATCTGTCTCACCAGGCTGGGAACTCCTGGAGAGCAGACTTAATGTTGGCCATTTTCATAACCTTATTTCCTGTTGCAATGCTTAACACACAGTAGTGTGGATATTCAAGTAAATAAATATAGCAAACTGCCTGCCCAGCTGATGCATAGTTTTACAAAGCTCCTTCATTAATCTTCTCCTGTGGCTCTTGACTGTCCTGACACCACCTCATCTTCCCAGTCTCAAATGGGAGATCAAAGACTGACTTTCTTTTACATGATACAGCAGGCTTAACACTCAAAGGGAATGTCTTTAAACCAAGGGAAGTTTTATTTCAAGAGGAAATATGTGTTTTAACTTGGTTAGCAATAGGGAAGAATTTGGGGCTACTTGCTTTTGATGGGTTTGTTACAACACTGTTTCGAACTATTCGAACTAAATAGAACTATCTGAATCATTTGTAGATTCCTGGTGCCATTTCCAGACTGACAGCATCACAGACTCTGGAGGTACAGGGACTGACACTTTGGGGATCTCCCTTCAGAATGGCTGTCCTGTGACCTATGAAGTCATTATGCAGAGAGTAGAAGTAAGTGTCCAACTAGACAAAATGCACTGACCATGCAAATGACCTAATTCTTCCTGGATTTTCTGAAAATCAATAGGTGGTCTTTTGCAAGCATGAGATACATTTGTGTGTGTGTGCATCTTAGTCTCTCGGTGATGTCTGACTCTCTGTGACCCCGAGGACTGCAGGCCACTGGGCTCCTCTATCCATGGAATTTTCCAGTCAAGAACACTGGAGTGAGTAGCCATTTCCTTCTCCAGGGGATCTTCTCAACCCAGGGATTTAGCCCAGGTCTCCTACATTGCAGGCAGAGTCTTTACTACCTGAGCTACTAGGGAAGCCCATGAATACTGGAGTGGGTAGCCTATCCCATCTCCAGTGGATCTTCCTGACTCAGAAATTGGACCAGGGTCTCCTGAATTGCAGGTGGACTCTTTATCAGCTGAGCTACCAGGGAAGACTTTTTTTTTTTTTCTTTCTCACCATCAAAGTGGAGGGGGTGCTCACTTAAAGCCTGTAGGGGTTGATTTTCTCAACACCCAGGTGGGAACAGGCTCTAAGGCAGATACCATTTCATTTTAAAAGGTGAAAAATGCCCTTAGCATAAATGCACAATGTAGATATTAATTCTCACATGTAGCACTATTTCGTCAATTCATTAAGGAAAAGCCTAAGGCTCGGAGGTGAGGTGACTCACCCAGAGCTCCTATGTGGCAGAACCAGCTTCTAGGGGTATTTCTCTCAGCACATCCCATGTTATTCCCAGCACAGCAGTGGACTCCACTATCCAGCCATGTTTTCACCACTCTGTGTTTATTTGTTGTCTCTAAGTCGTGTCCGACTCTTCGTGACCCCATGGATTGTGGCACCCCAGTCTCTTCTGTTCTTCACTATCTCCAGGAGCTTGCTCAGACCCATTGCTATTGAGTCAGTGATGCCAGCTCATCATCTGTTGTCCCTTTCTCCTCCCACCCTCAATCTTTCCCAGCGTCAGGGTCTTTTCCATTGAGTCGGCGCTTCGCATCAGGTGTCCAAAATATTGGAGCTTTGGCTTCAGCATCAGTCCTTCCAGTGAATATTCAGGGTTTCCTTTAGGGTTGACTGGTTTGTTTTCTCCTATATTTTGTACTTACCTCTAAATTAAATTTAAATGGACTCATTTTCTTGATACAGAGATTGTGTGTGTGTTTCTTCTGGTTTTCTAATACTTTGGGAAAAAATAATATGATGTTAGTGAAAAGAACACTTAAAAAAGAAAAACACATGAAAACCATTAGATCGGTTGGGTAATGTGGGCAATGTGAAACAAGCTATCATCAGATCCATAAATTTGATAGGTACATAGATACATGAATACAGATACAGATCAATATCTGAAGGCACTGGAGAGCAAGCACGAAAAAGACCTTACCCCTTGAAGGAAAGGAAGCACACTGGATGAGGGTCACGTGCAGGAGGGTCCTCCTCGAGGTGATCCAAGCATACCCAGTACAGCTGCTAGGAGTCAGGTACAAGGCTGAAGTCTTTGTGGCTTGAGGCATCTCAGGAATGGAGTTTGGGCCACCAAAGAGGTTAGAAATTAAATGCATAATTAAAATCTGAGCTTTTCACTCCATATACATTATACCTCAATTTTTAAGAAAATAGGGCTTCCCTGGTAGCTCAGTTGGTAAAGAATCCACCTGCAATGCAGGAGACCCCGGTTCGATTCCTGGGTTGGGAAGATCTGCTGGAGACAGGATAGGCTAACCACTCCAGTTTTCTTGGGCTTCCCTGGTGGCTCAGATGGTAAAAAATCTGCGTACACTGCAGGAGACCTGGGTTCAATCCCTGGGTTGGGAAGATTCCCCTCCAGAAGGGAAAGGCTGCCCACTCCAGTATTCTGGCCTGGAGAATTCCATGGACTGAGCGACTTTCATTTCACCTAAAAAAAAAAAAAAGATTTAAATCTGAATTTATTTCTTATTGCCTAATACACATACATCACACAATCTCTATGACCTTAGTTTCTTTATCTGAAAAACGTGTGTGCGTATCAGTGTGTGTGCCTGCTCAGTCATGTCCAACTCTTTTGCAACCCTATGGATTGTAGCCTGTCAGACTTCCTTGTCCATGGGGTTTTCCGGGCAGGACTACTGAAGTGGGACGTTTCCTTCTCCAGGGGATGTTCCTGACCCAGGGATCGAACCCACATCTCTTACATTTCCTGCATTGGCAGGCAGATTCTTCACCACTACTGCGCCTGGGAAGCCCTGTTTCTTCATCTGAAAAACATAACAGACACTATTTATTGAAAACCTGCCTTGTGCCAGACGTTCTTGATACCCAAACAAACATCCGCTCTTAACTTCACAATGATCCTGGGAGGGAAGTAGAGCTATTTGACTTGACCTGGATCAGGCTGAGCCCACAGGTCACACAGACATTATTGTATGGGTTCCCTCCTTCTCTATAAGATTGTTGGGAAGATCAGACTTCAGATGTAGTGTAAACGGGTGTTTGTTGGTTTTATGTTATTACAACTACTGATTCCTCATCATGAAGAAGAAACATCTACCTTGTTGTTGAGACAGAGGCCATCTTGGTCTCCACTCTCCAGTTTCCAAAGCTATGTCTCATCTCTTTTGTCTGACGAGATGACTATGCTGGGGACTCTCCACCTCTCTGCCTTGTTTCCAGAGTTTGACATTCTGAAAAATCCAAAGAGTGAGGCGAGCAGCTGTAGAAAAGTAAAGACACATTTGCAAGATGCTGTGTGGCACTTTTCTTCCCTCTTGCTCCCCTAAATGCAGACAGAGTGCAGTGTGACTAATTACACCGGGAGGAAAGCAGAAGCTCTCAAGTTAAAGTATTTTGGTAATCATGTTTACCGCGGGTAAAGTACGTCTGCATTAAATAAGTCAAAACACAGTGCGCAAAATTTGGAATGATTCCTTGAGCACTGCAAGGACGGAGTTAGATGCAGAAATGATATAATGTCCAAGTCGAAACACTACAAGAGAAGATAAACCATCTGCTTCAACTAACTAGGATCCACTTGAAAATGCTAATCGTATGCCAGTAGGATGATTAAACTACATTAAAAAAAACACACACACACTTTTTCGGTAAGACATACAATGCATTTATCAGTGAGATTGAGCTGCCTACAGATGGGAGGAAAGTTATTAGCTAAATGAGATGACCATCAGTATCAAAATGTGAGTCATAGGTTTTTAGAAGTCTTATTGATTGCCTAGGCTCGGTTCTGCCTCTGTGTTTGCAGATGGTCCAGAGAAGGTACTTAACTTGCCTAAAGACCCACGGAAGTTTAATGAGAGATGAAGAAACTGCTCTAAATTCACTGCTCTTACCGTGACTCTTTTAGTGGAGAACTGAGTCCTTCATTGATGGGAAAATGCAACCCCATCATTACTCAATCATAGCCATGTTGATGCCAGGGTCCAAAGAGACCTTTACACATTTCTAAGTGCAGAGTGCTAACTTCTCATTTTCTGAGCAAAGTACCTGGATAAGAGAAGAGTCACTGTTTTCTCCACCACAACACCTCCGGAATGTGCAGCACACACATACTCTTGGAGACAACCTGCTCTCGAATTGAGGCAGATGAAGCTCTCGGCACGGACCTCAGCCTGGGGCACACCTTTCCTCTCTGCTATCAAGGACATGACGTTGCTGGTGATGTAGTGCGTGCAATAGCACATTTTTGAGTGCTCTCTCTATAACTGTTGAGCATTTACACCTAAGATTACACTTAACCCTGCCAAAATTTCTGTATTAGATTGTGAGGGCTGCTGTAACAAAGCTCCACCAACTGAAAAACTTCATCAATAGAAAGACATTGGCTCACAGTTCTGGAGGCCAGAAGCCCAAGGTCAAGGTGGGTCAGCCCTTCCTTCTGAGGGCTGTGAGGGAAGGTTCCAGGCTTTTCCTCTTGGCTTGTAGATGCCTGTCTTCTGCCTGTATCTTCATGTCCTCCTCGCTCTCTATGTGCCCTGGTCCAAATGCTCCCTTCTTTTAAGGACACCAGTCATAAATGTTTAGAGCCACCCAAATGACCCCATTTTCACTCGACTTGTAAAGACTCTATCTCCAAATAAATCACTTTCTAAAATGCTGGAAGGTTTGGACTTCAACTGACACATTTCATGGAGGGCATAATTAAGCCCATAACACGTGGCTGTTATATATATATATTTTATTCTCATCCTGGTATTGAGGTAACCGAGGTTCAGAGATGGTGACTAATGAGCTCAGAGTCACAAAGCTGGTAGGAAGCAGAATTTGCCTGAAGCCACAGGACCAAATGGAAAGCTTTTGTTTTTCTTTCTAAAAACACTGTGTGTGTGTGTATATATATATATATATATTTTTTTTTTTTCTTGTGAAAGTGAGGGTAGGGTCAAACTGATAGAAAAGGCATGGGTCTCTGACCAGGTCCTAGAAGCATTCTCCCCTGGAGAACTCCATCGAGAATCTCTTTTTCCTAAATGAAATAAGAAGCAGATTTCTGACTGTTGGTCTGCACTTCCCCAAGCCCCCTGAGCTGTGCTTCAGATTCTTGTGGTCCCAAGTGTGATCTGATGTTCCGAGCCTCAGCCATTACCAGCTCATCAATGTCAGAACAAAAAGCTGAGGGCACAGCCTGTTAGGAAGCCAAGAGACTATCCCGACTCCACCTGGGGGAAACTAATGACTACCAGTGCACACCATCCCCTCTGACAGGGGATTTCTTCTGACAGGGCAGATTCCTCAGCGAGAGAAGTGGCTACACTTGGGAAGAGAGAAAGATTGGGGTGGGAGGACCGGGAGTCCTGACAAAAATTCTTGAGCTGAAATCCTTGGAAGCAATAAAATGGAGGAAAGACAGAGCCAAGGTTGCTGGCTACAAGGAGAACGAAAAACCCAAAGTCAATCAGATCCGTTAAAGCTATTAGCACTCTTTTACCAAGATGTCCCTGTGTAATAACTGGGTGAAACTCACTTCCTTGTGAACCGCTTTTGTATGAGTTCCATTGGGAATTTAAGGCCAGGTGAAACAAACAAGGAAACCAGGGCATGACTCATGGGATGGAGTGTGACACGCTGAAGGCAGTGGAGTCAGACAGAGCTGGATTTATATCCTGTGACTGTGGGCTTTCTCACTGGTTCTGCTTGACTCTTTAAAAGTCAGTTTGTATGTTGTAATACATGCTTCATGATGGTATCCTAACAGATAGTGATAACCCAATGAGATAAAATGAGTGGAAATGTCAGCAAGCTTTGCACATATGAGGTCCTCAGCATACATTTTAGAATAATAAGAAATAACTGCATAGTCAGGGAGAGATGACTGGGAGCAGGACTTCTCTTTGTAACTCACTCACCCTTCTTCTGAACCTCAAAGAGAAAAGAGCATATCAATCCTGAAAAATATCTCAAGAAGAGGTTGTGTCATGAAACAGAAAGAGAACCCCCCTAAATCATAATGCTGTAAGAAAAACTCCTGAAGAGCAGAGTTCCAGTGAGGTCCATTGTGCATGTAGAAAGTTGGCTATTTCATAGCGTGGCCACCTGGCCTGGAGAGCAATTCTGGGCTCCTCTAGGAAAAGCAGTGCGCCCCTGAGACCAATGAGGAGGTCAATGGAATGGGCAATCCTGGTGCCTGACTTGTGTTCACTCTTCAAATGGGTGCTAAGGGTGTTCAGCTGCTGGGGCTATTCCGACTGGGCATGATGTCCCCCTTCAGTTCCTTTTTCTGATGCACATTGTTCAAAATGCCTCTGGCAACTGGAAAATTCTCGCATCCCTGCGCATAGACGAGGAGACTCAGGGCTGAGTGTGGGGACTGATGGTGACTGAATTGCAGTCACCCCATCTCCAGTGTACACTGCACATTTAGTTCTCCAGCATTCACAGCTTTAACCCGCAGTCTCATATTTTTCAAATGAAAAGAGTCTCTCCAAGTGGCTTGCTTATAGGCATGTAGCTAGTTAGTAGCAGCGTTAGGACGCGAACTTAATCTAAGTTCAACATTCATGATCTTTTCAGCGGTCTCCAACTTTTTTGACACCAGGGACTGGTTTAAAGGATGACAAATTTTCCACGGACCAAGATAGGGTGGATGGTTTCGGGATGATTCAGGCTCATTACATTTATTGTATACTTTGTTTCTATTATTATTACATCAACTCTACCCTAGATCATCAGGCATTAGATACCAGAGGTTGGAGACCTCTGCTTTATATTATAGTTAGATGACTCAGTAGGTAAAGAATCCACCTTCCATGCAGGAGATTGCCTGCAATGCAAGGGACCCAGGTTCAATCTCTGGGTTGGAAAGTCCCTTGGAGAAGGAAATGGCTACCCACTCCAGTACTCTTGCCTGAGAAATCCCCATGGACAGAGGTGCCTAGTGGGCCACAGTTCATGGGGTCACAAAACAGTTGAACACAATTTAGCAACCAAACTGTTATACTAACAAAATAACCAAACAAAACCCCCTAACAATTACATAGAATTGCCTAGATGCCAGGAATGGTTTGCATACTCTTTAACCCTGTGCAGAGCAGGTACTCATATCACTGATTTATAGATAAGAATCCAGAGGGGTGGATGGCTTGGGTCAGACACACAGCTACAAAGGAAGGAACTGCGATTCCATCCCATGTGGTCGGACCACTAACCCCATCTCCCATACTTCCCCACTGTATTAGGGTGCCAGGACTGCCATAACGAAGTTCCCTAAACTGGGGAGCTTCAACAACAGAAGTTTATTTCCTCACAGTTCAGGGAACCAGAAGGCCAAGTTCAAGCTGCCAGCAAGGCTGGCCCCAGCTGAGGTCTCTGAGCTGGAGTTGTACACGGCCACCTTCTCCCTGTCCTTCACATCCTCTGTCACAAGACCTTCCTTTGTGTGTATGTCTGTGTCCTAATTCCTTCTTATGGGGACTCTACCGGAGGGATCAGGGTCCATTCCCATGACCGCGTCACATTCTGAGATACTAGAGATTAGGACTTTGACATATATTAATAACAGCAGCCCAGAGCAACCACTGTACCAGGCTTTCTTCCTCTCCAGCGGTGGTGGTGTTGTTTAGTCGCTCGGCCATGTTCAACTCTTCGTGACGCCATGGCCGTAATCCACCAGGCTCCTCAGTCCATGAGATCTTTCAGGCAAGAATACTGGAGTGGGTGGCCATTTCCTTCTCCAGGGAATCTTCCCAACCTAGGGATCAAACTCGAGTCTCCTTCATTGGCAGGCGGATTCTCTATCACTGAGCTACCAGGAAAGCCCTCCCCCAACCCCCCCACCCAATGGTACCATTTCCAATTGCAATTTTGCTGCTTTGCTTTTATATCGGTCCTGCTGCTGCACTGGCCCACACTTGTGGTCTAGTGTATCTTACCTTGATGTGTGAATGCTGAATGTATCAGATAATGAGGCTCAATGCCCCCCGGAAATTCTCACCCTATGAAGTACCTATTGACTGATCTCAAAAGTGCTCTTTTCCCCAAAGCCACTATTTCTTATTTATGAATAATAATAAAAAAATGTAAATAGATCCAAACAGTTGGAGAAGGGCAAAGGTAGAGATGTAAGTCAGATAGATTGCCTCTGGGTAAAATAAAACAGCTTTCTGTGTACTCTTGAAGTTGGAGTTACAAAAATCTAATGTGACATGAGAAAATATTTGTTTTAATATTAAGACAAAATAGTGAAATAAAAATTATATGTAAACATCGTCATGCTTAAATATAAAACTGCAAATAAAAAATAAAAGATGGGGAGGAATGAATTAAATTGTTCACATTGGTTGCCTTCCAGCCCTTGTGTAGGAGTGATTTTTTTCTCTCTTAAGATTTCTCCCTATTTAAAACATTTATAAATTGTTCAGTCGCTAAGTTGTGTCTGACTCTTTGAGACCCATGGACTGCAGCACGCCAGGTTCCTCTGTCTACCGCTGTCTCCCAGAGTTTGCTCAGATTCATGTCGATTGAGTCAGTGATGCTATCTAACCATCTCATCCTCTGCTTCATTCTTATCCCCTTCTCCTTTTTCCTTCAGTCTTTTCCAGCATCAGGGTCTTTTCCAGTGAGTCTATCTATAGTATACATAAATAAGTAGATGGCACTTTATGGTAAAATAAGTAATAATCTTTAAAAGTAAACAAATGTCTTAAGAGTGATTGCTTTATAATTTAAATTCTTTTTGGACTGAACAGTCTGGTTGAGAAAGACATCTGCCTTCTTAAAACAAGAAGGCAAAGCCTTAGATCTTGTTCATGGGGCAAGTGACGCATTTTGAATGAACCTACAGAGCTAAGGGTTCCTGTCAAAGCACTCTCACCGATCTCAGCTACTTAATTCTCAAAGCCATCTTTTTCAGGATTTGGGGCAATGATTAATATTATAGCAGGATATAAAGAGACAAAGCCTGAAAGGATCAGAAGCCTGGGAGTCCAGGAGAGACACGACAATGACGTCTGCTTTCTTCTGGTGTCCTCTGTGCTTTGGTGCTAAGAGTATGTTTCTAAGTTTCTTTCTAAAAATGCAGGGTTAATTTTAAGTAGAACAGATTCTATAAATGATGGCTTCCAGCTGTATAAATGGTAGTACAGAATTTCATCTCTAGTATGCATGTTCTCGATTTTAAAGTAGTGTAGTTCTTTACCAAATTTTAACACACTAGAGGTGACCAGTGTATTAATCTCTTTTGGAACAGCTCTGAACATTTTTTGGCATGCATTCCATGAATATATTTAAATTCAAGTCAGATATAGCATTAAAGATGAAGGCTATAGCTCTGCACCAGCCCTCAGAAGATTCAGGCTTATCCAAAAATCTGTGATTATCTGAAGTCCATATGTCCATGCGCTACTACAGCCTAATATGAGCCTGGAGTTCTCAGTCATTGATGGGCAAGAGTCAGGCAACCCTGAGAGGCTCAGGCCCCCACTCCAGTTTTGTTATCATCTGTAGAATAATATGAGAACATATGACATGGCCCTGCGTGATTACATTTTAGTATTGATAGCTCTGGGGCTTAGACTAGTTTTTGTTTGTTTTATTTGCTTTAGATTTAGCTTGTTAAATTTTCTTATTTGTCAAACTTTATTATTTTTCACATCATTATTTATTTTATTGAAGGACAACTGATTTGCAATTTTATGCCAGTCTCTGTTGTATAGCAAAGTGACTCAGTTATACATTCTTTTTCTTATATTCTTTTCCATTGGTTTACCCTAAGAGATTGGGTATAGTTCCCTGTGCTATATAGTAGGACCTTGTTGTTTATCCATTCTATATGTAATAGTTTGCCATTGTGACTTGACTATAAAAGAATTTAGATGTCCCTGATGATCGATTTGTTTTAAGCAATAATTTTTTCTTATTTATATTTTAAGATTTTGCAACAGATTCATAAATTAAGTCCTGAAGATATATGGCAAACTTTTTAGAAAAATCACTATTTGCATGTTCCTATGATTCAAGATATTTTAATCTTGTGCAGCCATATAAAAATACAAGAATAAATTAGATCTTAAAGATGAGATTGAGCTATCATCAATAACCTTGATTTCAAATGCTTATGCCATAAAACAGTTTCATCTTGCAATTGCTTGATTAATAATAAAATACTATAAATATGAACTCATAAAACACGTGTAGTAAAAAAAAATACTTGATTCATCTGCTTTATATTTTAGGGATCTCCCTAATAGCTCATTTGAAAATAATTTTTCTCTTTTTTAAAAGTTTGAAAAATGTTCAAGTAGACCAACACCATACTAATCCTGCTTCTAAAAGCAGAAATTGCTTACACTGTAACAGCATTTTCACTTTCCTGGAATTCATGTTCTGATTACTCATTGATTACTTTCAGCCTCTCCCATGCTGCTTGAATTATTTCCAATTGAACCTGGATTCTGGATTTTCCCTGGGAAATAACCATTTACTCATTGCTTCTGTTGTTATTCATTAGACTGATGATCAATCACAATAGTTAGCACCAAGCCATGTCTGTACAAGGCGAATGGAAACACATTTTTCATCTTCTGTAAACCACTTCACAGGAGACACAGCCATCTTTCTAACCTTCGCTTTCAGGATGTCTTATAAAGTCAGATTCCTAGATCTGGAGGTTAGCAAAAAAACTTTCAATATAGGAAAAAAGAAGTTGGCTTTTCACTATGAGTCATTCTGAATTTCCTTTTTGTCCCACTAGAAATCAATGAGGACCATAGGTACCCTTAGGAGGAATCTTGGAAGCTTGGGGGTCCCCGTCCTGTCACTGTTTGGGGTTGGGGTTTATTGGCATTTGGTTGGCAAGAGTCAGAAATGCTGGATGCAGAAAAAACATATCACTCTAGCTTGTGAAACTTTCAAATTCTTCACCAGAGATTCATGCAGGTAAAAATCTTTTGAAAACTATTTGAACCTAGAATTCAATTTCATTTTACAATTGTAAACAAAGAGCTCTCTTTGTAAAACTTTATTACATGCTGAATGTTCCAAGAATATAGCTAACTCATAACTGAAGGGAAGATTATCTTTTGTCTTATGGAAATTTTACCAACAGTTAATTGCATGTCCAAAAAAAAAAAAAAAATCACAGCATCATGGCAGTACTGCTGGTGGTATTTGGGTGACGACTCAAATACCTGAACAGCTTCTCAGTTATGGCTGTCACAGCCACAGCCATTCTGTGCATAGAAGCAAGCATTCCCCTGCTTCATTATCCCCCTTCATCAATCCCACGGTTTTTACAGGAAGGGGAAGTGCAGTGTTAGTATAGTTTGTGGTTATTCAGTCACTCAGTCATGTCCGATTCTTTTCAACCCCATACACTGCAGCACATTAGGCTTCCCTGTCCTTCACCATCTCCCAAAGTTTGCCCAAACTCATGCCCATTGAGTCAGTGATGCATCCAACCATTTCATCATCTGACCCCGCCCCCCTTTCTCCTCCTGTGTTCTGTATTTCCCAGCATCACGGTCATTTCCAGTGAGCTGGTTTTTCGCATCAGGTGGCCAAAGTATTGGAACTTCAGCATCAGTCCTTCCAATGAATATTCAGGGTTGATTTAATTTAGGATTGACTTGTTTTATATCCTTGCAGTCCAAGGGAATTTCAGGAGTCTCCTCCAACACCACAGTTGGAAAGTACCAGTTCTCAGCCTTCTTTATGGTCCAACTCTCACATCCATACAAGACTACTGGAAAAACCATAGCTTTGACTAGACGGACCTTTATTGGCAAACTAATGTCTCTGCTTTTAAATATACTGTCTAGGTTTGTCATAGCTTTCTTCCAAGGAGCAAGCGTCTTTTAATTTCATGGCTGCAGTCACCATCTGCAGTGGTTTTGGAGTCCAAGAAAATAAAGTCTGTCACTATTTCCATTGTTTCCCCATCAATAGGCCATAAAGTGATGGGACCTAATGCCATTATCTTAGCTTTTTGAATGTTGAGTTTTAAGCCAGCTTTTTTACTCTCCTCTGTCTCCTTCATCAAGAAGCTCTTTAGTTCCTCTTTGCTTTCTGTCATAAGAGTGGTATTATCTCCATATCTGAGATTTTGATATTTCTCCCAGCAATCTTGATTCCAGCTTATGCCTCATCCAGCCCAGCGTTTCTCATGATGTACTCTGCATGTAAGTTAAATAAGCAGGATGACAATACACAGCTTTGACACACCCCTTTCCCAATTTTTAACCAGTCTTCTGTTTCATGTCCAGTTCTAACTGTTTCTTCCTGACCTGCATACAGGTTTCTCAGGAGGCAGGTCAGGTGGTCTGGTATTCCCATCTCTTTCAGAATTTTCCACAGTTTATTGTGATCCACATAGTCAAAGGCTTTAGCATAGTCAATGAAGCAGGAGTAGATTTTTTTTTTTTCTGGAATTCTCTTGCTATTTCTATGATTCAACAGATGTTGGCACTTTGATCTCTAGTTTCTTTGCCTTCTCTAAATCCAGCTTATACATCTGGAAGTTCTAAGTTCACATACTGTTGAAGCCTACCTTGGAAGATTTTGAGCATTTCCTTGCTAGCAAGTGAAATGAGTATAATTGTGCGGTACTTTGAACATTCTTTGGCATTGCTCTTCTTTGAGATTGGAATGAAAGCTGACCTTTCCAGTCCTGTGGCTACTGCTGACTTTTCCAAATTTTGGGGCATATTGAGTGCAGCACTTTCATAGCATCATCTTTTAGTATTTAAAATAGCTCAGTTGGAATTCCATCACTTCCACCAGCTTTGTTCATAGTGATGCTTCCTAAGGCCCATTTGACTTCACACTCCAAGATGTCTGGTTCTAGGTGAGTGATAACACCATCATGGTTATCTGATCACTAAGATCTTTTTTGTAAGTTCTTCTGTTTATTCTTGTCACCTCTTCTTAATATTTTCTGGTTCTTTTTGGTCCATACTGTTTCTGTCTTTTATTGTACCTATCTTTGCTCAAAATGTTTCCTTGGTATCTCTGGTTTTTTGAAGAGATCTCAGTCTTTACTATTCTATTGCTTTCCTCTATTTCTTTGCATCATATATATGGTTGCATATTGATTTTTCACTTCAAATACAGAAATACAGAAGATGAAATTAAGCAGACTTTTCAGTTCACTGTACATTACCTTCAATTTGTGCAAGCTAATATTCATTGGAAGGACTGATGCTGAAGCTGAAGCCCCAATACTTCGGCCAACTGATGTGAAGAGCTGACTCACTGGAAAAACCTTGATGCTGGGGAAAATTGAGGGCTGGAGGAGAAAGAGATGACAGAGGATTAGATGGTTGGAGGGCATCAGCAACTCAATGGACATGAGTTTGGGCAAACTCCAGGAGATGGTGAAGGACCGGGAAGCCAGGAGTGCTGCAGTTCTGGGAGCTGCAGTTACAATCTTCGTAACACATCCCCATGTCTAATACAATCCTTTTGATGTTAGGTTGGCAAAAAGTTTGTTCCGTTTTAAGTGAAATTGGAAGATACATTTCTCATATTCACTAAGAACTTTATTGAACAATGTATCCATTCACTGGCCAAATGAAATTTTTGGCCAACCTACTATTATAAAATGAATGTCTTTCTGTTAGTACGTGATTTTTCAAGATAGAAATTATTGATATAGTTGCCAGTATGTTGCACCTGTTACCTCTTTTTCTTATATTTTCATTAAGCATCACTTCTTTGAGTTCCACCCAAGGGGGTATGCATATATCTAAGCAGCCAACATTTGAGCCCTACCCTGACTGCCGCTTACCTCTTCAGGATGTATATCTGCCACAGCTTACGTTCCCTGTCCAAAAGGACACAGGTGGTTTCTAGTCTCTACCATCAGGAAAGTAGCCAAAGAGCATCCTAGCCCATATTTTTTTATGCACATGTGAAAATTTGTTAGGATTCCCCTAGAATATACCTAGGGAGATCATTGCTGGAGTTACAGGCTGCATCTACGCACTGGAATCCCCAGTGACTTAGCAGTAAAGACCCACCTGCAATGCAGGAGACACAACAGGAGCCGCGGGTTCCATCCCTGGGTCAGGAAGGTCCCCTGGATAAAGAAATGGCAACCCACTCCAGTATTCTTGCCAGGAACATCCCACAGACAGCCCATGAGGTCACAAAAGAGTCAGACACAACTTACAGACTAAACAGCAACAATTAGGTGTCCTTCAGGGTCCCACTCACACTCAAACATACATGAGTTGATTGATTCGTGTAAGGCAGGTTTTCAGAAAGGCCATATCAGTTTCTATTCCCTGCAAGAGAACCTGTGCCTATAATCTCACCCCTGTCACCCATGACCTTGTCCTCTTTTATGGTCTTCTATTTGTTGAGGGAGAAGAGTTAATAATCTTGAAATCACAACTTCATGCATTTCTCAATTCTCTAATTACTAATAACTGGAAACCCTTTCACATGCTTGTTAGGAGTTCCTTTCATAATTCAGATATTAATCTTGTGCCAGTTTTAGACATTACAGTTATTTTCTCTTTTCAGAACAGAAAACTTTAATTTCGAAGTAATCAAATGAATCAATTCCTGCCTCATATTTAATGCTCTAGAAGTTGTTAAAAGGCCGTAGCTTTCCTTAATCACAAAGATGGCATCATTCATTTTTAAATTCATGCCATAGTTTTATGATTAGCATGTAAGTTGTGCTATACACACTCCAGAATCCTTGCTTGGAGAATCCCATGGATAGAGGAGCCTGGCAGGCTACAGTCCATGGGGTTGCCAAGAGTCAGACACGGCTGAGTGACTGGCACTAACAATGCTGCCCACAGCTCCATGTGGCAGCCCTGGTGCCCCCAGCCCTTTGACATCTTTGATTCCTTTGGCTCAACTCTGGTCTGGCATCAACACCACCCTGTAGCTCCATAATGGCTTTGTAGGATGTCTGAACATCTGGCCCGTGATAATAAGCACTTGTGAAGAGGGGATCTGGGACAAAGCCTAAGAGAGCTGAGGCCATGTGAACTGCAGGGAGGAGCTGTTGTGACTGTGTGTCCTTCAGTTCAGTTCAGTTCAGTCTCTCAGTTGTGTCCAACTCTTTGTGACCCCATGGACTGCAGCATGCCAGGCCTCCCTGTCCATCACCAACTCCCAGAGTTTACTCAAACTCATGTCCATCAAGTCAGTGATACCATCCAACCATCTCATCCTCTGTCATCCCCTTCTCCTCCCACCTTCTATCTTTCCCAGCATCAGGGTCTTTTCGAATGAGTCAGTTTTTCATATCAGGAGGCCAAAGTATTGGAGTTTCAGCCTCAGCATCAGTCCTTCCAATGAACACCCAGGACTGGTCTCCTTTAGGATGGACTGGTTGGATCTCCTTGCAGTCCAAAGGACTCTCAAGAGTCTTCTCCAACACCACAGTTCAAAAGCATCAATTCTTTGGCACTCAGCTTTCTTTATAGTCCAACTCTCACATCCATACTTGACTGCTGGAAAAACCATAGCTTTGACTAGACGGACCTTTGTTGGCAAAGTAACATCTCTGCTTTTTAATATGCTATCTAGTTTGGTCAAAGCTTTTCTCCCAAGGATCAAGCATTTTTTAAATTTCATGGCTGCAGTCACCATCTGCAGTGATTATGGAAAGTGAAAGAAAGTGAAGTTGCTCAGTCGTGTTCGACTCTTTGCGACCCCATGGACTGTAGCCTACTAGGCTTCTCTCTCCATGGGATTTTCCAGGCAAGAATACTGGAGTGGGTTGCCATTTCCTTCTCCAGGAGATCTTCCCGACCCAGGGATTGAACCCGGGTCTCCCGCATTGCAGGCAGACGCATTACCGTCTGAGCCACCAGGGAAGTCCCCCCCAAAAGTAAGTCTCTCACTGTTGCCATTGTTTCCCCATCTATTTGCCATGAAGTGATAAGACTGGATGTCATAATCTTAGTTTTCTGAATGTTGAGTTTTAAGCCAACGTTGTCACTCTCCTCTTTCACTTTCATCAAGAGGCTCTTTAGTTCTTCTTCACTTTCTGCCATAAGGGTGGTGTCATCTACATATCTGAAGTTGTTGATATTTCTCCCAGCAATTTTGATTCCAGCTCGTGCTTCATCTAGCTCAGTACTTTGCATGATGTACTTTGCTTATAAGTTAAATAAGCAAAGTGACAATATACAGCCTCGACATACTCCTTTCCCGATTTGGAACCAGTCTGCTGTTCCATGTCCAGTTCTAACTATTGTTTCTTTACCTGCATATACGTTTCTCAGGAGGAAGGTCAGGTGGTCTAGAATTCCCATCTTTTGAAGAATTTTCCACAGTTTGTTGTGATCTACACAGTCAAAGGCTTTGGTGTAGTCATAGTCAATAAAGCAGAAGTAGATGTTTTTCTAGAACTCTCTTGCTTTTTTAATGATCCAGAGGATGTTGGCAATTTGATGTCTGGTTCCTCTGCCTTTCCTAAATCCAACTTGAACATCTGGAAGTTCATGTTTCACATACTAATGAAGCCTGGCTTGGAGAATTTTGAGCATCACTTTGCAAGCATGTGAGATGAGTGCAATTGTGTGGTAGTTTGAGCATTCTTTGGCATTGCCTTTCTTTGGGATTGGAATGAAAACTGACCTTTTCCAGTCCTGTGGCCACTGCTGATTTTCCAAATTTGCTAGCATATTGAGTGCAGCCCTTTCACAGCATCATCTTTAAGGATTTGAAATAACTTAGCTGGAATTCCATTACCTCCACTAGCTTTGTTCATAGCGATGCTTCCTAAAGCCCACTTGACTTCGCATTCCAGAATGTCTGGCTCTAGGTGAATGATCACACCATCATGGTTATCTGGGTCATGAAGATCTTTTTTTGTATAGATCTTCTGTGTATTCTTGTCACCTCTTCTTAATATCTTCTGCTTCTGTTAGGTCTGTACCATTTCTGTACTTTATTGTGCCCATCTTTACATGAAATATTCCCTTGGTATCTCTAATTTTCTTGCAGCGATCTCATCTTTCCCATTCTATTGTTTTCCTCTATTTCTTTGCATTGATCGCTGAGGAAGGCTTTCTTGTCTCTCCTTGCTATTTTTTGGAACTCTGCATTCGAATGGGTATATCTCTCCTTTTCTCCTTTGCCTTTCACTTCTCTTCTTTTCTCAGCTATTTGTAAGGCCTTGTCAGACAACCATTTTGCCCTTTTGCATTTCTTTTTCTTGGGGATGTTCTTAATCATTGCCTCCTGTACAATGTCATAAACCTCGGTCCATAGTTCTTCAGGTACTACCAGATTTAATCCCTTGAATCTATTTCTCACTTCCACTGTATAATCATAAGGGATTTTGATTTAGGTCATACCTGAATGGTCTAGTAGTTTTCCCTACTTTCATCAATTTAAATCTGAATTTGGCAATAAGGAGTTCATGATCTGAGGCACAGTCAGCTCTCAGTCTTGTTTTTGCTGACTGTATAAAGCTTCTCCATCTTTGGCTGCAAATAATATAATCAATCTGATTTCGTTGTCGACCATCTGGTGATGTCCATGTGTAGAGTCTTCTCTTGTGTTGTTGGAAGAGGATGTTTGTTATGACCAGTGCTTTCTCTTGGCAAAACTTTGACCTGCTTCATTTTGTACTCCAAGGCCAAATTTGCCTGTTACTCCAGATAGCTCTTGACGTCCTACTTTTGCATTCCAGTCCCCTATAATGAAGAGGACATCTTTTCTGTGTGTTAATTCTAGACCTGAGTTCTATAAAAACTTGTCCTGGGCTGGTACAGTTCAAGTCCAAGTAAGCTGCTGGCCCATGGCCAAGGGCACAAGAGAGGTCTCCACAGGTCTGTCTGCACCCCAAATCTCCTCCTGAGACTTGCTGGCTCTGTGATATGAAATACAAAACAGACCATGGGTGATCTTGGTTCCCTGGGGTCACTTCCAGGGAACTGAATCAAGGAATCACTCCAACTTTCGTACCAGCTCTCTCTTGTGACCCCTCTCATCCGCTCTGCCTATGTTATGTCTTCAACCACCCTCTGAAGCCAGATGCACTGTCCACCTTTCCTCCCTCTCTGCCCTGGGGCTTCTCTGTTTCTGAAACTGGGAGTCCTAAGGCAACTGCTCAGCTCTACCCAGGGCTGTCCAAACACAAATCAGAGGAACTCCATACCCATGGAGCAGCCCTCAAACATCAGAGGATAGACGATGGCTCCTAACTATCCCCTCGTCCACCACTTCTGCATGAGCAGGCTCCTCTGAGGTGTCCCCAGCAGCGATCTGCTAACCACATGTCCTTAGCCCAACTCTCCTCACTCATTTCACTCTTTCCTGACTCCATTTCCCCGCATCCGTGCCCTTGTCTGAAGCTCTGCTTTTTAGGGTGCACTGGCTAAGACAGAGAGGCCACCAAATACTGACCTTCAGGTTTCGTATGTATATCCTGGCTGCTGGCTTGTTGATGATGAATTCCACAAATCACAGATAATCAAATTCAGTCAACAATTCTACATAGCATAAGTTACAATCATTGGCTGCTATGGAGAATCTAACAGTGCAAACAAAGCATCTTCATTCTCATTTTAGTGTAGAAGACAGGCAGTTACAACGGAAAAGTACCCTTCTTTTTATAATTCAGCAAAGATCATGTTCTTTCATTCTGAGCAGCGGTAAGTTTCAGCTGCCTCTGTGTGCAGAAAGAGACCCACACAAGGCTGTTTGGAGGCTAGTTAGATAGACGAGAGAAACCAAACACTGAACCAAGGTCTACCCTTCAACAGTACCCATCCAGCCGATAAGCAGGTGTGTCCCCAAGGTGGGCATCGCTAACAGACCACAGTGCTTTCGTTCACTACAGCTGAAGGGTTTCACTCAGAACCCTCCTTATTTACGTAAAACAAGCAGCCACTATAGCTGGTCACATTTCATAGCCACAGTAAAATCTATTGGCCTGTAAGAACTCCACATTTTACAGGTGAGAAGATGGGTCCAGGAAGAAGGACCTTCCTAAAGAAAACTAACAAGTTAACAGCAGAGTTCGGACAAGAGCCCAAGGCTACTGACACAGTCTTCTTCCTTCCTTTGTTCATTCATCCACTCATTCACTCACACAGTGCTCTTTCCCCATTCATTTTCCATCCCTCCTGATGCAAAGGCAAAAAAAAACCCCATGACCCCTGACACAGCACCCCTTCCCCACGGGTTAACTGCTTGACTGATTAATTCATTTAGTCATAACTTTAGGGGGAAAAAAAAGCCTCAGCAGACAATGAAGCTAGAGGTCGCTTATCATTCCAATTTAAAAGGCACAGGCAGACAAAGACACCAGCATAATTTCTATTAGACTGTGTGCTTCCTGTGTGCAGGAACTGTCTCTCCAAGGATATGGTGGTTGCACCACCACTCCCTCCTTATGCTTCCCCTCCTAAGTCAACGGCAGCCTCTGAAGAGCTCTGGAAAAACCTTGCAACCCCCTAAAATTGATGCATATCAGTCAGGGTTCAAGACAGAAAACAAAGCCACTTTGACTACCCAAACAGAGGTGGTTAGTGTAGGAAATGGACTTCACGGGTCATGTTGTTCAGTTGCTAACTTGTGTCTAACTCTCTGTGGCCCCATGGACTGCAGCACACCAGGCTTCCCTGCCCTTCATTATCTCCGAGGGTTTGCTCAAACTCATATCCACTGAGTCAGTGATGCCATCCACCCATCTCATCCTCTAACGCCCCCTTCTTCTCCTGTTCTCAATCTTGCCCAGCATCGGGGTCTTTACCAATGAGTTGGCTCTTCACATCAGGTGGCCAAAGTATTAGAACTCACGGTATGGGAGAGCAGCAAATATGATGCAGTGAGTGAGCGGAGAGGACAGGAAACCACCACCTGGCCTGGGATGAACGAGTAGACTAAAGGTGTGGTTTGCAGGAGCATGGGGACCAGGGTCATCCATTGGAAACTTGGATTGCGGAGCACCCCTATGGTGGAAGAGAGAACCACCACTGGGACCACGTTGGGAGAGAAAGAGAAAAGGGCCTGGGGTCACCCTTCTTCCCATCTTCCAGTTTCCCGCCAGGCTCCCCATTGATCAACTAAGCTGAAACCCAGTTGCTGTAGAGGACGATGAAAGGGAGCCCACAGGGGTCAGCCTCCTGGAAGCTGAGCCGAGCAGCAGAAGAGTAAGCAGTGGATCTGAGTGGGAAAGACCCAAGACCCATATGAAGCTCATGGTCCCGTGCAGCTTTGTCACCTAAGTTTCTGCTCAGGCCGTGGTCAGACTCACCATCAAGAACACAGTTAACGCCTTCATAGAAGGGCCTTTCTTCTTGGAAGAAATGCCAAGCATGTAGGATTCCAGGCTCCGATTTTTTTTAAGTTTGCTAAACAGATGCAAATATTCTATTCTAGACAGTGCTGTAACATCCGAGACACGTGCCTACACAATGGAGTAAAATAAATATTTGTGTAAAGAAGCAGATTTGAGTTTATAATCTTAAAAGGAGATTTTCTCATCGAGCTAAAATATAGCCTAACATATGTTATTAGGAAACAATGTACCTTTATTTAGTTCAGTTCCTCCAAATAAAGTCTGGTTTCTCGTGTGCACAACCATTTGGAATCTACCTTTTCAAAGGTAGCCTTGCAAATCGGAATCTCAAAGAGAAGACATTTCAGACCAACATCTGCAGTAACAGTGTAAGTGGTAAAGAAAACAATGTCCCAGGAATGGGAAGCAGCGTAGTTGAGAAGACAGGGAAGGTTACACCTTATTACAGAAGCTGAGCCTGGGAAAGATAGTCACACCAATTGGATGCACATTTTCACATAATTTCCAGGAGACCAAGACAGAGCTGAAATGGAGTGGCAGAAAGAGTTGTATAAGACACACACTACAGATATATATGCATGTGTGCATGCTCAGTTGCGTTCCACTCTTTGGGACTCCACTGTAGCCCGCCAGGCTCCTCTGTCCATAGGATTTTCCAGGCAAGAGTACTAGAGTGGGTTGCCATTGCCTTCTCCAGGAGATCTTTGCGGCCCAGATATCTCCTGTACTGGCAGGCAGATTCTTTATCACTGAGCCACCAGGAAGCCCGCATGTGCATAGAGATATATAAATCACTTGCATTTACAAATATCAAACAGCATTTATTGTCTACCATGTAGATTCTAGAATAGATAAAATGATTCAAGTTAATTTTTTTCTCAAATATGTCATGTAGATACTCATGCAGATACTAACGTCGGTGGCACTCAGCTAAGAGAGATGAATAGCTTCTTTAAGGACACGCTGTCAATAATTCTAGCACATTTTTATGTGACTCCAAATTCTCTTATCACAGTATCAGTTCTCATATTAACAGCTACTGTGGTCATCTGTCAAGAAATGATGAAACTGAGAAGCCTTTTAGTTGGGCTTCAGAAAGCAGTCTGCTTAAGTATTCTTGAGTTCTTCCCTGAACATTTATCAAGACTAAGTATAAAACACTTTGAGAGGTGTAAGCACATCCATTACTAAGTTGTGCTTTCAACAACCCTAAAGTGTAAGTACTCTTCTCTCTTTTTTACATAGAAGAAAACAGAGAGGGTGATTGTTTTAAGCTTTCCCAAAAGCCCACAGCAGGAGCTTGCAGAGTTAAAATGCAGAGCAGCCATTTGACTGCATGTCTGAGGGTTTTAGCTCTGTCCTGGAAGTCGCGTTTCCAGTTCAGGGCCCTGTGTGCTGAAGCTGCTCCCAGAGGCCAGGTGTTCAATTCCTGGCCTTGCCACTTCTGGATTGTGCTTACTGGAGGCTTTTTTTTTTTTTTAAGGAGATTTCACATAATAACCCTATTATTAGTATTATCATCATTATTATCATAATCTTTTCTCTGACATAATTTCCGTAAAATATTTTTACTAAAGAAGAGGAGCACTTGAAAAAAAAATGCTAATCCACCCCTACCACACAAACCCCAGATGGCCTTGTGTTAAGTGGGGGAAGACACCACGATAATAACCACGATTACCATCAATTCCACCCAGCGGCAGATGTGAAAGAGAAAAAGATGCCCGGGATGCTCGCATAGAAGTTCAGAAAATCTTTCTGTCCTCCAAACAGCACAAAAGCGCAATCCATGCTTAAAGACTAGGTTCTGCGCCGTCCCATTTTAATCTTCTTGCATATCTATGCCCCAGATGGCCCTGTGTTTAATTGAAGGGGAGCAATTGTCACTTTACTAGCAATTCAGGGGAAATTACAGAAATATGGAAACTGCCCTGTGTGTCTTTATTTAATTTTCTGTCCTCTGCCCGGCAGCATGGATAAAGAGAGGGGTGTATATTTTTAGCCGAGGGTGCCATTTTTACTTTAGAAAGAGAGTGAGTTATGCCAAGATTCTTCTGCCCCAGGTTGGCTGTAAACACAGGAGAATAAAGTGAGCCTACTCCTGGGCTACTGTATGTAAATGCAAATTAGTTATCAGTTCAGTCACTCAGTCGTGTCTGACTCTTTACGACCCCATGGACTGCAGCACGCCAGGCCTCCCTGTCCATCACCAACTCCCGGAGCAAATTAGTTATAATATATAGAAATTAGAGATCAGATTTCCTCAGTTGCACTGGCCACATTTTAAGTGCTCAGTAGCCAAACATGGCTCTTGGCTACTGTATTGGATCGCACAGAAATGGGACGTTTCAATGCCGTTCTAAACGCAATCATGTGTGTTCAGTAGCTCAGTTATGTCCGATTCTTAACGAGCCCATGGACTGTAGCCTGCCAGATTCCTCTGTCTGTGAGATTTTACCCGGTAAGAATACTGGAGTGGTTTGTCGTTTCCTCCTCCAGGGGATCTTCCTGACCCAGGAATCAAACCCGCATCTCCTGCATTGGCAGGCGGGTTCTTTACCACTGGAAAGTCCTGCTCTGAATCCCGAGGCTCTCACTTTTTAAATAAAGTCGCTGTATTGGCACTTAGGACCATAAAGGTTTTACATGCAAAAGACTTTGGACCACATGGAGCTTAAAAGTTCCCTTTATATAAGAGAAGAAAAAATAGCAAATTCGCTAATAAGCAAGGCTGCCCCAGAAGGATGCTGTAGGAAAACCATCATGTCATGATGCGAATTCACGTCCTATATATGTGCTTCGTCTCCAGCTGTAGTTTCTAAGGTCCTCAAAGACAAAAGCAACTGGTATCTATTTAGTCATCCCAAATGTCTAATTCTGTGTCTAGTACATAGTGAGATCCAAGCAGTGTTTGCTGATTGATTTAATGTTATTAAGCGGAGCATTGTGACCTAATTTATTTATAATCTATTCGTCATGGTAATAGCGTTTTAAGAAAACGAGACACTAGCTGGGTTAGCATTAGCAGAGTGTCTGGAGTGTCACTTAATAAGCCACTGCCAGGCTAGACATGGTTCCCCAGAGCAGGTACGTGAGCAGGTGCTAGACATGTCCACCTGGGCAGGTGCTGGCAACACCTCTCACAGTCCATGGAGAGTTCGTTCTGAAGGACAAGGTAAGTGTTCAAAGGACTCAGCGAGAGTAGTGGAAGTCCAGGCGAGCAGTTGGTAATGAGATTCTGAGATGGATATGAAAAAGCAGACCTGAGGGGGAAGGTCACACTTGGAAGTCCAGTCAACAGAAAGGGCTCTCATTGTTCTTAGAAAGGCAAGTTTCCAGGAGCAAAGCTCCAGTTTCTACTGTTTCTCTCCTTTAAGTTAATTTGTATTGGAGTGTAGTTGCTTTACAATGCTGTTAGTCTCTACTGTACACCAAAGTGAATCAGCTATTCATGTACATTTTGGGTTGGCCAAGACGTTCTTTGGGGTTTTTCCACAACATCTTATAGAAACACCTGAACAAACCTTTTAGCAAACCCAGTAAGTCCCTGTTTTGGATTTCCTTCCCATGTGGGTCACCACAGAGCACTGAGTGGAGTTTCCTGAGCTACACAGTCGATCCTCCTTAGTTATCTATTTTATGCACAGTATCATAGCATCAGTAGTGCACATATGCCAAGCCCCGTCTCCCAATCCGTTCTCCCTCTTTTCCTCCTTGGTGTCCATGGATTTGTTGTCTACCTCTGCGTCTATTTCTTCTACAGTTTCTAGAGAGGAACTTGTCAGATGAAGGCAGGACCCTGACTCAGGAAGAAAGCAGAGAAGGAAGAAGCTTGCTCCAGACAGGAATTCGGGTCCAGAGAGGCAGGCTGAAGATGACTTTCAAAGAGATCTTAGATCATTCTGTGTCATGTAGGACCTGCTTGACTTCATGACTACGAATTGGCAGCTGCAACAGCTGTATCTTCCCCTCTCCCATCTCCCACTGCACACGGGGCAGGGCAGAGCTAAGGGGCCAGGAGGCAGGAAGGCAGAGAGGTAGGGACCAGTGGGAGGTGGAAGGGCTGGCCTGGGTGGGCACTCAGGCTGGCACAGGAGGGGTAGTTCTAGTTTTGGGGGCAGATTTATTACCCAAGGGGCATCAACCTTGTGTGTTTGCAGCAAAATCAAACAAGACCACCCCCCAAAAAACAATAAAAGTAAAAAAGTGTAGGTCAAAGGCATTATATTATCAACCTTGGGAAAGAGCAGGAATTCCTGAGATCTCCTGCCAAGGCTGCTAGCATATCTCTTTTGAATTACATACTGAGGATGGAGGGTCAATCATTCACCACAATATTGTTGGTACTGGTCCTCTGTGAGATGTCATCTGGTTTTGGGTGGGCAGAGCTGTCAGGGAGTTGGTGAGCACAGAAACCAGCTAGGACCTCATGGTCAAGGGAACTCAGGACAGACGGCAGGGTGCAGCGTCTGCGGCAGCCACCCCAGAAGCCAGAGCCTTCTTCTCCTCTCCCCTCTCTGTTTAAAGCAAGCAGCAGTTAAATGTTTAAATTGAGCTTTAAAGCCATTTCCTCAAAGAGTTAACATAATATAAACCATCATAAAAAAAATAAGGATCCATTTATACTCAAATTACACAGGAGTCACTTGTCTCTATCAAGGCTCATGAGCATTTGCTCTTAAAAGCTATTTTTTCCTCAGAAACAATAGCGCAGGTGCATGGCCTTCAGTGCACAGCATATTCATCCCAGGAGGCGGGAAGGTGATTTCACACCTGTTTCTTCTCTTTGCTTGCTCTTGGTCTGGCTAATTTGCCCAGTGTCAAGATCAGTGTGGCCGGAGCCTGTCAGCGAGAATCCTCGCTTGGAAAAGCCACACCCTCACTCTGGGAGTTGGTTGGTGTGAAGGGCTCTGCACCCTGTTCTAGATGAACCCTCTTTTTCCATCACATATAAATGGAACTGAGTGGTAATAGTATTTTAGAAGAGATTATGTGTTTAGTGAAATAGGAGAGAGATGAGGAGAGAGAGAAATAGAAAACAAAGAGAGAGTTTTAAGTGGTACTTGGCATAGCCTGGGCTTCCCTGGTAGCTCAGCTGGTAAAGAATCCACCTGCAGTGCAGGAGACCCCGGTTCAACTCCTGGGTTGGGAAGATCCCCTGAAGAAGGGAGAGGCTACCCCCTCCAGTGTTCTTGGGCTTCCCTGGTGGCTCAGACAGTAAAGAATCTGCCTGCAATGCAGGAAACCTGTGTTCAATCCCCTGGTTTGAAATTCAAGCCAATCCCTGGAGAAGAGAATACCCCACTCCAGTATTCTTGCCTGGAGAATTCCATGGACAGAGGAGCCTAGAGGGGCTAGGTCATGAGGTTGCAAAGAGTCGGACACAACTATCGACTTTACACTTGGCATAACCTATTAATGGGAGATAGAAATAGAAAGAAGGGACATTATTCTGTGATCTGATTGGCTAGAGGTGATTTCCGAGAAAAGACATGTGATGTTCACTCCCAGAAGAAAAAGAGAAGAAACCACAGATCTCTGAAAGCCTTCACTTTGCTGTGTGTCCTCGATCAGGAAGGGTGAACTTTTCACATCTCTGTACAGTAGGGTCTGTGTGACAAACACTGTGTGATTTGTGTCACAAGAGAGCATGCCCAGTTTACAAAAGAGAACACACTTCTGTTATGTGTGACAGCTTCCACCCCATATTTTACTTTAACTTTCTGTTCCTCTCAAATTTACCTCCTAATTTGCTCTGGAGTAGAATGGCCACACAAATTACAAAAAATGCTTGGTTTAACATAATAACTGAAAATAATGAATTATTTTATGTATCTTTATATGTATATTAAAATCATATTCTCCATCCATTATAATTAGTTGACATTACCCTAATACTTATATTTTAAAGTATGGTTTGTATAATTTTAATAGCAGGCCTATACAGCATACTATAAACTTGCCAATTTCTTTTCTTTTTTTTATGGAAACATTTTTCCTTTTTATTCTGATGCCAGTGCAGGTTACTTAGGAACAGTTCAAGCTGCAAGCTTGTCATTTTCTAAGTGGTTTGAAGGCTCACTAATTCCCTAATCAGACAAAAGGCTGTAATGAAACATTTGATATTTTTGAATAATGTGCACCAAATTATTGAGCATAAACTTATTTTCATATTTTACATTGCTTATTTAAATATTTAGAATATGGTTTTAATTACCATGAAACTTTACTAAACATCCACCTGTCAGTAAAGAAACTGATTATTTATTTATATTTTTTAGATTCACATTCTCCTGAAAGGGAAACAGGTGTGAAAACCTGCAGGTATTTATCCACCAACAAAAAATAAAGGATATCTGTGAAACGTGGAGGGAGAATAAACAGGAACCACACGCCATTGGAATGTGATTCCAAGCCCCAAATGGGGGAGGAGGGTGTAGGTAAGCAGAGAAGCGTGCCTTTACCTGGGGCTGTGTACCTTGTCCTCTCTGGGACTTGATCAGAGACTGATGATTTCCTCCCAGGTGAGGTTAAGGTGCCTTTAGATGCTATAGTTCAGTTCAGTTCAGTCGCTCAGTCATGTCCGACCCTTTGCGACCTCATGGACTGCAGCACATCAGGCCTCCCTGTCCATCACCAACTCCTGGAGTTTAGCCAAACTCATGTCCATTGAGTCAATGATGCCATCCAACCATCTCACCCTCTGTTGTCTCCTTTTCCTCCTGCCTTCCTTCTTTCCCAGCATCAGGGTCTTTTCCAATGAGTCAGTTCTTTGCATCAGGTGGCCAAAGTATTGGAGTTTCAGCTTCAGCTACACTGGAAATTATATCCTTGGAGCTTTATAAGAACAGGGATGTGGTGAGAAGAACAGGGATGTGGTGAGAAGTACAGTCAGTTAGAGATATGTAGAACACCTCTCATAGGTCAGGTACCTCATTAAGCTCTACCTATCAATTTAATCTTCACATGATTATTTATGATAAGATTATTTCCATTTTATAGATGTAAGAATCAAGGTTAAGTGATCTTCCTGGATACCAATGATTGTTCATGGACTTGGCTTATTTCCTATTCAGCATATGCAGAGTTTGTATTAATATCTCCTCTCTTATTCCTGATACCTGTACATTTATGTCATTCCTTTTCTCTTATTCATTCTTCCTAGAAGTCTGTCAACTTCATTGGCTTGTTCAGTTGTACACTGAGGAAACCAGAATTGAAAGAGACATGTGTACCCTAACGTTCATTGCAGCACTGTCTACAGTAGCCAGGACATGGAAGTAACCTAGATGCCCATCGGCAGACGAACGGGTAAGAAAGCTGTGGTACATATACACAATGGAATATTACTCGGCCATTACAAAGAATGCATTTGAATCCCTTCTAACGAGGTGGATGAAACTGGAACCTATTATACAGAGTGAAGTAAGTCAGAAAGAAAAGCACCAATACGGTATACTAATACATATATATGCAATTTAGAAAGATGGTAATGATGACCCAATATGAGAGACAGCAAAAGAGACACAGATGTAAAGAGCAGACTTTTGGACTCTGTGGGAGAAGGCAAGGGTGGGATGATTTGAGAGAGTAAGAGTAGTATTGAAACATGTATATTATCATATATGAAGCAGATCACTGGTCCAGGTTCGATGCATGAGACAGGGTGCTCAGGGCTGATGCACTGGGATGACCCTGGGGGATGGGATGGGGAGGGAGGTGGGGGGGGTTCAGAATGGGGAACACATGTGCGTCCGTGGCTGATTCATGTCAATGTATGGCAAAACCACTACAATATTGTAAAGTAATTAGCCTCCAATTAAATAAATTAATTTTTTAAAAAGTCTGTCAACTTAATTGGCTTGTTCAAAGAACAATCTTTATATTCTTGATTTTCTCTATTTTTTTGTTTTGAATTTCACTGATTTTTGTTCTTTATTATTTCCTCCCTTCTGTTTGTTTGGTGTCTATTTTGCTCTTTTTATTTCTGGTTTCTTGAGGTCGATGTTTAGATCATGGACTCTGGATGTTCATCTGTCTTTACTGCTTCAGCTTCAGTTCTGGGGCTCCAACAGGCCAGCCACCCATAGCAGCAATGTGCCCTCCAACACCAGAAGATGGACAGGGCCCGGGGAAGTCAAGATAGCACCTAGTTAAACACATTACTCACTACTTATGGAAGCATATTTTAAAAAAAATTCCCCAATGCAAACTGCTGTTAACTTATTAAAGTATGGATTTATATTCATAGCTGAATGGAGAATTATTCCTTACTGACTATTACCATTTCAATTTCCATTCAAGGACAAACCTGCCTTTTCTGAAACATCATTCTGGTTTCTATAGTCCCTATATGCACTGTGGGTCCATCATAGACACTGATTCTTCATCATAACAATTTTCTGAGTAACGAGTCTATAAGCCCCCTGACTCCCCTTCTCCTCAAGGTCTCTCTGAACCAAGGTGGACTTAGGAGTTAATGCTCTAAACCTCCCCTTGGTGTCTCATTTCTACTCAGGCCGCCCTGCATGTTCTTTACTGCATTAAACTCAAAAGGTCTCAACTTAAAAGACATCATAAACTAAGGGGAGCTGAGAGCTATTTCCATTTGAATCAGAAACAAGCAGAGAGAGAGAGAGAAAGAGGATTCAGAGATGGGGAATGGGATGTGGGGGTGATGTTATTACTAGACAACAGAGGGGAGGACAGAGTGATGGATAATTTTGGGTGTCAACAACTCAGGGATCCAGACATTTGGTCAAACACTATTCTGGTTGTGTCTATGAGGGTGATTCTTGATGAGATTAACACTTGAATCAGTAGACTGAGAAGGCAGATCGCCCTGCCCTGTGTGTGTGTGTGTGTGTGTGTGTGTTTGTGTTTGTGTGTGTGTGTGAGTGAAGGGGGCTCATCCGATTAACTGAAGACACAACGGCTGAGAAATAAGGAACTCTATCTGCCCTACTGTTGAGCTGGGACATTGGTCTTCTGCCTTCAGACTGGAACTACACCATCACCTTTCCTGTCTCTCAGGCATTCAGACTCAGATGGAAATTCTACCTTTGCCTCCACTGGGTCTCAAGCCTTTGGATTTGAACTGGGACTTGCTATATAAAGTAGTCTGGGTTAGCTCAGACTTGGACCTCTGGGTCTCCTGGGCCTGCAGGTTGCTCACTGCAAATCTTGGGATTTCTGAGCATTCATAATGTAAGCCAATTCCTATATACTATGAGCTCTCTCTTCATATATAGCCAGATAGATGGGGATAGAGGCTATACACATACATAATATGTATATCAGCCAGGGTTCTCCAGAGAAAGAGAGTCAACAAGATTATGTATAATTCTTTTCTCTGGAGTACCCTGGCTAATACAGACAGGAAGTGCTATAAATTAAAGGTTGCCTCACAGATAAAAATAAAGGGAAATAAACTGAAATCTAGGTTTGCTAAATCTAGGTTCCCTACTCACTACCTATTTCCTAGTCATTTATGCCTTCCTTCACCTTCAAGTTCACCTGAAGGATCATGAGCCATTTCTTTTTGACCCTAAATACACTAAATAATAAATATGGAATGCCATGCCAAAAATTTGGCGGCCTATGTTTTGTGTTTACTCACTAATTATTTAATCCAATAAATATCTGCAAAATAGCAGATAAAATAGGACTACACATAAAATGCCAGCCAGAAATATCAGGGAGAGTGAGGATAAAGTGGCAAATAAAAAGAGACATGCCCACTCCCCCGGCCCTATGGAATGAACTGATCTTGGGGGTAGCAGGCATTAAACAGGGAACTCTAGGTCAATGACTCAACTTTAAAAAATAGTGATAAATACAACTCTGCCTTTGCTGTTGCTGTTGTCTCTCAATTGTGTCCAACACTTTACAACCCCATGGACCGCAGCACGCCAGGCTTCCCTGTCTTTCACTATCTCCCAGAGGTTGCTCAAACTCCTGTCCATTGAGTTGGTGATACCACCCAACCATCTCGTCCTCTGTTGTCCCCTTTTGGCTGGATGGAAACTCATGATATTGATGAAAATACCTGGAGAAAACAGTGAAATTAAACTGAAGAGTTTTGCTGTTGTTTAACATGAACTATCTTCTGTAAGGTGACTAAATAGCTTTTATGTTGAAAAACTTGGTAATTATATTAGTAAATAATATGCAGATTTGTAGGACATTAAAGCCTGTCATGTAGAAAGAAAATACAAACTTGTGTGATACACAAATACCCATGAACACGCATGCACATACACAAGTGTCTGTGAAATCTAATGAAATCAGAATAAGGTCTGCAGTTTCTCTCACTTTCCTGGAGTTGATATTTTGCTACAGTTATGTCACATGCTTTCACTGGAGAAAGCTGGATGAAGGGGATCAAAGATCTCTCTGTACTAATTTTATAATTATTTCAAAATACATCATATGTCATAATCAGGGCTTCCCAGGTGATTCAGTGGTAGAGAATCTGCCTGCTGATGCAGGAGACTCAGGAGATGTGGGTTCCATCTCTGGGTCAGGAAGATCCCCTGGAGAAGGGAATGACAACCCACTCCAGTATTCTTGCCTGGAGAATCCCATGGACAGAGGAGCCTGGTGGGCTGCAGTCCATGGGGCCGCAGAGTCAGAAATGAATGAGTGATTCAGTGCACTCACACATCATAATTATTTTAAAATAGAATGCTAAAAAATAGTATGTGTGCTATAAATGCTACAATCTAAAATAGAATTGTTACTTTAAGTAAAAGACTGGAGAAAATGCGAAAAAACATTACTTTGTTATAATACTGGGGTAATGGTTTTCTCTCCTCGAGTGTTTTATACTCCCTTTTCCATAATATTTAAATATGATTTCAATGCTATTTACCTAACGTTAAAAGAAAATTTATTGTAGAAACATATTTCCCATACAAAAGAATATATTTTGAACAGTTTCTTGCTAAATATTAAGATAGAATGTAATAATAGTTTTTGTGAAAACCCTTTCAAAAGCTAACCCATTTTGTCAAACTCCTTAAGCGTATCTTCTTTGACATGAAATTTCAAAAAATGACAGAAAACTGTTGAAATACCCAACAAATCACCATTTCAACTTTCAAGCATTATCTCAAAAATCTAGGTCTGGCTTGTGGAAATGAAGCCACAGACTTATCCAAACAAGACTCAGTTATAATAACTGTCTTGGGTTATTCCTCAGCTGTGTGGCTTGTGGCACCAGCTGTCAAAGAGAATGTTAGTAGTTCACCATCTTTTTAGCAATGAATGGGATTATTTTATATTTTTGCCTTTAATCAGAGTAATTTTTTATTTTATATATTTATTAAGTATGCATCTCATTAATTTAGTAGTAAAAATCTATAATCACTGATATCATTGGATTTTTCATATCTTTTTCTATTTATAAATTAAATCTCTTTTAGTAACATTTATTACTAGCTAGTCTACCACATATTTTATGTAAGTATTAGTAATCCAAATGAATGATAGTAAAATATCAATTTAATTTTCACTAAAAAAAAATGAGTGTTTGTTTCTATCGTGACCAGATCCAGGTTTTAACACATCATGTTCTGCTGCTGGAATAAAAGTGCAGCTGAAATGAAGTCTCATTTCCTTATGCACATGTACACCACCAACTGAAAGATCTAGTAAAACAGTAATAGAAGAATGTATTGGCAATGATAATAGTATCAACAACAATAATGGTAAATAACGTAGCTTTTACCAAGTCTCACAGACTATTCTAAATGCTTTAGGCATTTTATCCTTCTAACAGCTCTATGTGGTAGGTAATAATTTAGTCCCAGTTTATAAATGAGGGAAGTGAAGTTTAAGAAATTTACCTTTGGTTAATACAGGCCAAGAATAAATATGTTTGAATTATCTATCACAATCTAGCTCTAGAATTTACACATCTCATAATACTCTTGACTCAATGGACGTGAGTTTGAGCAAACTCCAGGAGACAGTGAAGGACAGGGAAGCCTGGCGTGCTGCAGTCAATGTGTTGCAAAGAGTTAGACACGACCAAGCAGCTGAACAACATAGAACATGGAGTACAGCTCCTTGTACTATACAGTAGGTTTTCGTTCGTTATCTATTTTATGTTTGTTGTTTAGTTGCTAAGTCGAGTCTGACTCCTTGCAGCCCCATGGAGAACAGCCCGCCAGGCTCCTCCATCCATGGGATTTCCCAGGCAAGAATCCTGGAGTGAATTGCCATTTCCTTCTCCATGGGATCTTCCCCACCCAGGGATCAAACTTGCATCTCTTGCATTGGCAGACAGATTCTTAGCCACTGAGCCACCCAGAAAGCCTGTGATCACTATCCATCACCACACAGTTCTATGAAGGAATGCCCAAGGGGTTTATGGAGCTCCGAGAAAAGGGCTGTCAACAAGATGGGAAGAGCACATCCCAAGACTTCCTACAAGAGGTGCCTTTTGGTCAAGATTTTTAAGACACGAATGAAAGTAGCCACATAAGATAAGGTGGGTGTAGATTCATGCGTATGAGGAAAGTCAGTGCTGGTGGAGAAGGCAATCTTTCCCTAATGCGTGTGAGCAGAATCAAACATATGTACCTGTGTGTAAATGCCTGCATGTGTGTGCATATATGTAACATGCATGCACGATGTGTAGTCCGGCATCACCATGCCTGCTGCTTAGTGCTCCCTCGGTAAGACTTCTCCCTGTTTTTATCCCCACACCTCCCCCAGTCTCCAATGATGCTTCACACACTCTGGTTTTGGAACTTAGCATCTGCTCAGTGAAGGAGCTTTTGTTCCCTTCCTGCAATCACTCTAAGCACACCCCTGATTTCTAAATTAAAGAAGCAAAATAGTATGGATTCTTTATGTAAGTCATTTGGATGCTGATTCCCAGGAGAAAATTTTATCTAAATATCCATAAACATTTCCCCCTTTCAGTGGAACTTCATACCCATCCCCTTACCCTCGCTGCAGATGTCAACATAGCAAAACCCAAGATGGTTTGGGATTTCTGAGTACTGTTTTGTCTGCTTATTCCTACCCACCCCCAACCCTTGGGGTGGTAGTCAGTATAAGATGCCACCACAATGACAAATTAATGTGTTTTTACAGCAAATAAAGTAATTTGGTAGATCAGTCAACTGCACAGCACTTTGCAAAATGTCCTCCTCTGTGTGCTTTGGATGACAGATCTTTTAGGAATCAGTGTAACATTTATAAGGCAAAATTGCCCCAGTTGACTTGACAAATGGCCACCATTTTACTTGGGAAAATATTGGGCTTGCAGCGCTCCACTGACAGCAGACCCTGGTCCAGAAAGACACACGCTCTGCTGCTCTGGGTCAGCCTCACAAAAGCACTCTCAGCAAAATGAATACAACTTAAGAAGGAACGTGAAAGAAAAGTGAGAACCACCACTTTCTAAGAGCAGGAGCTCTACTAATCCAAAACAGAGACAAAAACCCTAATTAAATGCCAAATCAAACCAGCTCGTTTTTTTAAGGAGAGATTTTTCAGCCTTTCAGTAATTTACTTATTCTTAGAAACAAAAGAAAGGGACTGGCAGAGTGTGGGAGCCTGCAGACAAACAGCCCCAAACTTCCATCTTCTATTTAGCAAAGTGAAGTAGAAAAAACTTTTTTATTCAGCTAATAACTAGGTATTGTTTTCTTAAACTCCTGGGGACTGCAAAGGAAACAACACACTCAGTGCTTTCTTGTGGCTTCCTCATCTGGATCCCTCTCCAGACCCATCAGATTCTTGTCCAAACACCCACTGGCAGCTGTCACCCTCCAGATTTGCAGAGATGAGCTCAGGGTCTGTGCCACCAGCGCAAGTTGGAAGAAGGCTCATTTCCATGGATGAAGGCAGGAAGATGACAGGTTTCTTTTGTTGATCTTCTGTGTTTTGTTTTTCTAGGGCAAGACAACTCACTCAGTGGACATAACAGCCAATCTGGCCTCCACAAAGCCCGTCCAGATGGCTTGTAGTAGCTGAGAGGGGCTGCCACCAGCAAACTCAGTCCAACTCTTTCATTACAGGCCACCTTCTCCCCATGGCCTGCAAGCCACATGGTCTCATCTAGGAAACTCTGCTGTTTTTGAAAATCATGGGTGTTTTTAAATTTTAACACACATCTATATTACTGTTCATTTTTTAAAATTATGCAGCATTTGGAAAGATACTAAGTTAAAGTATCTAAGTTAAAGTGAAACGGTGTCTTTTTCTGATGTCTTCCAGAAGCAAAGTGCTCATGAATCTTAAGGCAAGTATATTAATAGCATTAACATTAGTTAGTTAGTTATTTAGTTTAGTCACTCAGTTGTGTCCAACTCTTTCTGACCCCATGAATCGCAGCACGCCAGGCCTCCCTGTCCATCATCAACTCCCGGAGTTCACTCAGACTCACATCCATCGAGTCAGTGATACCATCCAGCCATCTCATCCTCTGTCGTCTCCTTCTCCTCCTGCCCCCAATCCCTCCCAGCATCAGAGTCTTTTACAATCAGTCAACTCTTTGCATGAGGTGGCCAAAGTACTGGACTTTCAGCTTTAGCATTGTTCCTTCCAAAGAACACCCAGGGCTGATCTCCTTTAGAATGGACTGGTTGGATCTCCTTGTAGTCCAAGGGACTCTCAAGAGTCTTCTCCAACACCACAGTTCAAAAGCATCAATTCTTCAGTGCTCAGCTTTCTTCACAGTCCAATCCTCACATCCATACATGACCACTGGAAAAACCATAGCCTTGACTAGACGGACCTTTGTTGGCAAAGTAATGTCTCTGCTTTTCAACATGCTATCTAGGTTGGTCATAATTTTTCTTCCAAGGAGTAAGCGTCTTTTAATTTCATGGCTGCAGTCACCATCTACGGTGATTCTGGAGCCCCAAAAAATTAAGTCTGACACTGTTTCCCCATCTATTTCCCATGAAGTGATGGGACCAGATGCCATGATCTTCATTTTCTGAATGTTGAGCTTTAAGCCAACTTTTTCACTCTCTACTTTCACTTTCATCAAGAGGCTTTCTAGTTCCTCTTCACTTTCTGCCATAAGGGTGGTATCATCTGCATATCTGAGGTTATTGATATTTCTCCCGGCAATCTTGATTCCAGCTTGTGTTTCTTCCAGTCCAGCGTTTCTCATGATGTACTCTGCATATAAGTTAAATAAGCAGGGTGACAACATACAGCCTTGACATACTCCTTTTCCTATTTGGAACCAGTCTGTTGTTCCATGTCCAGTTGTAACTGTTGCTTCCTGACCTGCATATAGGTTTCTCAAGAGGCAGGTTAGGTGATCTGGTATTCCCATCTCTTTCAGAATTTTCCACAGTTGATTGTGATCCACACAGTCAAAGGCTTTGGCGTAGTCAATAAAGCAGAAATAGATGTTCTGCTGGAACTCTCTTGCTTTTTCTATGATCCAGCAGATGTTGGCAATTTGATCTCTGGTTCCTCTGCCTTTTCTAAAACCAGCTTGAACATCAGGAAGTTCACAGCTCATGTATTGCTGAAGCCTGGCTTGGAGAATTTTGAGCATTACTTTACTAGCATGTGAGATGAGTGCAATTGTGCGGTAGTTGGAGCATTCTTTGGCATTGCCTTTCTTTGGGATTGGAATGAAAAGTGACCTTTTCCAGTCCTGTGGCCACTGCTGAGTTTTCCAAATTTGCTGGCATATTGAATGCAGCACTTTCACAGTATCATCTTTCAGGATTTGAAAGAGCTTAACTTGAATTCCATCACCTCCACTAGCTTTGTTCATAGTGATGCTTTCGAAGGCCCACTTGACTTCACATTCCAGGATGTCTGGCTCTAGGTGAGTGATCACCCCATCGTGATTATCTGGGTCGTGAAGATCTTTTTTGTACAGTTCTTCTGTGTTTTCTTGCCACCTCTTCTTAATATCTTCTGCTTCTGTTAGGTCTAGACCATTTCTGTTATGTTAGGTCCATAACATTAACATTAGTAGATTAATTAATACAGGCACTAATTTATATACAGTTAATCCTACCTCTGACTTAGTATCATTGTTTTGACCTTAGACCAATTCTCTTCACTGCTTGTCACTCAGGTCCCTTCTAGCTTTGACAGAAAATGATTAGTTTAATTACGTTTGATTCACTTTAACTCATCAGATTTTGAATGTGTATGTACACAGTGTCAGAAACTGACTGGTATATGTTCCCCGTTCTCTGAGAGTCAAAAGAGTACTTTATTTATTTAATCTTATTGTTTTCAGCTTGATTCTGTAGAGGTTCAGAATAGGCCTCCCCAGGATGTGCCTCTTTGGCATGTGGACTCTTTTTGAACTAACGTGGGCTCGAAACTACTGCTCCTCCTTCAACTACCTGGAAGAATTCAAATTGGGAACTTTTCTCAGATTAAAAAAAATAGATATTACCATAATTCTTAAGATAAATTTCATCTAAGTGGCCCCACCTGTATGGCAAGGCATACGTCCAACTACCTGTCATCTGTTCTCATCACCCTGCAAATGACCTTCCTGACCTTGGCAGCCCCAGGCTCATCCCGTTCCTGAGCTCAGGATGACGTATGTGGCCCATTTCCTCTTTCTGTCTCTGTACCTCTCATGTGTGTGGGAGTCTCGAACGTATGAAAATAAATTCAAGGTTCTTCTGTTGATCTCTTTCTTGTCGATTTGAGTATTAGACCAACTGAAGGGGAGAGGAAACTTTTCTTCATCCACTAGTGATAAGCTCAGTTTGTAAAGAGAAGATCGTGTCAAAGAGGAGGAGTTGAAATAGCATAGATATTCTGAAGCACTCACACTTCGAGAAATGACTAGAACACGATACAGTACCAACTAAATCCAGAGTTTTACACCGCATCACCGACGGAGACAAAATTCTGGAGTCCTAGAAAGACACATTGGAGTAAAAGTGGGACCAGGATGAGCAAGAGGAACCTAGGTGTTTGCCTTTATTGTCAGAAGTTCATGTATACAGTCACACTGTCAATTATTCCTCAATAAAGTTGGGGGAAAAAATGCATTTGGGTACTAAGCCACTTGAAACAGCTTCTCAATAATGGCCGGTGGCTGCCTCTTTGAGAATCAGAGAACTTTTTAAACTCCCAACAACCAGGTCACACCCTGAACCAGGAAATGAGAATCTCTGGGGAACGTGATCCAGGCATCAGTAACAAGTTAGTTCTTCACAGGATTCAAACACACGGCCAAGCTTGAGGACACCTGCGTTAAAGACATTTACGCCTTAGAGAAAAACGAATATCATATAATATTTCTTATACGTTGGCTCTAGAAAAATGGTGCAAACGAACTTATTTGCAAGGCAGAAATAGAGATACAGATGTAGAGAACAAACTTATGGATACCAAGGAAGGGAGGGAGTGGGGTGAACTGGGAGATTGGGGTTGATGTATGTACATCACTATGTACAAAATAGGTAACTAATGAGAACCTACTGTGTAGCCGTAGGAAACTCTACTCAGTGCTCTGTGGTGATCCAAATGGAAGGAAATCTAGAAAAGAAAAGATACACGCGTACATATAACTGATTCATTTTGCTGTACAGCAGATACCATTGTAAAGGAACTATACTTCAATAAAAAATGTGAAGAAAACAGTAAATTTACAAAAAGTATACATAAGCCTCGTCCTAATATTTCAACATGCATTATCGTTCAGTTTCTCTCTCTGCTATTACTCTTATCATCTGAAGTGTGTATACCACATAATGGCTACGTTGCTTGTTTTTGAAATTTATATAATATACCACATAACAGATTATTTGCTTGACGTTGTAAAGATAACCAAAGCTCTTCTTGTTTCCAGTGTAAGATGAAAGGAGAAAATATCTGTATCAAAACAAAAATAAAACAACAATACAAAATAAATAATGCAGGTGGTATGACATTTGTTAAGAGTCTACATTTCTGACAGTAATACAAATTCTTATTTTTTGGCTTGTTTCACCATTTTGCCTACCAAACTCTTTAAGGCAGTGGTGGCTTTAAGTTAACTCTACAGGAAGGTGTCTCTGATTCCTTTCCATTTAGGCTGTGTCAAAGTACCTTCAATAAAGAAGATCTAAAGCTAAGAGCTGAAAACCTAATTAAAATACTGGCATGGTTGCAGATATTACATGTGGACAGATTTTTAACACCTTCATCTTTTTTTTTTTTTCTGATACAATTGATTCTAAGCATATTAGACATCTCTTTGCAGCATTATGCAGTTTTTATCTGAAAGAAAAGTTTCAAAAGGGGGAGCTAGTTAGCTAATTGATTACAGATTGTTACTGAAATTTTGCAGGAAGAAAAGACTTTCAGAGTGTTAAGGAAAACCCTAAGCAGACAGGGTTCCTCAGTCTCATTTCTACCCCTGCCTTCCCTATAAAGCAGGTTGATGGCTGAAGCTCTCCCACAAACCCAGCATGGTAGCTGACAAACAAAAAGCAAACAGGCTCTTAAACTATGTGCCTCGCAGAAGTGGGGCTATGAAAACTGAAAGAGCTGCCCATGCTTTCCAAATCCCACGATTCAGAATAGCTGAGGCTACAAGCATGCAGGCAAGGTCTGAGGGTGTAGCCTTTGGACCTGGTTTAAGCAAAGCCATCAGTAATTTGACAATATAAACGGCGAAACCAGACTTCTTACCTCTCCCTGAGGTGCATCTTGGGTCTCCTAATGTGAGCTAACTCAGAAGATGCATTCCTGAGCTCGCAGCCGCTAGACTCATTTGTGCAAAGAGGAAAGTGTGGCCAAGTGATTTTATTACTTTTTCTTTTCTCCATTCATTTCCCTCTCCCAAACCATTCCTTAAACCACCTTACAGACTCACTTCCTCCCTCTTCTGACTACAATTTTGGGGGGAGGAAACCAAGATCTGACAGAGTCGCTTTTGTGGTTTTTCTGTTCATTTTGTCATTTTCTCACTTGTTTAGAAAATAAATTTCCACCCACGCTGACACCTGTGCAAGGGGCCCCACCCTGAGACTCAGCAGGCGGCCAGAGCCAGCCTCTGAGCAAACATCCCTGAGAGGGAAGAACAGCCCTGAATGTGTGAGAGTATGTGTCAGTGAAAGAGTGTGCAGGACAGAGAGTGACATGTGAGTGGTGTAGACTAATAACTTGTGTTCAGACATCTAGATCAAGATGCGTGCTCAGTTGCTGAGTCACGTCTGACTCTGCCACCCCATGGACTGTAGCCCGCCAGACTTCTCCGCCCAAGGAATTTTTCAGGCAAGGATACTGGAGAGGGTTGCCATTTCCTCCTCCAAGGGATCTTGTGAATCCAGGGATCGAATCTCCTGCATTGGCAGGAGGATTCCTTACCACTAGTGCCACCTGGGGAGCCCCTAGATCAAGATAGATGCCCCCAATATATTCCACGTGCATCAACAGGAACCATACCACGAACTGCGGGAGATGTGCTCGCATTTATGTGTGTAAATGCATGTAGCTCCTTGTGGACTACCAGAGAGTTTACATAGTTTTATTTGACCTCAAGAAGAGAATAAAATAAAGCATTCATTTTGCTTCCCATGGACCCTCTTCTACTAGCCTGCTTTCCAACTAAGCTGGTAAAATGGGGCATGATGGTTTATATCCTGGCTTGGCAGAGTCAAAAGCTGAGATGTAGAGTCTGAATGAGTCAAATCTGCAGCCAGGCTGCATCACTTCCTAACCATGGTGCCCTTAGGCACACTCCTTAACCTCTCCATGGCTCAGTTTCCTTCTCTCTGAAACAAGGGGAAACTCTGTCTCTTGGAGATGTTTGTGTACTCTGAGGTACGCTGTGCAAATGGTAGCTATTACTATGTGCTTATGAGTGTGCCCTGTGTAACAAAACATAATATTCGTAAAACACTTGCAAGAACCCATCATCTTGGGCTTTCTAAGTCACCTGGACTGCCCCTTGCAGTTCTCCGAGTCCTTCTCTAACTGTGTTACACCAAGGAGTGGGTTAACGCAGGCAGGTTGTACAGGGTAAGGGAGAACACGTGGTCGGGGCCATGAACACTGAGCAGCTCTGACTCTCGAGCTGTCACCCAAGATTCACTGCAAAATATGTATGAGGACCTTTTATAAGTCAGAAGCTAGAAAATGGTGTGCTTGTGGGTGAGAAATGAGGAGAAAGGTAGTAAAGGCAAGTTGAGCTCTAAGCTCAGGAGCACACACATGGTGGTTTGGAGAGAGTGGGAGGCTCCTGTTACCTGTTACCTGGCTGAGTTGCTGTCATCGTGTGTTCGGACTCGGACCAGACTCACCACAGCTCTCAACACAGATTTAAAATCGAAGAGACCTAAGATAAAGCACTTACTGAGCCCGATTTTTTATAAAGTGACAATCAACTTCAGTATGTTTTCTAAGGGAAGTGACAAAAATTAAATTGAGGAGATAAACCATCTACCACCGTGCCTGCCACAACTTGATGCTCAGTAATTGTTAGCTTCCTTCTTACCCTCCATTCTTCTTACCCATTTCCTTCTCTGTTTCCCTCTCCTCTATCTTCTTGAATCCCCTGGACAATCTAAGTCAAAGACCTGGAGGAATAACCCTAATTGTGCTTCCTGTGCTGAGTCTGAGTATTCCATCTGTCACAGGGGAAGTGGCTGGGTCATTTAAGCTCATGCAGAATGTGGGTGTGTGTGTGTATGTGTTTGTGCCCACGCATATGCATGCATGTTAGGGGGGCAGTTTATGGACTTTATCATGCACCACCCAGGTGGCCCTAGTGCTAGCTGTCCCTGGGGATGGGGAGGTTGGCAAACAGCCTTTTAGAAGTCACCTTGGCTACGGAGAGCTGGCCCAAGGTCATGCCTACTCTGCGGAGGTCTACATGCATGACTGGTCCACAGGAGTTGGGGATGGGGACAAATGATAACCTCTAGCCACCTCAAGCCTACTCAGAGGCTCTTCCGTAGGCCCACAGTAGTGTGCAAGCTTTCTATTAAATTTGCTGAGGCCGTCTTGAGCATCCCTAAAGCTGGGTTCTCCTTCTGCCTTCCGCTGCATCCTTCCTCTCCCTTCTGCAGATGTGGATCCCAAGACATTCCTCAATAAGCTCCCTTCATGCTAAACTATCATCTTAGAGTTTGGTTCTCTAGAACCCAGCCTGCAACAGGGCATCACAGGGACTCAGCCCCTCTAGACCTACTAATTCTCAAGATTGCATCTTAATAATGAGAGAAATGTATGCAGAGACTGAGAGCATAGCCGGAGAATTCTGAATGCATTCTGTGGAGACAGACGGCTACACAAAGAATTTCTTCCAGAAAAAGTCCTGGTGCACTATGAGACTGAGAGAGAACTTTGAAGCTGTCCTGTGGGGTAGCTGTCACAGGTGTCTAGGAGAATGATGAGCTTTGGTGAAAGACTCATTCCTGCCAGTGATGACTCACCCAAGACAGTAGATGATGGTGATGATGTCTGGAGGACAAGGATGCGAAGATAAGCATGATGAAAGTGACGGTGAAACTCCAAAATGGATCTTTATAAACAAGAGTGGGTCAAGGTCCATGTTGAAGATGGACTTTAAAAATGAGTAGTCACCAACTCATTGGCTGAGTAGTTGAGTAGTCACCTGGGTAGTGTCTCTATCACTTGACCGTGAAAGTGAGGTCCTGGGAGAATGGGCTCTATGCTTAAAACTAAAAAGTTATGCAACTTTATTCTTTGTCTGGTAGAGACATGGGGCTATAGGGGTACAATGATTCTTCAGGTTTCTGATTGCAACCTAATTTGCAGAATGAAGATAATCATTGCATTTTTCAAACTCTCTCCATGTACCAGTCAGTGTGATATGTGAGGCAGTACTGATCACAATCTAAATAGGAAGTAGCTGATGGTGTCCCCATTGTACAGATGAGAAGACTGAGGCTTAGAGAAATTGTGTGACTCATCTGAAGGCCCATAGTGATAAAATAGTGGCATTGTGACATCCAACCTGTCTATTTGGGTCTTACTGTCTTAACTTTCATGGTGCAAAAACTCTCAATCATAAGAGCGCCCACTACACAGGGTGCTGCTGTAGAAGATATGTGAGGATCCAGCAGGGCTTGGCACAAAGAAAGTGCCCAGAAAAGAATAGATACTGGCTTTTGTTTTGGGGGAAACTTCATTAGAGTATACCGTTTAGCCAATTTGAATAGCCTGGCTTATAGTATGATTTTGAAAAATGAGTGGTGCCCTAGTGGCTTAAATCTAGCAAACTGTAAATTGGGAGAGAGAGACAAAAAAAAAACTCTTGGGGTCTGCAAAGTGGAACTGTGTGAAGTCTAAATCATGGCAGAACCACAGGTTGCTCCCATTTCAACGTGAACAAGAGGGGCTCATGTGTGAGTGTACTTCCTTCTGGAGGGAAGAGCCATCTAGCTGTCCCCGGAACTGAGCCCTTACTGGTCACAGACCAGGAAGGCAAGAAGATGCTGCTGAATTAGAAGCACACATTACATCACTCCATGGCCCTGCCAGGGGTACAGACTCGAGATGTATAAATATACCCAGATATCCTCTTCTAATATCTATCCAATGAACTGAAATAAAATTTAGAAAGGAGTGATCATCACATGTTAAATTTACTCCAAAATATACACTTTATCCCTAGAGAAGGAAATGGCAGCCCACTCCAGTATTCTTGCCTGGAGTATCCCAAGGGCAGAGGAGCCCAGTGGACTATAGTCCATGAGGTCACAAAGAGTCAGACACGACTTAGCCACTGAACAACAGCAACAGCAAAAGGCAAATTTGCCAGAATGGAGTGAGGAGCGATACACAACCTCCTTCCACAGAGACCAGGTGAAGACGGGTGTGTAGGAGGCTTCAGAGAGCTTCCTTCCAACTCAGAACCCTCAGGGGAAGAGCAAGTACTGATGGTGACGCCGTGTGGACTCAGCTGCTGGGACCACTGTGCAGAATCATGTTCATGGGGTCGGTTAAACATATTTGAAAGAGAGAAGAACAGCAATCAACTTCTTCTTAGGGAGAACCTGGAAAGAGGCAGTTCCCACCCGGATGTTCTATGAAGCTATATGGTGATTGAATTTTGTATCTCTGATAATGGACTTCAGCTTTGCACCCAGATGGAAGGAAACAGACTCCTGTTAGATAGTTATGCCATTTGTGTCCTAAATATCCCTCATGACTTGAAAGCAACTAGAGCCTCCTCTGTGCCCTTGTACTTGGGAGCTGAGTCACAGCCACTACCAACCACTACGGGGCAGAGTTTTAACTCTCCCACTTCCTGCTGGTCTCTGTGCTCAGGGTCAGGCTGTGGCTTACCCAGGAGCATGTCTGCCTCATGCTTTCCCTTCATCTGCTGATTTTGTTGGCTCTGTTTGTGATGTAAGGAAGAGAGGATGGCTTTTTGAAATGATGCTTCTTTAGGAGACATGCATGGTGTTTGACAACAGGAATAAAGGATCTGATGATAAACAAGTTAAATCAGCTGTAGACATCTGTTTCTTGGTTGTTTTGCGAATTTCTTCCTTCTTTATTTTTTGCATATAAAGCTCCAACTTTGTTAATGATGAAACATAGTATACTTAAGGGGAATTTTCTATCTTAATTCAACAAACTTTTGTAAGTGCCTTCTATGTGCCGGCCATGGGATTAGTCTCCCATTAACCATCAGTTGGATGGATTGTCTCTCCTCAAGTAAACTATAAGGTAGGAAGGAAGTTGCTGTGTTAGCTGTGATACAGTGCAAAAGTGCTGTTAAAGAGGTTATGAACCTGGGACAATTTTAACACATAAGATGGAGGGATTGGTTCTATGTGTGCAAGTCAGGGAAGGAGCACAAGCAGGAGTATATTGAGTTAAGTTTCCAGGGATGAGAAATTGTCTCTTTTCAAATGATAATTTGTGTGTCTATGGACAAACAGTCTGACCGTGACAGAGTGATTCAGCACGATGTGTGCATAGATGGGAGAAGGCACACGGAGATGAAGCTGTCGAACGATAACTTGTGAATCTGTGCACAAACAGTGTGACCATGAAAGGGTGATTCAGCATGATGTGTGTGCGGAAGGTGCGAGAAGACACAGAGAGATGCAACTGAGAAGATGCAGGATAACAGACCACGGAGCATCTTGAGTACCATTTGAAAGGATGTGGGCATCATTTGTAGATAAAGGAGAGCCAGTTAAAGCTTTTAATGGAGAGGACTGTGATCACACTGCTGATAAAGCAAACAGCAAATGTATCATATGAGCACCAGAGGTGTTTTCTTCAATTTAAACTCATTAAAAAAAAAAAAAAAGGTCAACTCACTCTCTCAGTGTCTCAGAGTTAGGTCACAGGATATAGAAAAAAAATCAATAAAACTCATTGTCTCAGGAGCCTTCCTTTCCAAATCTTGAGAGAGTGGCTAAGGGAAGAGGGGATAGATTTCCCAGGGACTTGTTGAGTTGGCACCAAACTCATCACCGATTTTTGTGAACAGTCATAAGGAGAATTACCTGGTTTCTTCATGAGAACCACCACTTCCTGCTCACGGCACAGGTATCCCGAGTGACAGCCTCCCACCTGTGTCTGTGATGCAGCCAAGCCTCCCAGGCTGCAGGCACTTCCCTAGTTCCAGGTGGCCTTTCCCACAACCTGGGTGGTGTCACCTTAACTTCGACTTGGTTCCCAGATCCCAGAGACAGAAGAACCTGTGCAGCCTGTGGTTGGTGAAATCAGACCCACAAGCAGACGTCCTCTGGGAACAGGTCACCAACCTGGAATTCCAGGTGCCTGGTGTTTCCACAGCATAACACAGCAAACATTCTGAGGGTGTTAAGTTCTAAGGGGTCAATGACTGCTTGGAACAGCCGCAGTGACTCACCCTGTGTTTGCGTGTCTCACCACTCTTCTAGTCCAGGATGGCTGTGACCTCCACGAGCTTACTATTAAGTCTAGAATGGTATCAACGTTTACCTAGCCAACTTTCTGTTTTGTCTAGTTAACTTTTAGCCTAAATATCATGAATACACATTTTTCAATCAGTTGTGGATTCTGAAAAACATTAAGAATGTTAATGTCACCCCATTTATTTTCTGTGTGTCACTTCCCCAGTTCTGGAACTCAGACCAATTTTTAAAAAGTTTAAATTGAAAGAGGACTTTCTGTTTGTTTGTTTTGATCTATAAAGAGCTCAGATTTCAAAATTACTCTAACCTGTGTACAATTCACTTTGTACTTTTTGTTTGTTTTGATCTATAAAGGGCTCGAATTTCAAAATTACTCTAACATGTACACAATTCATTTTGTACATTTCTTCATCTGTCTGTCTGTTTGGAAAAGACATGGTTTGCTTATACAGAAACATCAGAGCTGGGTCACCTCAGTCTTTCATCCAGGTGCTAACTAAAATGGCAATAAGAGAAGATGAAAAATGATCTCCTGGTGGCAGTGAAAACAATGCATTTTCATACAAGAACATGAATATGACTCTATGTTCATGAGCACTGAGGACTTGGGGATGAGATTTCTTCACTTCAAGCTGCAGCACTGGCTTCTCTGGTAGTTCAGTTTGCAAAGAATCTGTCTGCAATGCAGGAGACTTGGGTTCGATCCCTGGGTTGGGGAGATCCCCTGGAGAAGGGAATGGCTGTCCACTCCAGTATTCTTGCCTGGAGAATCCCATGGACAGAGGAGCCTGGTGGGCTGCAGACCACGGGCCTGCAAGGAGTCGGACACGACTGAGCGACTTCACTTTCACTTTCTTTCACAGCTGCAGCACTAGGCCCCAACCACGGAGCCAGAATGGCCTGAGCATCTTCTGTGCGTCAAATACTTTTCACAAGGCGGTAAACATCTCGTTTAATTCAGCTGCCCTAAAAATCTGCAGCATGAGCTTTTCTCTCCCTCTTTTAAAGAAAAGCAGAGGCTCAGAGAGTAAGGAACTTGCCCGACATTGCATTTGTGAGCTAGGATTTGGACCTATATCCATCTGGCCCCAGAAGTCATAATTTTCTACTTGCCTATTTTTCTTGCAGCCTCAGAGATAGCACTCCACATTTCAGGCAGACATTTGGTTCTGACGACTCAGGGAAGTCAATCAGACTAATGGAGATAATTACAACAACAATGACCACTAAAGCCAACATAACCAAGAAAGAACGATTCTGTTTAATACCTAAACTCCCCAAACACTCTCCCTTTCTTAGCAGAGAGGTCAAGACACATGCAATATGTTTTTGGTGCTGCGAAACTCCCATGAATGGGGACAACTGATATCCACATAAATGACTCAGTTCAGTTCATTTAGTCATTTGTTCATTCATCCATCCATGCCCTCACTGATTTTTATGCCTGGAGTTGTAGTAGGAAGTAAAAGGCACTGGACAAGTCTGACCCCAGAGAGCTTGCAGAGTGGTAGAGGAGATATATATATAGACTCTTTGCGACCCCATGGACTGTGTACAGTCTATGGAATTCTCCAAGTCAGAATACTGGAGTGGGTAGCCTTTCCCTTCTCCAGGGGATCTTCCCAACCCAGGAACTGAACCAGGGTCTCCTGAATTTTAGGCAGATTCTTTACCAACTGTGTGATATATATATAATAAATGTGAACCAGATGTCACCTGGGGTCACCAGTGCTCTTAAGATCCAGAGATTCTGCCCAATTTCCCATCTCATATACTATGGAAATCCCTTTATTCTTCCCACGATCTCTGTAAATCCCTGGAAATGTATAGTTGTAATCACTTCTGACTTCCATTTCTCATTTGGGTGCTTATTCTTTTACATGTCCTGAACAGAAGACACACACATATCACACAGGCCTGACTGTTTGCAGAAAAACAACACTTCTCACAGGACTCCCTTGGGGCTGCCCACACAGCTGGAGCAGACTCTTCTTCAACAATAACTGAAAACTGGGGCTGAGTGTTAGATTCCTCTGTAGTCAGGATATTCTTCTTCCTTTTCTGCCATCTCCAGTTTGTTCCTAGAAATCACTCAGGAGCTTTGCACTTCTCTCTTCTTTCTTTTCTCTCCTAATGCTGCTGCTGCTGCTGCTAAGTCGCTTCAGTCTTGTCCGACTCTGTGCGACCCCATAGACGGCAGCCCACCAGGCTCCTCTGTCCCTGGGATTCTCCAGGCAAGAACACTGGAATGGGTTGCCATGTCCTTCTCCAATGCATGAAAGTGAAGAGTGAAAGTGAAGTTGCTCAGTCGTGTCCGACTCTTAGCGACCCCATGGACTGCAGCCTATCAGGCTCCTCCACCCATGGGATTTTCCAGGCAAGAGTACTGGAGTGGGGTCGCCATTGCCTTCTCCAAACTAGTGCCAAATTCCAGTTCATGGTTTGTAAAAACCTGATTTATCTGTCCTTTTCTTGTCCTTTCAATTCATGTGCCAAGGGCCCTACCTGCTATTTCTAGGCATCTGATCAAAGTTTCTAACAAAAAGCATTCTTCATTAAACATATCTACCTGAAGTCATACTATTTCTCACACCAATGTGTAACACATTACAAAACTAATGATATACCTGACGGAAAAGAAAGAGGATGCTTTCAGAGCTGTATGAAGGAGGAATCAGAATAGACAAGATTCTTCTACACAAAGAAACTAAAGCGAGTGGCTTAAGATAGCAATGCTGATTTCTAGTTTGCCCCACAATCTATTGCTGGTCACTTGGGGACCACTCCTAGGAGCCACTCAGGCATCCAAGTTGATGGAGGCTCTTCCTTAACCAAGAATCATAAGAGCTGGGAAGAAAGAGCATGGCTAAGCACTCACTGGTTCCTAAAGTCACTACTGACCACTACTACTGACCACTACCACTGACCAACAGAATGCTCACCTTCCCTTCCCCTAGCCTTTAGTCCATGGGGAGGGAAGTGTCCTCCACTCCAGAGGGTCAGCAGATTACTAAAAATGACAGTACGGTCCCCCACAATCTGACATTTGGCCACAAATACTAATTCCACTTCCCTTTTTGCTTGCAAATGCACTGATATCTTCCCCAAATGAAATAGTTCCTTTTTCTCTAGAAAGTTATACACCGAAAAAAAAAAGAAAATAAAACCAAACCAAAACAAACCTTCCCTCCCTACAACCAATACAACAATGATGGAAGAGGGGCTACACAGATTCAATAAGCATTCTGAAACCCCACTGGCAGGCTTTGCTTTGTGAAGACCTTGTTCTACTCCTTGAACCATTGATCAGATGGTTCCTTGGCGCTACCTTCTTTTCAATTATCCTACTTGGCCACATTTGAAGAGATCAATAGATAAAAATCTCTCTTAGGATTCAGTGGATATCTTAGTATCCTTCCTCCCCTCAAACTGTTGGAGGCTTAAGCTTCCACTTAAGCCTTAAAGACCATTCTGTTTTGGTTCAGATTAGTGGTTATTTTGACAATACAACTCTGAAAAATAATGTCAATTTCTTATCTACTTCATTTCAATATGCATACCCCAAATCACTTTTTAGACATGAGTTTTCTTCCCCTGTAGACCCAACAGCTTGTACTTTGAATCTAGCAGATTTCCATGGAAGATGTATGTCCATTCTCTTTACCTGAACCATTGCTTCCAACCAGTGGAAGTAATTCAATAAAATTTTACACAGTTTAACAAAGAGTATAATGAGCCCTTGAATCTAATCCCTGTCACAAGGCTGCGTTCTAATCTACTTATGAGGCTCAAAGTTGGGAGACTAAGAATCTGTCCCCTCTGTCAACCCCTCAAGTTGTTGATTTATGAACTTGCCTCTTAATTTTATTCCTGCTTTTAAACTTGACAATTCTTTCCTGATCTCATCTCTTTCTCATGGAGATTCATCTAATACAGCCATCACCAACAAAACTCATGCCATCAAATCTGAATTCTCATTTACTTAGCTAAAGCTATGTATGATCTTATTGCTATTGTTGCTGTCTCATTGCTAAGTTGTGTCTGGCTCTCTGTTGCCCCATGGATTATAGCCCACCAGGCTCCTCTGTCTATGGGATTTCTCAGGCAAGAATATTGGAGGGGGTTGTCATTTTCTACTCTGGGGATCTTCCTGACTCCTCACCCTCGTCACCTGCTTGGTAGGCAGATTCTTTACCACTGACTCACCTGGGAAGCCTAGGTATGATATTAGTAAGAACATATTTGCTTTCCAAGTTACCATGCATGTATTTTTCCTTAGTGTTTCACAGTAACAGAACAAGGATACCTATCCTTACAAACCTTGTTAAGAGTTTCCTAACTGCTCACTGCTCAGCTCTGAAGCCAGAGCCACATGTTCTGTTCATCTTGGTTACCAGTGTCCCAGACTGACATGTATGGCACCCTCGGCACATGCTTTCAAGGTCTCAGGGAGGAAAGAAAGAGAGTATGCTGAATGAAGAGCCAGCTCTAAAATCTTCCTCTTGGAAGTGACATGTCCGTTCTATTTATGCTTCATTGGTCAAAGCAAGTCACATGACTAAGCCATGAGATATTTTTATGGGGTGATGAAGGATGGAGCTCTCGAGGGAGAAGGGGTAGATTCCTTTTTAACACAGAGGGAAAAATACTAGTAGAAAGAATTAGCGAAGACCTTTTGATGGAAATGATATTTAAACAGAAAAACAGTTTAGTGTTAGCATTTTATGTAAAGGACTCAACATGTGTTACATAATGAGGACAGGAAAATGAACTTGGGACTCAGAGACAAAGTCAGTGTGGAATGAAATTATGGAGCCGTGGCGGGGGAGGGGGCGGGGGGGTGGGGGGGGCGGGGATGTGGCGTGGGTAACTGTTGGCAAGGCCCAGATAACGATGAAATAACATATGTCCTTTAATAGAAGCACACAAAGTTTTTATGGGAAGGGGGAGAAAATATTCCGATCTCAGGATGTTTGGAAGTTTCTTGGAGAAGTATGACAATGGATACTGATTACAGTTTTTCAGATGAAAATTTATTTGGGAACTTTTGGAATAAGGACTGGCATCCTCTCAAAAACAGCATGCCAAGAAGCCAAACCCAGCTGTCCCAGGGCACGAAAGGCGTGCCAGCAAAGTAATAACTAACTCAAGAGGCTTGGCTGTGGGTGGGGTGACCCAACTGAGCCTTGTGTCAACATATGGTAAGGATCACAAATGACTGGGTTTGCGTTGCTCATCACAATTGTTTAGTATGGTTTTTAATCCATACCAGCAGGTTTCAAACAACAGAAGTAGATTCACTTTAAATTCATAATCTCAAAACACTTGATACTAAATCCTGGCAATAAAATTTCTTCCAGTAGTGTATCTCCATATATTTTTGTTACTGAAATTTCTACCATCAAATATACTCTCATAATCATTAAAATTAGAAAAAGAGGTGTATGAACCCCTATATTCCTACCACTGACCTATTTGTGCACCATTTTCTCTTTATGCATAACAACTAAACAGGATGTCATGTTTATCCTCTTATCATATGGCAATCCTACCCACCCTTGAATTCCATCCTCACTCAGTTTGCCAAGAACTTCATTTTTAAGAAGTCTCTTTCTCTCTCCCACCTCATTCATCTCTTTTTCCAATGCATCATTCTAATCAATTAGACATTGTCCTAGAATTTCCCATCTTTGACCTCATAGCACCTCTTGCTTAACAGACTATTTTTCTATTTCCTTTACAGGTTTCTTGAGGGTTCTCTACAAAGTACTCTTCATTTCCTCTACTCTCATCCATTATTTTTTTTCAGACTGTGAATAAAAAATTTCTATGAGGAATAAGAAGAAAATAAATGAGAATAAAAATATAATTATAAAATAACAATTAGCTGGCACTAAATCCGGGAGTTGGTGATGGACAGGCAGGCCTGGCGTGCTGCAACTCATGGGGTTGCAGAATCGGACACGACTGAGAGACTGAACTGAATTGGAAACATCATATAGGAGGGAGATTATTTCCTTATGGACTTGGAGGAATGCTTTGCAGTAGAGTGATCAACTGATCTCAACCATTTTTAACACACTGGGTTTCTGGCAAAAAAAAGTTTGCTTGGCTTTTCCATGTTAACCAAAAACCCAAATGAACTTTTCAGCCAACTCAATAATTTGGGGGCTTCTTGCCCCAGTTATCCTCCAAATCTGCACTTGTCAGTCCTCAGTGAATTCCATGCCTTCCAAGTCATTCTTTTATGCCTCCTTTGCCAATTACTTTCATTCTACAATGAAAGAAGCTTCTCTTGAAGCTTCTTGAAGCTTCTCCATTCACAGAATCATTTTTTTTCTTATTTCCTTATACCTATTTCTAAGATGACTACACCAACTCTTACATTTTCTGAATTGATATAAATATATGTTCATCAATTATGCATCCAAAATACATTCTGAATCTGTTCTCTGTTCCCCATACCATTTCATATGTGTTAATCCAGGTTCCTATTAGGTTTCACTCGGATGATTGCAACAGCCTCTCCACAGAGTTCCTAACTCACTCTTGTCTGATTCATTCTCCAGGCAGCGGTAAAAATAATGTTTTTATTGATAGCAGCCATCATGTTACTGTCCTGCTTAAATCCTTCCAAGGTTTCCTTCCTCTTGTTAACCACTGCCCATCTTACTGTGGCCTACAGTGTGGGCAGGGCCTGGTACTTGCCTATCTCACTAACCCCACCTACTGCCTTACGGCTATCTGATCACAACTCTCCAGCCACACTAGCTATCTTTCTGAACCTCAGACACATTGAGCTTTTTTTTTTTTTTTAATTTCCTTCCTCTGGGCTGTTATGTATGACTTGAAGTATCTGTCTACTGGTCATTTAGCTACCTACCATTCATTTCAGTTTAAATGCGGCTTCCTTGAGGAAGATTTCCCTACCCATCTCATCTAAAATAGGTTCCTGTTCATTATTTCCTTTAGCTATTGTAAAAAATTCATTGTACTAGATGCAACCTGATAAGGCTTTTATTCAATTGACCTTTATTTACTAAATTTATTTCTGCATAGTTTTGTTCTTTTAGTCTCCTCTAAGACATATACCCTGAAAGGGCAGAAACTATGTGTCCTTTTCACCATTTTATCTTCAGTGATGAGGACATGACCTGGGACACAATAAATATTTGTTGAATAAATGAAATCTAGGAGCATGTTCTAAGGCTCTGTGTTGTTCCTGTTTTACCATCTGTGCCAATCAAATTAAGCTGCTAGAGTAATTGTAAGTTTTTGAAACACATTGACTTTAGGTGCTACAAAAATATGATGATTTCTGTTCCATTACTATTTGGTCTCTCATCCTGCTTTAGAGTTTATCTGAAAAACTGAAATGAATCACATACCAACAAAACAGGTGCCTCAAATCAATAGCAGTTTCTACCAATTCTCTGTGATACTCAACATAGTAAAGAAGACTTCTATTTATCATGGCAGATGTTTCTCTCATTTCATTAAAATATATTGAAAAAGAAAAAAGTGAAAATGTTAGTCCCTCAGTTTTGTCCTGCTCTTTGCAACCCCATGAATTATAGCCCACCAGGCTCCTCTCTCCATGGGATTCTCCAGGCAAGAATACTGAAGTGTGTAGCCATTCCCTTTTCCAAGGGATCTTCCCGACCCAGCAATTAAAACTGTGTCTCCTGCCTTGCAGGCAGATTCATTACAGCTGAGCCACCAGGCAAGCCCCAAAATATACTAGACAGGATATATTAAAGTAGAATCTATCTGCAAAGTACACTGAAGATAGAAATGGATAATACGTCCAAGAAGAGGCAGTATTCTCCTACTGGACTTTCAACTGTGTGTGGATACTGAGAAATATGTTCTTGGACTTAACGTAATTTTTCATGCTGTGTGTTAAATCCAATGGCTTCAAAAATGACAATAAAAAAATTCTGGATACTCTTATATTACCTGCCCCTTCAAGGATCCCAGGACTTTGGCTGACTGTGAAATGAACCAAGATACAACCAAGAAAACAAAAATAAATGAATAATAATAAACTCAGACCCACCTCCTTTTACTCAGCAGAGGTACCATGTGAGTAACCATAGGTCACATGCTTGCTCAATGTGTGCACAGACTGGAACACAATAAATATTTGATTTTTTTTCAATCCTCCTTCACCTCTATTCCAATTCAGAGACTTCCAGTTTACAAAGTAGAAAAAGGAAAATTGAAAAGAGGTACAAATAGAGCATTCTTGTATCTTGGGATATTGCCCCCTCCGAAGAAGAATTTTGTTTTTTAATTAAAAAAAAAAAACAAAACAGCTAAACAGTGGCAGAAAAAGTTCATGCAGTTAGTGTTGACTTTCCCATAAAATTCACCCCCCAAAGGAATTTCAGACTGCTTCTAACTCTCTGCCATGGTCAGGGCTGACCAGTTGGAAGATTCGAAGTCAAGCTAGTTCTTCAATCCCTGCATACAAGAGGAAGAAGTAGAAATTGAAGATGCTGACGACCTGGGTGTGGCACAAAGTTGGCCATGAATTTGCATGGACCCTTCTCACTAAAGCAGCCGAGAGAGGGCCAGGGAGAGAAGGAAAGGGTGATGTGGGAGAAGCCACCCACGGGCAGCAGTCCCAAGACTGCAACTCAGGAGTCTGGGGGACCCTTACTCGGGAGGTGGCTGAGAGACAGAGCACTGGGCCCCAGCTGAGCTCACCTTGCTTCTGAGGCCAAGTGGGATGCACCTGAGTAAATGCCAGCTTTCCAACGCTACCCTCTTCCTGTTTAGTCATCCAACAAGGAGAAAAAAAGTGAAAAGTTGGAAATAAAAAAAAAATTTTTTTTAACGACACTGAAGACTTTATGTGTTTATTCATTGCTTTGCCCTTTGACCAAATAACTGAAACTATCTCTGTTTCCTATGAATTATAGATTTTCTTTATTTTTTCTCCTCTTCTAAAGAAACTCATTTTGGTAACCCAAAACATTTAAAAAAATACTGTATGTGTCCAAAACACTTTATTTTTTAAGTTGTCTCATATGTGATCAAGTAGAGATTTCTAAAATGCACTTAAAATCTGTATTAAATCATTTCAAGGTGATTTTAGAAAGTAAAAATCTGAATGAAATATTATTAAGTTTTAAATAAAAAATTTTTAAATAGGTCAGAATGTTCCAGTGAATGAAAAAGACAAGGATGAATATAATCAGAACTAATTGAAACAAAACAGAAAAACAGTCCACAGATAATTCAAAGATTATACTCAGACCAATATATTAAGATATATATATATCAAATTATAATGAAATATAATTCAAAGATAATGCTTAGATTATATGTTAGATATCCCAAAATAATAAACTGAAAAATCTACTACACTCAATTAATTAGTTACAGAAAATAACTAGGTAAAAAGCAGATACAAAAATTCAAATATTTTCTTAGAAATTAGTCATAAGTCTTTAGAAAATAACTTTAAAATAACTACACTGAAGCAAAGAATAGATATGTGAAGTACCTAGCTATAAATTTGACAGCATTTATTTATAAAATGTAAAAAAAAAAAATAAACAAGAATATTCCAGTGATCTGTATAAGATATGTGAATACACTGAATGTAATTATTTTGCAGATGGGAAAATGGAATAATATAAACTTAAAAAAAAATAATCCTTTAAAAATGTCCTATAATTAATTAGGTGATTAAAATAAGTCAAGTCCAAATTTTAATGGGAGAACTAGCTATGCAAACATGATAAAACCACAAACCATGCTCTTTGCCCCAAGTGGAAAACAGGGCAAAAATAAGAAAAAGACAAGATTTAAGAGCTGACTGATGTGTGTAGGGTGGGCAGGGGGTGGATTGCTTAAAATAATATATTAACGCATTCTTGAAGTTTATTTTTATTTTTTAAACAATTTGAGTTGTGTGTCTGTGTCTGTCATTTGCAACTGAAAATGGATAGTTATAATTAATTAATGTAGAACATAAAGTCTAGCCTTTTTCGCAGCAGGAACCTTGGGGACGTTCTGTACTGTCTAATATGATGTGGTTGTTGAACACTTGAAATGTGGCTCATGCAGCTGAGAAACTGAATTTTTAATTTTATTTAAATTTAATTAATTTGAATTTAAATTATACGGCCAGTGGCTACTGTTTTGGACAGTGTGGCTCTAATATAACAAAAGCTACATGAATTGAAACAATCAAACACTTTTTTGCATGACAAATTAGAAATATATTTGGAAACATGTTAATGGTGGGACCATAGATTGTAAAGAGAATACTAACAATTTGCCTGTTAGAACACAAATTAGCCCAAACTTCTCTTAAAATAATTTGTCAGTTTGTGTCAAATCCATAACTTTGGTCCAATAAGTTCAGAAACTTCTAGAAATCTATCTACCAAACTAGTCAGAGATACTGATAATACATAATGCATGAAAATTATTGATATGTCATTTACAATTTTTTTGAAATACATTTAAATGAGTAAACAATGGAACTATGGGTACTTGGAGATTAACTCTTATGTGAGTGACTGATAGTCGCTCAGTCGTGTCTGACTCTTTGAGATCCCATGGACTGTAGCCTGCCAGGCTCCTCTGTTCATGGAATTCTCCAGGCAAGAATACTGGGGTGGATTGCCATTTCCTTCTCCAGGGGATCTTCCCAACTCAGGGATTGAACATGGGTCTCCTGTATTGCAGGCAGATTCTTTACCATCTGAGACACCAGGGAAGCCTACTATTCGGAGACATTCCAAAGTGTAAAAACAGGCCAGCTAAAAAGTATCAGCAGATACATGCTTGACTTTATCTTACAATCTATAGACAATACATTAGAATATGTAATGAGTCCATACACCTTTTCCAAAGAAATACCCGAGACAGAAGTAACAATAAAGTTATGAATGACAATCATCAATCAGATGAAATAATTTAGATGAAGCTTATCTCTCTCAAAGAGGTGGGGACTGGGACAGTAAGTGGTCAGGAAGGAAATGCAGTGTGCTTTTAACTTTGTATGAAAAACAATGTTCAGTTCCATGTTGCTGAACATGGTTCTGTTTTTCCCAAATAAATCCTCTACTTCAAAGTACTGTCTGAATGCTTTATTAAAACTCTGCTTCTGGCCTTTGTTTTGGAATCTGTTACTTTTGTTGCTGCCTCCTAATCGCTGTCCTCTGAAGATCCTACTTCTTTCCCGCTGTGCACTGTTACCTCAGTTGCCCTCAAGCTGTCCCCTGAGGCCTCAGTTGCCTTCCGGCTGTCCTTGGAAGTTGCAATATCGCTCCTGTGGTCCTCCTAGCTCTGGTTGCTCCATGGCCACAGAAATCTGCCAGAGCCTTAAATCGTGCCACTTTTCCTATACTTACTGATCCAGTAGGAATATCAAAGCAAACACTCTGCTTTCCTTTGAGAAAGACCAGTCCCTTCACTTTGGAATCAATATCCTCACCCAGTTGCTCTTTAAGCTCTTTCTAAGCATAATTAATATTTGACATTTCCATTGAGCACCGCAAGATCATGGTCACAAAGCCCACATCCCAGTTGCTCAAGGAGTGCTGGTCTACTGATGTGGCCCTGGAAATGTGGGCCAGGGCAGCTGCCAGGGCTTCCAGGGCTCGCTTCTCCTCAATCAGCTTCTTGGCTGACTGCTTGAAGTGACCAGTCACAGTGGGAGGCACCGAGTCCAAGAACCTTATGACATCTTCCCTAGAAGATTTTCTTATCTCTGCTGCAGAAGGAACATCTATTTGCTTAAATTTAATTCCTGGTTTTTGCTCCCCTTGGGGTCTCTAGTATTCTTCCTTGTGTTGATAAAAGTAAATGCAAACCCCAGGTCCTTCCATCTCCACCTGTTCACCCAGAATGACGAATGTAGGACTCCATGTCCTTTGGTGGAGAACTTTGAACAACCAGCCTCGGGGATGTCTAAACTATGTGCAGCAACATCAGTTGCAAAGAAAACTCCAGAATTACCATTTCTAAAACCTTTCAGGGTGATTTCCCTTTGCTTCTGTGGAATTTCTCCATGTAATGACTGGGCATCCTGCCTTATGACCACATTTTGTGACAACTCCTGGGCTTCTTTCTTCATTTCACAAAATATGATAGTGCTCCCCTGATAACCACTGAACACTTGGATCATGTTCTCTATAACTGCTGCCCTCTGAATCCAGTGGCACTTGATAGCCAGCGGCTCTACAATTATTGCCATTTTCTGTGTCTTTTTACCAAATCAGGCCCACTTGTTCATATGTAGATTTCATTAACACTTATACATGAATTTAAAGTCAAATTTTGGGGAATTATCCCTTAAGTTGTAAAGCATTTACTATGTAGCCTATTTCTTAAAAAGATACAATGATGTGCCCACTTTGGAATAAATTAAACACATAATATTATTACCTATCAGTTTTTCGAAATATCTTAATTGATAAATATGGAATAATAGCACTTGCTTAATTCACATTTTTTCATTATTCATTTAAAAAGTCTTCAGTAAAAAGAAACAAACTGCAATAGCACTATGAATGAAAATAAGCTCTCATATATTAATAGCAATTTACAGTTCACAAAGTATATTCATATGTATTATTTTTTACCCTTCAGCAGACTGTAAAGATAAAGCTCAGTGGAACTAATTTATTTGATCAAATTATATATTTTTCAAGCAGTATAGCCCAAAAGAGACATTAGCTGTTATATTTGCTGTTATTTAAACTAATGTTAAGCTTAGTAAGGTCTCAGAGGTGGAGTCTTTCAGTTCCTGAATTTGAATCTTCTTATAAACTACAATAATCTGGTAAATAATTAAGTGCCTCGGAAAGAAACTGCACTGTCAGTTTGAAGAGCTGAATTCATTTTGCAGCAGAAAGGATTCTCTCGACTTTCCTGTCTTTGGAGAGATGTTCAATTAATCCACAGAGACCATGTTTTGTGAAAGTTTCCTAGCCTGAGAATAAGATAACTCCTCTGAGGATAAGATAAAATGATGAAATAGATTCAGATCCAGACATGCAGATTGTCTTGTGCACACTGCCCTTGTGTTTATTAAGTGGAGAGTTTATTCACAATTCAGCCAGAACATTTAACTCTTTCATGCAATTAAAATAGAAACTAGATTAATCACCCGAATCACATTAATCTCTGAGGGTGATCAACATATTTTTAGAAGGAGATTTACCCCATCAGTGTACTGTGTGAACAAATTTACTAATAAAGAAAAACTTAGGACTATTATGGTACTGCACTAAAATAACTCAAGATATTTTATGAAAATTGTCTCTGGAGTTTTCCCAAATAGTAACACTGACTTGTTCTGATGTTAAGTCCAGACTTGAAACAGAGATTTGTTTCAAGGCTCAACTTATTCTGTGATTGACTGTTAAGATTAGGGGAGATGATGGAAAGCAGGTGGCTGAATTTTGCCACATCACAAATGAGAACACAGAGCGAGGAGGTGGCTGTCCCAGGTCATCCACCTGTTGTTAGAGACACCATTGGGAACCAGCTCTTCTAAATCCCTGCTTAATATTAGTTACTGAAACCAAATGTAGACCAATCTATCTTTCCTAAATTTGCCTAAAGTGAAAGTGAAAGTCGCTAGTTGTGTCCAACTCTTTGCGACCCCATGGACTATACATCCCATGGAATTCTCTAGGCCAGAATACTGGAGTGGATAGCCTTTCCCTTCTCCAGCAGAATCTTCCCAACCCAGGGATCAATCCCAGGTCTCCTGCATTGCAAGAGGATTCTTTACCAGCTGAGTTAAATGTATTTTCAATCAACTCTTTAATTAAATACACAACTTGAGGCTTCACAACTGTGATGCTGGAGAAGAGTCTTGAGAGTTCCGTGGACAGCAAGAAGATCAAGCCAGTCAATTCTAAAGAAAATTAACCCTGATATTCATTGGAAGGATTGATGCTGAAGCTGAAGCTCCAAGACTTTGGCCACCTGATGTGAAGAGCCAACTCATTAGAAGAGACTTTGATTCTGGGGAAAATTGAGGGCAGGAGGAGAAGAGGGAAACAGAGGATGAGATGGTTGAATGGAATCATCCACTCAATGGACATGAGTTTGAGCAAACTCCGGGAGATAGTGAAGGGCAAGGAAGCCTGGGGTGCTGCAGTCCATGGTGTTGCAAAAGAATGAGACACTACTGAACAACAATAAAAAAAAACCCAAAATATCTGTTTTCTCAGTTCTCTTGCACTATACCTTTGGAGGGGATGCAGACATTGAAAGTCTCTGATACCACATTTCAAGGAAAAAAAAAAAATCAGTGAACAATGTTAATAGGTTGGTATTCATGTTCTTTCTCCCATTTTCACAGAACAGACCAGTTTCTATATCCTCAGAATGTCTTCTTAAATAATAATAAAAGTTATTCTTCAAATTTGTAGAGTGCTTTGCATATCCATCCCATTTTACAGGACTTTGTTTTCATATATAGAAAACTAAAACAGAAAAGTGGTTTGGAAATAGAGCACTGCTGTAAAAAAGACCTAAAGCATGAGTTGTTGGGTTTTTCATGGGGCAAAGGGGGAGGCTGGAAGGATAATGAGGAGCTTATTGATGAAGGCAGGAAGTGCAAGAATGAAACTGATACCAGAGGCTTAAAACAACTGTTTGCATTTACCTGAGAAAAAATAATGCACCAAATTAACCTGCACATGCAGATAACATTTCTAGGCAGAATATTGCAAGTGCCAATTGGCTTCTGTTAGTTACATATGATAAGATATGGAAAGACAGAATTTAGCTAAAGAGAGAACTATTCAGTATGCGAACAGAATTTCCAATCCAGACTTATGAGGTCAAAAAATAAAACTGTTTAATATTTCCAGGCTCTCCAGCAGGCACAAGACTCTCAAATGAAAAATGGCTTCAGGGTAAAGAGTAAATCAAAGATTCGGTCATAAGACCCTTTGTTTAGACCTCAGACTAATAGATTCTCTCAACTAGGAAGAAGCACTTCTAAAAATCTCAAAAGTGTTATTTCACTTCAATTGTATACTTGGACAAAAGTAGAGAGAGTTCTCTTGAAAAGAATTATAGTCATGACTTTTGGGACATGGAGTGAATAACAATAAGATTTGTAGAAGGACCACAAAAAGTTTAAAAGTATTGCACAAGAATGGACTAAAGGGGCATAAATCATTGAAAAAGATACCTCTGGAGTTCTCAATTTTCTACAGTCAAGAAGGAGTCTGAGAAAACTGGTCTGATGAGAACATGGGCTATTTCTTATGGGAAAGAAGGTGTTTCACAGGGAAGCATCCTGAGAGGGCAAAACCCCCAAACATGGAAAATCATGAATTGGAGAATTACTTTTGAGGGACAGTTCAGTTCAGTTCAGTCACTCAGTCACGTCCGACTCTTTGCCACCCCATGGACTGCAGCACGCTAGGCCGCCCTGTCCATCACCAACTCCCGGAGTTCACTCAAACTCATGTCCACTAAGTCGTGATGCCATCCAACCACCTCATCCTCTGTCACCTCCTTCTCCTCCCACCTTCAATCTTTCCCAGCATCAGGGTCTTTTCCAATGAGTCAGCTCTTGGCAACAGGTGGCCAAAGTATTGGAACTTCAGCTTCAGCATCAGTCCTTCCGATGAGTATTCTGTACTGATTTCCTTTAGGATGGACTGGCTGGATCTCCTTGCAGTCCAAGGGACTCTCAAGAGTCTTCTCCAACACCACAGTTCAAAAGCATCAATTCTTCGGTGCTCAGCTTTCTTTATAGTCCACCTCTCACATCCATACATGACTACTGGAAAAACCATAGCTTTGACTATAAGACCTCTGTCAGCAAAGTAATGTCTCTGCTTTTTAATATGCTGTCAAGGTTGTTCATAGCTTTTCTTCCAAGGAGCAAGTGTTTTTTAATTTCAAGGTGGCACTCACCATCTGCAGTGACTTTGAAGCTCAAGAAAATAAAGTCTGTCACTGTTTCCATTGTTTCCCCATCAATTTTCCATAAAGTGATGGGACTGGATAGCATGATCTTTGTTTTTTGAATATTGAGTTTTAAGCCAGCTTTTTCACTCTCCTCTTTCACTTTTATCAAAAGGCTCTTTAGTTCTTCTCTGCTTTCTGTCATAAGGGCATAAGGGTGGTGTCATCTGCATATCTGAGATTATTGATATTTCTCAAGGCAATCTTGATTCCAGCTTGTGGTTCATCCAGCCTGGCATTTCACATGATGCACTCTGCATATAAGTTAAATAAGCAGGGTGATAATATACAACCTTGATGTACTCCTTTCCCAATTTGGAACCAGTCTGTTGTTCCATATCCAGTTCTAATGTTGCTTCTTGACCTTCATACAGATTTCTCAAGAGGCAAGTCAGGTGGTCTGGTATTCCCATCTCTTGAAGAATTTTCCACAGTTTGTTGTGAGGGACAGAATTGGGCTTAATCATAACTGGGCTTAACCTGCTGCCCTGATAGGTAATCAGCTGGATTTCAGAATTGCTATGGACCAGTGACCTTGGTGCTCCTGCCTCTACCCTTACTATTCAGTGCCCATTGCAGTTACTGTGTCCCTCTCTTACTATTGTGTGTGTGTGAAAGGCAAATTGAATGTCTTTTTAATTTGCAAATCTCCAGATCAGAAAGAGAAGCATCCACAAAACCTGCACCATATCTAGGTCTGATATAGACCATGAGATCATGAATTTCAAACTCGCTGATGTGACTTGATGAGTCAGGGTGGGGGTCTTTTTAGGGCCTGAGAGTGTTTTGCATATATAGGAGTGTGAATGTTTGGAGCTGGACTGTAAACTGTTGCACAAATGGTACCTGGTGAATCAATACCCCCCCACCCCCCGCCCAGTACCCCTACTCCCTTATATAATCAACTCTCAAAGTTTCTGGGTTTGGCTATGTAAATTGCTCTGGCCATTGGGTATCAGAAAATACATTTCAGACATATGCTTAATAAGCTACTAATGTGTTGGGGTCTTGCCTTTCTGGAAAGCTGCTGCCGCCAAGTGAGGAAGCCCAGTCCAGACCAGCCTTCTTAAAGATGGAACACTAAGCAGAGAAAGCCCCAGTTGAGCCAGTCCCAAGCTATGCTCGAGATGAATGTTATCCTATAAGGAACCTCATGTGAATCCAGCAAAAGCAGCACCAGCCAACCTGAAGAATCATGACAAATGATCAATCCTGATTAGGAACCCTGAGACCTGGGGCAGTTTCCTTCTCAGCAAGAGGTGACTAAAGCAGAGTCTTTCTACAGCAGCAGAAGAAGATAGAATAAAATGAGTAACATCTTCAAAATCATCATGGGAAAAATTATGTTTGACCTGAAATCCTATTTGTACTTAAATCACCATTTAAACAAAAGTGTAGAATAACACCATCAGACAAATACGTTATCAAAATTTTGCTTCTCATGTACTCTTTGTTGGAGGATGAATTTCAATAAATGAGGACTTAATCATGGAAAAGGAAGAGATGGGTTCCAAGTAAAAAATATTTAAACCAAAAGAAATAAAAAGGAAGTAGGCAAATTCCCAGGATGATCATAAAAGGAAAGGCCACAGGAACAGCTATGCACAGATCTAGCTCAGTATAGGAGGATGATTAAAAGATTCCTAATGAATGTTTTCATATTGTTGTTGTTCAGATGCTAAGTCATTTCTACTCTTTGTGACCCCATGGACTGCAGCATGCCAGGCTTCCCTGTCCTTCACAATCTTCCAGAGTTTGTTTGAATGCATGTCCATTCAGTCAGTGACGCCATCCAACCATCACATCCTCTGTTGTCCCCTTCTCCTGCTGCCTTCAATCTTTCCCAGCATCAGGGTTTTTCAAAGAGTCAGCTCTTCCCATCAGGTGGTCAAAGTATTGGAGCTTCAGCTTTATCACCAGTGCTTCCAATTAATATTCATATGTATATATAGAGAGAGAGGAGTTTACCCTTCAGTTAGGAATATGTAGAATGCTATGACTACTTAGATTTCTAACTGGACAAAGGGATACAACATTAAAACAAAAAAGAAAAATTACAAAAAGAAAATCTAGCATCATGATGCACAGAAATCATCACTATTGAGGGAGGGGGGTTGTGAGGGTGTTGGTGTGAGGGCGCATGTCTGCATTAAGAGTGGGGATTGTCAGAGAGCTGATTTCTCATCTTACACTTTAGGAAGTCAGTAGATAATGCCTAAAAAGGAAAAAGCAAGGTATAGATGCATACAGATGCCCTATAGAAACATGTGGGTTATCCCAGGAAAAATCAGCTAGCCAGGTTGAAAGTGGCCTCCTCTGTAAGGTGGGAATACAAGTGAGAGAGGTGGATAGAGTCTGCTGTTTCTGTTAGAAACATTACAAAGCTACTTGACTCTAAAAACGATGTGCTTGAACATCTTCGACTACATTAAAAGAAAATTTTATTATCTGAACATCTGCGTTTGTGATTAAAATTCACAATCACTACAGAAGTTAATGGTTCTTATTTTTTCTGGATGAGTCTATAGTCCAAGGATGCTTTGGGGAAAGGGATAAGAAATAACAGGAGGGTAGCACATGGCCCAGAAAATGGAAATTGTGGAAAGAATGGAGAACATTATCTTTAACAATTTGTTTATTGCATGTCCAGTTTGAAGAGAGCACCTGCAGGGCATAGATACTCAGTGCAAGTTTCACGACCTTCTGGGGATAAAGGATGTAAGTGAGCAGCGGGAGAGATAGATTCTGAGGATGGGCACAGACTTCCCTTCTATATCATCTTTTGCAGGATGGCTGAAATCTAAGCCATGAACAGAATTTATGCAAGTTGATCAGATGGAAGGGGTTTCTCCAGTGGCTCAAAGGTGAAGAATCCTCCTGCAAATGCAGGAGAGGCAGAAGACGTGGGTTCTATCCTTTGATCAGGAAAATCCCCTGGAGGAGGAAATGGCAACCCACTCCAGTATTCTTGCCTGGGAAATCCCACGGACAGAGGACCCTGGCAGGCTACAGTCCTTGGGGTCACAAAAGAGTAGGACATGGCTTATCGACTAAACAGCAACAACAAATGGAAGACTATAAGGTCATGAAAAAAGTGACAGTTAGCAGCTCAGTCGTGTCCAACTCTTTGGGATCCCATGGACTGTAGCCCACTAGGCTCCTCTGTCCATGAATTCTCCAGGCAAGAGTACTGGACTGGGTTGCCATTTCCTTCTCCAGGGGATCTTCCCGACCCAGGGATTGAATCCGAGTCTCCTGCATTGCAGGCAGATTCTTTACCATTTAAGCCACCAGAGAAGCCCCATGAGGTCATAACGCAAGGGGAAATTAAAATTTAACTGCTGAAGGAAGAAGATAAGTGTCTTGAAGGCACAGGAGGAAAAATGAAGAGGGGAAAGGCCAAGGAAGCAGAAGTGAGATGAACAGAGAGGGATTCATGTAGCTCTGAGCCCAGGTGAAGAGTCGATGGAGAACAGCAGCTGCCTCTCAGGACTCATGCCCGGTTTGCAGTCTCTATTACAAATGAGATCACTTCAATTAAATAAGTGTATGTGGCATAACCATGTGCTGCCACCCCTTCATTTTCTAAATTGCTGTCCCCAGGACAGAGGTCAGAGAGCAGAAAGAACATCTGCTGTAAAATAAATCAGAGATGTTCTGGTTGACTGCTACTGCTTCCGCCAAAATGTTTGCTGGTTTCGGCAACCCATCTCTCAGGCAGAACAACCTGCTTAGTTCCCCAGGAACTTCAGCCAACTTCTCAGGTATGTTCAAGTCACACATTGATCTATTCCCTTATTAAACAACCATTATTGATCACCCACTATGATAACCGGCACAGTTTCTGCACTCATGGACACATTATTCCAGAGGGTGGACACAGACAACAAACAAGTAAACAAACAAGGGACACATCTGATAGTGATCAATGTTATGCAGGGAATTAAAACAGCAGGGAGCAGTTAGAGAGATGACACTGAGCTTTGTTAGGCAGCCTTCCAATATCACTTCTGGGGAGCCCTATCTCTTGGTATTCACACCCTTGTGCATTTCTTAATTCTTGAGTTTAGACTAGTCATTTATTGCCAGAAATAAACTAGACAAAAGTTATAGAACATCACTTCTATTAGGCATTCATGTTCAGTCATGTAAGAGTCTTGGCTACCCCATGAACAGTAGCCTGCCAGCCTCCTCTGTCCATGGGATTTTCCAGGCAAGAATACTGGAGTGGGTTGCCATTTCCTCCTCCAGGGGATCTTCCCAACCCAGGGTCCAAACCCATGCTTCCTCCATCTCCTGCTTTGGCAGGCGGGTTCTTTATCACTGAGCTACGTGGGGAGCCCTCCTTCTATTATTAGGCTATAAAAGAATATGACTTCAACCTGTTCAAATGCTCTCTTTGCTTCTTCTCTCGGGTTTGATCTCAAGAAAGCCACCATGCTCTGAGATTCCGTTAGGAGAGGCAAGGAAGTGAGGGTGGCCATCAAGGAATGGAGGCCATCCATTCAACATCCCTGAAGCAACCAAATATCTCAGTAACCACATGAGTGAGCTTGGAATCTGATCATCAGCTGAACCTTCTGAAGAGGCAGTCTGCAACCCCTATCAGCATTTTCCTTGCAAGCTTGTGAGAAACCAGAAGCAAAGGACCCAGCTACATTGCAGAGCCATGGAAACTAGTCCCTTTACAATAGAATCACACTCCTTCAAAACAAACAAAAAAAACAACACAGGGTTTATATTACATACACAATTTTCCTTGGAAATGATAATATCTGTATAGTGATGAGCCTTCTCATTCAAAAATAGGAGTTTGTTTCCATTTAGCATACTTGTGTTTTTCCGTCCCTCAGGAGTAATTTATAAATTTTTCTTGTTGTAGGTAACATACATTCCCAAGTTCATTCTTAAGTATTTTGTTTGTTGTTTTCATTCATATGTTTTATATGTGTGTGTTTATATATATTTATATATGTTTCATGTGTAAGCTATGTATTCTTTTAATAAACCTCTTCTTTATTATAAAGTATGCACACCCCTTTATTAGCTTGATTTTCTTACTGCTTACAGCACTTTTTACCTAGGAATGTAAGCATTTCATCCACAAGTAGTCAGTTTTATTACCTGTTTACAAAGTTGTGTGTCTTCAGTTTCTTCCTCTTATCAAATTGCATTGGCCAGAACATCAGGAAGTAGTCATCAGAAAATAACTTGGAAGGTGCAGGGTACATAAATAAACTAGATCTTTGAGGTCACTGTCCTCACAGGGTTGAATGAAAGACTGGAGCTTGAAGAGAAAGAGCCTGAATAAACGGGAACACTCACCCAGCTTCCCCTTCCTTTAGAGCACGTTGCCCTAGCTGTCAGCTATCACATAATTATTTAGGAGTTTTTGTCTCTTTCCCCCCATAGAATATAAACTCTACTGGGGCAACATAAATGTCTTGAAGTCATCAATGTTTTCTCAGGTCCTAGAATGTGCAGGTATTCACTCAATATTTGGTGATGAATTCAAACAGGGGTGGGCAAATCCAGGCACACCACCCTCCCCCCGCCCCCCACCCTGACTGGTTCTGTAAGAGAAGTCTCAGCAAACACAGCCCTCTTCCTCCCGCTGGTTTGCACAGTCTCCCGGGGTCCCTGTTGCACTGCTGAGCAAACTCGACCGATGCAGCAGGAACCCAGTGTCTCACAAAACCTAAAATAGCTACTCCCTCACCTTTTATAATAACATTCGTCTGGTGACCTCCCAGTTCAAGAATGAATACCTGAATGAGGAGGCAGAGGAAGGAGAGGGTAGGATGAATTTAGGGACTGGGTGTAAAAAGGGGCTTCCCAGGCACCTCAGATGATAAAGAATCTTCCTGCAATGAAGGAGACCTGGGTTTGATCCCCAGGTGGGGAAGATCCCCCTGGAGAAGGGAATGGCTGCCCACTCCAGGATTCTTGCCTGGAGAATTCTGTGGACAGAGGAGTCTGGCTGGCTATGGCCCACGGAGTTGCAGAGTTGGACATGACTGAGCGACTAACACACACTCATGTGCAAAATAGATAGTAGTGGCAAGATGCTGTATAGCACAGGGAGCTCAGCACAGTGCTCTGTGAGGGCCTGGAGGGATGGCGTGGAGGGTGGCAGGGAGGCTCAAGAGGGAGCGAATATATATATATACTACAGCTGATTCACTTGTACAGCAGAGACTAACACAACATCTTAAAGCAACCATGCTACTGCTAAGTCACTTCAGTCCTGTCCGACTCTGTGCGACCCCATAGATGGCAGCCCATTAGGCTCCTCTGTCCCTGGGATTCTCCAGGCAACCATACTCCAATTCAAATAAAAACAGAGAATGAATACCAGAAGCCAAAATCTTCTTTCCAAATAGTTTTAATCTAGTAGAATTATGTGTTCATCTCCTGGTGTAACCAAAGGTGATGGACTCTGCTTTCTTCCCACCAAAGGAGGATTCGGCCCCTTCCCTGCTCAAGGGCAGGCTTGCTTTTTCCGGGGAAAATGTTACCTCTCACGACCACCCTGACATCTCAGTGTGCATGCTGAGGGGTCACCAGGACCAGTGGAAACGCGGGACCAGGGCATTAGAGGGGCAAGGAGCAAGGGTGGCCAGAAACACGGGATGCCCCCTGAGTGGAGAAGCTCCAAGGCTAGGGGGACCTGGCCCCCCACCCAGCCCCCAGCCCCGGAACCAGGCCTGACCCTTCATCTCTCTATGTGAACTACACCCGGAGCCCCTCCCCGGGTCTCCAGGGCCGTGTGCTCTGTGTTAGCTCCACCATAGATCCAGTAAATGTCACCCTCCACGCTCCCCATGACCAAATTAGTCCTCGCCTCTGTCGGCTGCTGTCGGGCAGCCTCCACCCTCAGACTGCTCCCCGCCCAGGGCTTGTTTACTGGGGAGCGGTGAGGAACCGCAGACCCCAGGCAGACTTCAGGAAGCACCTCGGAGCTGAGCATCAGGGCCGGTTCTGCTACCAAATAAGGCCGCTCAGGCCCCTGCAGCTGGTCCACAACGCCGTGGGCGTGAGCCCCGTGCTCCAGGGAGCGCACATCTCACTGGGCGGGTCCTGAGCTCAGTGCGCCCCCAGGAATGCCGCTGCGCTCTGGGATGTCTCACTGCTGGGTCATCCATCACCGGCCCGGTGCTCCGACAGGCCAGCTGTCTGGGATGCGCAGGAGCCTCTCCTGTTTGCTGTCAGATAGCGGCGCCTCCCTGCTGGGCTGCTTTCCTCTCTTGAGCATGACGATGTCCTCGCTGGAACCTGCTACGTCTGTGCGAAGGCGGATGGGGGCCTCTGGACTTTGGGCTTGGATTTTCCCTCTGTTCCCTGGGCAGGTTTTATTCTAACTGAAAATGTTTATTGAATAAAATGAAGTCTGCTCAGAGTGATTTTAAAAAGTGCCAAAAGCACCGTACCACAAATACCTATCGCATACACACATACGCATACACACCACGTACATACATGCATCACACACACACAGGACTTCCCCTGATAGCTCAGGGGTAAAGAATCTGGCTGCTGATGTAGGAGACCCGAGTTTGATCCTTGGGTCAGGACGATCCCCTGGAGAAGGAAACGGCCACCCACTCCAGTATTCTTGCCTAGAGAATCCTATGGACAGAGGAGCCTGGTGGGCTCTAGTCTATGGGGTCACAAAGAGTCAAACACAAATTAGCAACTGAACAACAAATCTCACACACACACACACACAGGCATGGATAGGCACCTCCTTGCCTATTATCACCCCACACAGGCCAGGAGGAGTGGAGCTCCAAGATTAGGAAGAGGACTGAGTTCAAAGGGAGAAGAATGTCCTCATGTTATATTTCAGTCATACATGGGCGTCCTAAGGCACTTCAGAGTGTCTGAGTAACTATGGACTGTAGCCCACCAGGCTCCTCTGTCAATGGGATTCTCCAGGCAAGAATACTGCAGTGGGTTGCCATTTTCTCCTCCAGGGGATCTTTCCCGTCCAGGGATTGAACCTGTGTCTCTTGTGTCTCCTGCATTGGCAGGTGGATTCTTTACCATTAGCACCACCTGGGAAGCCCCATATTTCCATCATTGAGGCTCAACAACCAGCAGAATGTGAGGAATCCATGTGGTCAGAGCTGACCCTGAGATGGCGTCTGAATCTCAGAACACCTTGCCAATTGTCCCTGGATGGCATTCTCTGTGAACTCTTCATCAAACAGCCTGCTCAGCAGTGTTCTTCAGTATGTAGGGGGTCAGTTGGTGTCTCTGTTAAACAGGATGACTTGATGATCAGACGAGCAAATGACTGGATGAATACTTTGCAGGGAGAATAGTTAAGGAGAAGATGGAGCTTTGATCGGTTTGCCCATCATTGGCTCAGGGAAAAAGTTACATAACCCAACCAAATACCCTTGTAGGAAACATGGAGATCTCAAATTAATTCCCCAAAAAGCAAACCATCAATGACATGTCAACATTCAAGGCCAAAGGGAAGACACCTGCACAGAAACAGATGTGATGTTAACTTGGCGGTGGCTGGGTGAGGTGTGGTCCTGAATCTGCCAGCTGTTTTTTTTTTTTTTGCTCAAAGATGGAGAAATAGACAGAAGGGCCATTGTGAAAAAGTGAAAAAAGTCAGCTGGATGACAAAAAAGCTAAAACCTCAGATTATGTATTAATTTCCCTTATATATTGGTGCTGCTGCTGCTGCCAATGAACAAGACTGCCTGTAAACATTTTGCATTTAAACATCACTCGAATTTAGCTTGCAAGGGAAAAATCAATTATGTCAGTGACATTTTTAAAGTGAAAAAAAAAAATGAAGAGCTCTGTAAGAGGATGAGGGAAAATGTGGTTACTGCCCTAAGAACTTGTGCTTTTTCTTGCAAATGCTGTATTGAAAACAGTAGAAAGAAACAAAGACTTAAAAGGTAGGGGAGAACTGAGATTTCACATGAAAACATCCTGGCAGCAGGTGTGAATGTTATTCCGGAACACTCATCATAGCCTGTCCGTTTGCGATCCAAGGAAAGGTGAACGAGCTCCGGCAGAGTCAACTGTCTTAAGAAATGAGCAGGGGCCAAGATTCCAGCCCACCTCTCCAAGATCCAAGCCCCCTAATCCTCGAGCTCATGGCATCCACCTTGGGAAGGTGGGGAGGGAACCTATTAGAGGCAGATAGAAACGCGCTTACCACACAGCCCTTTCGCAGCATCCTCATTCCTCCTCCATAACAACTCCTTTCAGCTTATTCCAAAGTTTACTGTGTCATAATTCATATACTTTGGCCACCTGATGCGAAGAGCTGACTCATTGGAAAAGACCCTGATGCTGGGAAAGATTGAAGGAGGGAGAAGAAGGGGTTGACAGAGGATGAGATGATTGGATGGCATCACTGACCCATTGAACATGAGTTTGAGTAAACTCTGGGAATTGGTGATGGACAGGGAGGCCTGGCGTGCTGAACTGAACTGAATTCATATTGACATTTTACTAAGTAATGTATAACTCATAAAGAAAAATAATAAAATTGTTAGCTCTGTATGGCACCAAGCATTGTATTGGAAACCACAAGTCAGTGCCTTCACTGCGCACATCAATTCTGCTGTATCATTCCTGTTTTGTCCTTCAGCCGCTCAGTTATGTCCGACTCTTTGTGACCCCATAGGACTGTAGACCACCAGGCTCCTCTGTCCTTGGAACTCTCCAGGTAAGAATACTGAAGTGGGTTGCCATTTCCTTCTCCAGGGGATCCTCCTGACCCAGGGATTGAACTCAAGCCTCTTCTTGGCAGGCAGATTCTTAACCACAGTGCCACCTGGGAAGCCCTCAAGTTTTACAAGATGCTTTAAATAAATCATAGACATTTATTTCACAGATGAAGTTCAGAGAGGCTGGTGGTCTTGCACAAGGTCATCTAACAGGAATAGACCCAGCCAGGATTTCCACCTAAACCTGTTGAACTCCCAAGTTGATGTTTTATCCACTTCCAGTGTGCTTTTTCTAGGAGTTAAACAGTTAGGACATCTCATTTACCCACCAGTATCTGAAAATGAGAAGTTTGCACACCATAGGAATTCTCTCCATAACTGAATTTTATAGTTACAAGCACAGTATATCTAAAATTTCATTTTGATGATTTATTTAGTAAACAATACAAAGTGCTTCATTAACTACTAGGCTGGTTTTTTATTCAGTAAACAATATGCTATGTCATGTGCCATCCTAGGCATTTTACATACATCAATGCCTTTTATCTCATTAACAACTAAATAATATAAGCATTATCATTATTCCCATTTTATTGATGAAGATATTGAGACCTAAAGAAACCCAGTAAATTATCTGACAATGTACTGCTAGTAAGTGGTAGAACCAGGATTCAAATCTAGCCCAGAGTCTGGGCTTTTAAACATCAGCCCATAAACCCTTCCTCATTCTATAGACATCTTAATAGCATAGGGTAAGCATAGCTTTTGGAGAAGGCAATGGCACTCCACTCCAGTACTGTTGCCTGGAAAATCCCATGGACAGAGGAGCCTGGTGGGCTACAGTTCCATGGGGTCACAAAGAGTTGAAAACGACTGAGTGACTAACACTTTCACTTCCTTTCACTTTACATAGCTTTGCCTTATTAAATTGAGACTAGTGGACCTTACTGAGCCTTCCTTCCTTTTATTTATTTATTTATTTTATTTTTAAAAACTTATTTATTTTCACATTTATTTTAAATGGAGGTTAATTACTTTACAATATTGTATTGGTTTTGCCATACATCAACATGAATTCCGCCACAGGTATACACGTGTTCCCCATCCTGAACCCCCCTCCCTCCTCCCTCCCTGTACCATCCCTCTGGGTCGTCTCAGTGCACCAGCCCCAAGCATCTAGTATCATGCATCGCACCTGGACTGGTGATTCATTTCATATATGATATTATACATGTTTCAGTGCCATTCTCCCAAATTATCCCACCCTCTCCCTCTCCTACAGAGTCCAAAAGACTGTTCTATACATCTGTGTCTCTTTTGCTGTCTTGCATACAGGGTTATCATTACCATCTTTCTAAATTCCATATATATGCGTTAGTATACTGTATTGGTGTTTTTCTTTCTGGCTTACTTCACTCTGTATAATAGGCTCCAGTTTCATCCACCTCATTAGAACTGATTCAAATGTATTCTTTTTAATGGCTGAGTAATACTCCATTGTGTATATGTACCACAGCTTTCTTATCCATTCATCTGCTGATGGACATCTAGGTTGTTTCCATGTCCTGGCTATTATAAACAGTGCTGCAATGAACATTGAGGTACACATGTCTCTTTCAATTCTGGTTTCCTCAGTGTGTATGCCCAGCAGTAGGATTGCTGGGTCATAAGGCAGTTCTATTTCCAGTTTTTTAAGGAATCTCCACACTGTTCTCCATAGTGGCTGTACTAGTTTGCATTCCCACCAACAGTGTAGGAGGGTTCCCTTTTCTCCACACCCTCTCCAGCATTTATTGCTTGTAGACTTTTGGATCGCAGCCATTCTGACTGGCGTGAAATGGTACCTCATTATGGTTTTGATTTGCATTTCTCTGATAATGGGTGATGTTGAGCATCTTTTCATGTGTTTGTTAGCCATCTGTATGTCTTCTTTGGAGAAATGTCTATTTAGTTCTTTGGCCCATTTTTTGATTGGGTCGTTTATTTTTCTGGAATTGAGCTGCAGGAGTTGCTTGTATATTTTTGAGATTAGTTGTTTGTCAGTTGCTTCATTTGCTATTATTTTCTCCCATTCGGAAGGCTGTCTTTCAACTTGCTTATAGTTTCCTTTGTTGTGCAGAAGCTTTTAAGTTTAATTAGGTCCTATTTGTTTATTTTTGCTTTTATTTCCAATATTCTGGGAGGTGGGTCATAGAGGATCCTGCTGTGAGGTATGTTGGAGAGTGTTTTGCCTATGTTCTCCTCTAGGAGTTTTATAGTTTCTGGTCTTACATTTAGATCTTTAATCCATTTTGAGTTTATTTTTGTGAATGGTGTTAGAAAGTGATCTAGTTTCATTCTTTTACAAGTGGTTGACCCGTTTTCCCAGCACCATTTGTTAAAGAGATTGTCTTTAATCCATTGTATATTCTTGCCTCCTTTGTCAAAGATAAGATGTCCATAGGTGTGTGGATTTATCTCTGGGCTTTCTATTTCGTTCCATTGATCTATATTTCTGTCTTTGTGCCAGTACCATACTGTCTTGATGACTGTGGTTTTGTAGTAGAGCCTGAAGTCAGGCAGGTTGATTCCTCCAGTTCCATTCTTCCTTCTCAAGATTGCTTTGGCTATTCGAGGTTTTTTGTATTTCCATACAAATTGTGAAATTATTTGTTCTAGCTCTGTGAAAAATACCGTTGGTAGCTTGATAGGGATTGCATTGAATCTATAAATTGCTTTGGGTAGTATACACATTTTCACTATATTGATTCTTGCGATCCATGAGCATGGTATATTTCTCCATCTATTAGTGTCCTCTTTGATTTCTTTCACCACTGTTTTATAGTTTTCTACATATAGGTCTTTAGTTTCTTTAGATAGATATATTCCTAAGTATTTTATTCTTTTCATTGCAATGGTGAATGGAATTGTTTCCTTAATTTCTTTTTCTATTTTCTCATTATTAGTGTATAGGAATGCAAGGGATTTCTGTGTGTTGATTTTATATCCTGCAACTTTACTATATTCATTGATTAGCTCTAGTAATTTTCTGGTGGAGTCTTTAGGGTTTTCTATGTAGAGGATCATGTCATCTGCAAACAGTGAGAGTTCTACTTCTTTTCCAATTTGGATTCCTTTTGTTTCTTTTTCTGCTCTGATTGCTATGGCCAAAACTTTTAAAACTATGTTGAATAGTAATGGTGAAAGTGTGCACCCTTGTCTTGTTCCTGACTTTAGGGGAAATGCTTTCAATTTTTCACCATTGAGGATAATGTTTGCTGTGGGTTTGTCATATATTGCTTTTATTATGTTGAGGTATATTCCTTCTATTCCTGCTTTCTGGGGAGTTTTTATCATAAATGGATGTTGAATTTTGTCAAAGGCTTTCTCTGCATCTATTGAGATAATCATATGGCTTTTATTTTTCAATTTGTTAATGTGGTATATTACATTGATTGATTTGTAGATATTGAAGAATCCTTGCATCCCTGGGATAAAGCCCACTTGGTCATGGTGTATGATCTTTTTAATGTGTTGTTGGATTCTGATTGCTAGAATTTTGTTAAGGATTTTTGCATCTATGTTCATCAGTGATATTGGCCTGTAGTTTTCTTTTTTTGTGACATCTTTGTCAGGTTTTGGTATTAGGGTGATGGTGGTCTCATAGAATGAGTTTGGAAGTTTACCTTCCTCTGCAATTTTCTGGAAGAGTTTCAGTAGGATAGGTGTTAGCCCTTCTCTAAATTTTTGGTAGAATTCAGCTGTGAAGCCATCTGGACCTGGGCTTTTGTTTGCTGGAAGATTTCTGATTACAGTTTCCATTTCCGTGCTTGTGATAGGTCTGTTAAGATTTTCTATTTCTTCCTGGTTCAGTTTTGGAAAGTCGTACTTTTCTAAGAATTTGTCCATTTCTTCCATGTTGTCCATTTTATTGGCATATAATTGCTGATAGTAGTCTCTTATGATCCTTTGTATTTCTGTGTTGTCTGTTGTGATCTCTCCATTTTCATTTCTAATTTTATTGATTTGATTTTTCTCCCTTTGTTTCTTGATGAGTCTGGCTAATGGTTTGTCAATTTTGTTTATCCTTTCAAAGAACCAGCTTTTGGCTTTGTTTTTTTGCTATGGTCTCTTTTGGTTTTTTTGCATTTATTTCTGCCCTAATTTTTAAGATTTCTTTCCTTCTACTAACCCTGGGGTTCTTCATTTCTTCCTTTCCTAGTTGCTTTAGGTGTAGAGTTAGGTTATTTATTTGACTTTTTTCTTGTTTCTTGAGGTATGCCTGTATTGCTGTGAACTTTCCCCTTAGCACTGCTTTTACAGTGTCCCACAGGTTTTGGGTTGTTTTATTTTCATTTTCATTTGTTTCTATGCATATTTTTTTTTCTTTTTTGATTTCTTCTGTGATTTGTTGGTTATTCAGCAGCGTGTCGTTCAGCTTCCATATGTTGAAATTTTTAATAGTTTTTCTCCTGTAATTGAGATCTAATCTTACTGCATTGTGGTCAGAAGAGATGCTTGGATTATTTCATTTTTTTTTTGAATTTACCAAAGCTAGGTTTATGGCCCAGGATGTGATCTATCCTGGAGAAGTTTCCGCGTGCACTTGAGAAAAAGGTGAAATTCTTTGTTTTGGGGTGAAATGTCCTATAAATATCGATTAGGTCTAACTGATCTATTTCTATTTACAGCATGCAGGACCCTCAGTTGCAGCTTTTGAAACCTAGTTCCCCAACCAGGGATTGGACCTGGTCCCCTACATTGGGAACATACATTCTTAGCCTCTGGACCACCAGGGAAGTCCTAAGCCTTCTCCTTAGCATTCCAGGTCATATAGTTGAACTTATAGTATTATATCCACTAGAGTATGTTTAGTAGTGTCTTCAGAGAAAATAAATTGCAAAGAATAATCTCCCCCTAGACTGACCCAAAATCACTGCTCTACAAAGCTCTTTCTGATCTGTATTGCTCTTCTATTTATTTATCTTGCTATTTTCTGTCACTTCCTATGGCTATTAATGATTAGAATATACTATTCATAACCTTGTTCTGTACATAATCATCTGGTTATATATCTCTGCAAGATTCTCTTACACGGTAAAGTGCAAGTTTGGGGACCACACTGTATCTCCTTTATTTATTTATTTTTTGATAGTTTTAGTGGCAAATCACAGTGAGATGTGACGGTATGAGGACACAGCATCATTGAAGAACCTGCCACCCGGGGTCTCCTGACTCAGAGCCTTGGAGGAGAGAAATGGCAGCCTCCTGGTGGAGGAGGTTGCAGAGATCTTTGCTGACAGAGGAAGTCGCCACACTCACAGACACGGCATTGTGGCGTCCTCCAGATCACAGTCATCTCATTATTGTGGAATGTCCCTCCCTGCCAAGCACCAAACACTATAGCAGCTGAAAATTTCACATCAGGAGGATCAAGGTCCCCCACAGAAGAGGGAGGCAGGGCCAGGGTTTGATGCAGGCTTTTGACACTTCAAATTGGGCAAAGGTTTTGGTTTCAGCAACACGGCTGAAAACCACATTTTCCACGGTCTGCCTGAACTTTGACTCAGAGCCTAAATAGCTGGCAGAGGTGTGGCTGGCTCTGAGGTTTCTCTTGGCAGTAGCTCCACTAACCACTGGGCCAGCAGCCTGTCATCCTTTTAGGTGTAGAGTTTCAGGCCTGGGGTGAGGAATCACCAGAAACCCCTCTCATTTTCTCTGGGTCAGAGTACAGGGGTGGTTCTCAAAGTGGAGTCCCCTGACCAACTGGAGCAGAATCATGTGGGAATCTGTTCAAAATGCAAGTTCTCAGGTCCCATCCCAGACCTGCTGAGCCATAAACTCTGGTGATAGGCCCAGCAAGATGAGCTTTATCAAGTGCTGTGGGGGACTCAGAAGCACCCTAGACTTGAGAACCACTGCGTGCATGCATGCTGAGTCACTTCAGTTGTGTCCAACTCTTTGCGGCCCCATGGACTGTAGCCCGCCAGCCTCCTCTGTCCATGGCATTCTCTAGGCAAGAATACTGGAGTGGGTAGTCGTTCTCTTCTCCAGGAGATCTTCCCAATCCAAGGATCGAACCTGAGTCTCCTGAATTGTAGGCAGATTCTTTACCATCTGAGCCAGCCACCAGGGAAGCCCAGGCAGTTCAAGGCAAACCTCCCTTCACTCTGCTTCACTTTACTGTGCTTTGCAGATACTTTAGTGTTTGCCAGTTGAAAGTACAAACTGAAGCTTGCATTGATGAAGTCTATGAGCACCATTTTCCAACAATATTTGTTGACTTAGTATCTCTGTCACATTGTGATAATTCTCATAGAATTTCAAACTTCTTAAAATCCTTATTACATTAAAATGATCTGTGATCAGTGATCTTTAATGTTCCTGTTGTAATTCTTTTGGGGTGTCATAAATTGAACCCATATGGTGAACAGAATAAATGTGTGTGTTCTAACTGATCCCCTAACCAGCCATTACCTCGCCTTTGGCTCTCTGTGCAAGCCTCACAATTTCCTCAGACACAATAATATTGAAATCAGGCCAGCTAATAACCCTACAGTGGCCTGTAAGCATTCACATGAAACAAAGAGTCACATTCCTCTCACTTTAAATCCAAAGTTAGAAATGATTAAGCTCAGTGAGGAAGGCATATAAAATCCTAGATGGGCCAAAATCAGGCCTCTTTCACCAGACAGTTAGCCAAGTTGTGAAAGCAAAGGAAAAGTTCTTGAATGAAACCAAAAGTGCTACTCCAGTGTACAGTGAGTAATCAGAAAGCAAAATAGCCTTATTGCTGATACGGAGAAAGTTTGAGTGGTCTGGATAGATCAAACCAGCTAACACATTCCCTTACGCCAAAGGTAATCCAGAGCAAGGCCCTGACTCTCTTCATTTCTATGAAGTCTGAGAGAGGTGAGGAAACCACAGAGTGAAAACAAGAAGCTGTGTGTGCACACTGAGCCGCTCAGTCATGTCCAACTCTTTGTGACCATGTGGACTATAGCTCGTCAGGCTCCTCCGTCCATGGGATTCTCCAGAAAGCTTGGTGCGCTGCAGTCCAAGGGGTCTCAAAGAGTCAGACAGGACTGAACGACAGAACTGAACTGATAGCTGTCATAAATTGTGATTCTTCTGATGGATCTGGTAAAGTCATCTGAAAACTTTATGGAAAACATTCGGCATTCTAGATGTAATTAAGGACATTCATGAGTAATGGGAAGAGGTTAAAATATCCATATTAAAGGAGTTTGGAAGAATTGATTCCCACCCTCATGGATGACTTGAGGGGTTCAAAACTTTTGTGGAGGAATTGACTGCAGATGCTATAGAAATAGCAAAAGAACTTAAGAGCAAAGCCTGATGTGACTGAACTTCTGCAATCTCATGGTAAAACTTTTTAATGGATGAACAGTTGATTCTTATTGATGAGTAAAGAAAGTTTTGCTTTTTTTTTTTCTTTTTAAGATGGAATCTTCACCTGATGAAATTGCTATGAAGATTGTTGAAATGACAGCAAAGGATTTAGAATATTACATAAATTGATTGCTAATCAAGGCAGGGCAGCCTCTGCTTTGTGTGTGTATGTGTTGTGTGTAAGTGCCCGTGTATGTATGTGAATTTTATTTTAATGAGGGAGATGTTAGAGAGAAAGTACACAAGAAAAAAATGCACCACAATGGTTATTCTGGTTGTCTTCAGGCCTTTCAACTGCAGGACTCATTTTTCTTGTATTTGCATGTTTGAAAATTTCCCTTTCAGAATTAGGAAAAGCAAATGTGATGTAAACTTTAAAATAAAAATGTATCCAGAGGGATTTGTCTTACAGCAGGCAGGTGATTCTGCCAACACAAAACCCACGTCACTCTTGGTTGAATGTCCTCTTAGCAGGCATGAAGGTTCACATTCAGAGATAATTACATACTTGTAGGCTAAATGCCTTTCTTTCATGCCGAACTCAGATGTTCAGGAACAATAGCAGAGACTGAGGTTGCAAGGCCTGCCCAACTCAGCACATAGGCTCTTCAGGGCTTTCCTAGGATCTGTAACTGGGCAAGGCAGACTTTAAAATACACTCACATTTTCTAAACCCTCCTGAGGCGCCAAGCCCTGAGCTAAGTGTTTTACATATGATTTTTATTTGTCACCGCAAACTAAAGGCTTCCCTAGTGACTAAGATGGTAAAGAATCTGTCTGCAGAGCAGGAGATCAAGATTTGATCCCTGGGTCAGGAAGATCCCCTGGAGAAGGGAATGACTACCCACTCCAGTATTCTTGCCTGGAGAACTCTATGGACAGAGGAGACTTGTGAGCTGCAGTCTATGGGGTCGCAAAGAGTCTGACACGACTGAGCAACTAACACACAGACAAACTAAGGGGACAAATATCATCATTTTCTTCCACTCAAAAGAAAACAGAGGTTCAGAAGGCCAGAGTGATCTGAGAGATGTCACACAGCGGTCTGAATCCAGGTCTGTTCTGACCCAGATGGCCCTCTCTCCCCTGAACTGACTTTATGGGGTAGGACACCTTCTTGCAAACTTCTTGTGACCTTCTTCTTCATTTTCACATCATCTTCAAGGCCTGTCTTTCTGCAGAGCTTTGCGATAGTGGGAACACTTGTTTTTAGATTAAGACAAGACTACTTCTCTGAGTACTGTCCTTGAGCATGAGGGTCGAGAGATTTACTGGATGGCTGATTCTATCTGTGTGGTTAGGAGTTCTGTCAGTGCATGGCTCAGAAGGATGCTGATGTTTTGTAGGTTTTATCTCTATTAAAGTCAACACATTCGGCTCTTGTTTGAATTTTCATCCATGGTCAAGTTTCCAAAAGGAGTTTTCACCTAGTGATAATCGGTAACCCTGCAAACCTGCTCTCCCATGTTTTTGACTAAGACCTTGTCTTCACATTAGGCTTCCCAACCTGGAGCCTAATGTGAAGACATGCCTCCCTCATCTTCCCGCTGGTTTCATGGTGCTCACATCTTCCTCCCTAACACCGGGGCATCTGCTTGAGGCAGAGACTGTCCAACTGAGTCCACTGCTCAGTTCTGACCAGGTCAGGATTCTGTGCCTCAGAGGGGCTATGCGCCTGAGGACATTTCCATGGAGGAGTTGGAGACTGCTGAGAAAGGGCTAGATGAAGAGGAGTCAAGCAGAGAAGTGTTCTATCTAGATTCTCTCTCTGGCCATCAGGAGGAAAAGTGACAGAAGCAACTGCTGTCTAATTTTGTTTGGACCTTGCTGCACCCATGCATTGCAACAGCGCTGAACAGACACAGGAGAATGCACACAGCTGGGTCCAGAGCTGGTCCTCCTCAGTGACAGAGGCAGAAAGGGCTTGATGGAAGCCTTTCCAGTGCTGACCAGGAGGTCCAGGATGGAGCCTGGGCGTCTGCCTTTCCAACAAACTCCCAGGCACTGCAGCCGCACAGTTTCTGTGCATAGTTTGAGCCCTGAGTTCTTAGAGCATCTCAAAGTCGATTATGGAGATGAGGGTGGTGAGTTCATAGTGGTCCTTATCCTACTGGGGCTGCCTTTCATCCCACCCTCCGTGGAGGCCCAGAATCCCTAAAGCTCTGCTCTACTGGCCTTTCACCAGCCTCTTTGTCCTGAACGTAGGTCTCCCTTCTTTCACACATCCCCCTAAAGCCTGCTTGGGGATCACTCAGCTCTCTGTACCCTGGAGCTATGAGTCTGAGGCTCCTCTGGAGCCCCCTTTGATTGCATCCACACCTTACTGCTATAATACGGATGCAGTCTCTGCTTCTTTCCTCATTTCCATCAATCCAATCCAATCTGTGTTCTATTTCCCAAGATACCTCAAACTATCTGGCCCACTGCTGGCTCCTTTCCTTATTTTGAAGCAGTTTCACGTCTTCTGCCAATTTGATGAGTATTTGAGGAAGAAGTAGTTACAATGTTCAGGCCACTTTCATGATCCAGAAACCTGGGCCATTTTCAAAGGCTCTGCATGTGGTTCTTAAATATTATGCTGAATCAACAAAGAACATGTTGCCAAACTGAAAATCTTGTGCAGTTGGCTGCTTCTCCACCATGGCTCAGAACTAGGGTACACAATAAAATGATAAGACATATAGAATATTTTTAAATCTTTTTTTTTATCAAAGCATAACATACATTTAGAAAAGTTGGACAAAACCAGCAGGACTCAACTGTAGAATTTCATAAACTGAACACACTCATGTATTTAACTAGCACCCAAATCAAGAAATCAACCCCGAATATTCATTGGAAGGACTGATGCTGAAGCTGAAGCTCCAATACTTTGGCCACCTCATTGGAAAAGACCCTGATGCTGGGAAAGACTGATGGTAGGAAGGGAAGGTGCAGCAGAGGATGAGATGGTTGGATGGTACCACCGACTCAATGGATATTAGTGTGAGCAAACTCTGGTGAAGGACAGGGAAGCCTGGTGTGCTGCAGTTCGTGGGGTCACAGAGTTGGACACGACTGAGCAACTGAACAGCAACAACAAAAACAAAATCAAGAAATAAAATATTAAATAGAAAATCTAAAGGCCACCCTGTCCTGTGCCTTTTTCCACTTCTTCGCTTCCCGCAAAGGTAACATTTATCTTCATGACACAGATCAGTGTATTTATGTAAATAGAGTCGAACAATATGGGCTCTTCTGTGTTTGGCTTCTTTTGCAAACCATTATCTTTGTAAGACACACCCATTTCACATGCAAATTTGTTCATTCTCATTCCTGTATGGCATTTAAGGTACAAATCAATCATATTTTATCTTTTTTTAATGGCTTTATTGAGATATAATTCACATACCATATGATTCATCCATTTAAAATATATAATTTCATATTTTTAGTATATTCACAGGGTCGTGGAACCATCACTATAATCTAATTTTAGAACATTTTTGTTATTACTAAAAGAAACTCAAACCATTACTACTCACTCTTAATTTTCCCCGTGCACTCCTTTTTCACCCTGCCCCCAGCTATCACTACTCTGCTTTCTGTCTGTAGATTTGCCTATTCAGGATTATACAGAGATGGTATCATACAATAGGTGATGTTTTGTGATGGGCTTTTTTCACTTAATGATGTCAAAGATGACTGTTGAATGTATCAATTCTTCCTTTCTTTTTATCATTGAATAATATTCCATGATATGGATATATCATTTTTATTTATTTATTCATTGGTAAGTGAACATTTGGGTTGTTTCTAATGCTGGATTTATTAGCTTAATAATAGATGGTCAGTGGATCCCTCAGATTTCCTATTTATAATATCATGTCAACTGAGGGAAAAAAAAAATGTGACTTCTTTTCCGATCTGGATGTCTTTTTTTAAAAAAAGACTTTAATTCTCTTGTCTAGAACTTCTGCTACTGCTAAGTCACTTCAGTCATGTCCGACTCTGTGCGACCCCAGAGATGGCAGCCCACCAGGCTCCGCCATCCCTGGGATTCTCCAGGCAAGAACACTGGAGTGTGTTGCCATTTCCTTCTCCAATGCATGAAAGTGAAAAGTGAAAGTGAAGTCGCTCAGTCGTGTCCGACTCTTAGCGACCCCATGGACTGCAGCCCACCAAACTCCTCCATCCATGGGATTTTCCAGGCAAGAGTACTGGAGTGGAGTGCCATTGCCTTCTCTAATACAATGTAAAACAGAAACTGCAAGAATGAACATCCTTGTCTTACTCCTGATCTTTAGTTAAATTTAGGTTATTACACTTTTCAGCTTTAATTGCTATTATCAAAATACTTTTCAAAGAAACTGTATCTATTATACTCCTAATGTAGTCTACTTATCAATCTTTTCATAGGTAGTATTTTAGTGAAGTTAAACAGCTTGAAAATGTTAGATGCTCAGCTGTAAACCAAAATCCAGAAAGTGAATAAAATAATATACTTCTATTTTTTAACATATTCTATATTGAAATCAAAAAATAAAAAGGTTCTTACAGTTTCCACATACAGATTCAGTTCAGTTCAGTCACTCATTCATGTCCGACTTTGTGTGACCGCATGGACTGTAGCACACCAGGTTTCCCTGTCCATAACCAACTCCCAGATCTTACTCAAACTCATATCCATTGAGTCAGTGATGCCATCCAACCATCTCATCTTCTGTCATCCCCTTCTCCTCCTGCTTCAATCTTTCCCAGCATCAGGGTCTTTTCAAATGAGTCAGTTCTTCACATCAGGTGGCCAAAATATTGGAGCTTCAGCATCAGTCCTTCCAATGAATATTCAGGACTGATTTCCTTTAGGATGGACTGGTTGGATCTCCTTGCAGTCCAAGGGACTCTCAAGAGTCTCCAACATCACAGTTCAAAAGCATCAATTCTATGTACAGATACCTATTGACATATATCCAACAGAGAGTGAGTCTAGCCAAATAAATCCCCTTCAAAATTCAGTTGATGAAAAAAAAAAAAAAACAAAAACAAAATTCAGTTGATGATAAAAACTATATATTTATTGAACAATTACCTGCAGAGTTCTCATGGCCTCACCATTTTTGCATCACTCAAGTATTTATTTAAAAAGAGCTGCCACATCTCTCTCCTATGGGTTCAGGTCAATGGTCCTGGGCTCTCACACTTCTTCCAGGTCCTCTTCACTCTCTTCCACATTATTTCCTCCTTCCAGATTCTTAAAATTTGGCTTTTCATGGAGCTATTTTTTTCTTCAGAGATGACAAAATCCACTTCCTCAGTTCTAACTCTTGGAGCTTCTGAGACATATATTAACATTCTGGTTCTTCCCACTCCTTGCTGTTATCAGTAGAGAGTACTGTGGTTGATTCTCCAATACCTATTCTTATACTTTGTTGATGCAAAGTAAGTTGGAGAACTGAGGTCAGATCAAGCTGTGGGAATGATTGTGCTAAGAGTAATTGCATTGCCTTTGGCAATTAATTAATTCATATTGGGTATATGACAAAATTTGGGCTAATGAATTATGAAAAAGAGGTTGCTAGAGGCTTTTTAAGAAAGTCTACAGTCTCTATCTATCTTTTTTTCTATCTCTATCTCTCTCTCTCTACCACTGGATGTGAACAAAGCAAAAGAACCCTGAGTGTTACTAGCAGCCCTGTTAAGAATGCAGTGGGTTGTGGGCTTGGGGTAAAGTCAATAACATGGACAGCAGACCAGGGTGGCAAAAAACTTGAGCCTTATTTGCAGTCGATAAAAACATTAACATCCTACCCTGAAGTTTCTCTTCTCCCTGAAATTAGTTATTTGATATAAAAATTGTCTTACTCTTTCATCCGATATGAACTGTCTTCTTATTGACTACAGCCAAAAGAATCCTCAAAGATTAGTTAACTTAGTTCTGCTCATTTTTTTTCCATAAGCAGAAAAGAAATAATGGTTTCCTCATAGAAATGTTGTGAAAATTTCATAACATTTTACAGGGGAATCACTCACTGAAATAGCTGGCACACAGTTCAGTTCAGTTCAGTCACTCAGTCATGTCCGACTCTTTGCAACCCCATGAATCGCAGCACACTAGGCCTCCCTGTCCATCACCAACTCCCGGAGTTCACTCAGACTCATGTCCATCGAGTCCGTGATGCCATCCAGCCATCTCATCCTCTGTCGTCCCCTTCTCCTCCTGCCCCCAATCCCTCCCATCATCAGAGTCTTTTCCAATGAGTCAACTCTTCGCATGAGGTGGCCAAAGTACTGGAGTTTCCACTTTAGCATCATTCCTTCCAAAGAAATCCCAGGGTTGATCTCCTTCAGAATGGACTGGTTGGATCTCCTTGCAGTCCAAGGGACTCTCAAGAGTCTTCTCCAACACCACAGTTCAAAAGCATCAATTCTTCGGTGCTCAGCCTTCTTCACAGTCCAACTCTCACATCCATACATGACCACAGGAAAAACCATAGCCTTGACTAGACGGACTTTAGTCAGCAAAGTAATGTCTCTGCTTTTGAATATACTATCTAGGTTGGTCATAACTTTTCTTCCAAGGAGTAAACGTCTTTTAATTTCATGGCTACAGTCACCATCTGCAGTGATTCTGGAGCCCCCCAAAATAAAGTCTGACACTTTCCACTGTTTCCCCATCTATTTCCCATGAAGTGATGGGACTGGATGCCATGATGCTACTGCTGCTGCTAAGTCGCTTCAGTCGTGTCTGATTCTGTGTGACCCCCATAGACGGCAGCCCACCAGGCTCCCCCGTCCCTGGGATTCTCCAGGCAAGAACACTGGAGTGGGTTGCCATTTCCTTCTCCAATGTATGAAAGTGAAAAGTGAAAGTGAAGTTGCTCAGTCGTGTCCGACCCTTAGCGACCCCATGGACTGCAGCCCACCAGGCTCCTCTGTCCATGGGATTTTCCAGGCAAGAGTACTGGAATGGGGTGCCATTGCCTTCTCCGGGATGCCATGATAGGTCCATGTTAAATTTTGTTATATGAATGAATGAGAGGATGCACGAAAAATGCTGTTTTGCCAGAAAGAGAGGCAGAAATTCTGTTGGAACGTAATCTCAAAAGGTCAGGCGTCCTTCATGTATTCCAGGCATCTAGAACACTACATAATGCTGATCAAGTGCTGACCATGTATATCAGCTGACCATGTATATTGTGGTTTCTAAGCTTGTAAAATCAAGAATGAAGGGAAGTTTATTGATTCACCAAGTGCCAATGAGCACCTACTGTGTGGATGCAGTGACAGAGGAGAGAGTCCTCACAAACTTGTTCGTAAGCACGTAAAGGTGGAGCAGACAATAAGTCAGCAGGGTAGAGTACAGTGCAGGGTCACACAGGGAGCAGAGAGAGTATGAAGGAGGAAAAGCCACACCATGCCCAAGGGACTGAGGAAGACAGCACAGGCGTGAGACCAGAAGGATGAACTGGACAAGAAGATGGAAGTGGAGGCTTTTGTGCCCTTCAGGCAGAGATGCCACATATCCACAATATCTGCTGGGTGGTTGTTGAATGGATGAGTTCCAAAGAGGATTCAAGCCGGTCTGAGGAGGGGCAGGAGGTGAAGAATGACAACGGAGTCACTAGAGGCACAGTCAGGAATCGCAAGCCAGCGACTTAGCTTTTCTCCTGTCAGAAATGTGGGAGGTTTTGAATACTTCCATAAATTCTCTGATGATCAGATCCACAGAAGCACATCTTTCTGGATTCTGCAGGCTCTCCCTGGGTGTGGGATCTTCGAGGAATGATTAGGGCTCAGTCTGAAGTAGTGCAAAATCAAAGCAAACTTGAACTCTCAACTTTGGTCTCAAAAAGAGGAGGAATTGAATCTTCTGTGGGTGAAGAAAGAACCAGAGGGGTCTGTTTCCTTTCAGATGCACCAGTTGGATTAGAATGGGCTTTCCTGATGGCTCAGATGGTCAAGAATCTTCTTGTAACACTGGAGACCTGGGTTCTATCCCTGGGTTCGGAAGGTCCCCTGGCGAAGGGAATGGCAACTCACTCCAGTATTCTTGCCTAGAGAATTCCACGGACAGAGGAGCCTGGCGAACTATAGTCCATGGGGGTGCAAAGAGGTGGACATGACTGAGTGACTAACACACACAGCTGGCTTAGATAGTCCAATTTGACTTTCTAGATATGAAATGTTAATATTTGCTTTATAATTTTTCATTAGAGCCACATGCCTGCCTAACTAAACTTTGAGTTTCTCTTAAAAAGGGGAAGGTTATTTTTAAATTATCCTAATCCCCCTCTCTATTAGCATAGAGCAGTGACTCCACTGAAAGTTGGTGCTTATTAAATTACTGATGAAGTAACACATGAGAAATTGGAAAGATAGAGTACTAACTTTCTAATGATTATTACCATATTTGGTGTGCCGTTTATATTCATTTACTGTCAAGACTTAGGAAATGCAAAGGTGTGGTGTCAGTCATGTGAAATGCTACTGTTGTTGATAGACATGCATGTTGTTGATAGACATTTATGCTAAAACAGACATTACTGTTTGATTCAGAACAATGTCTGGCTTTATTAAAATTGTTCATTACATTGTGCCTGTGTGCTAAGTAGCTTCAGTTTTGTCCAACTCTTTGCAACTCCACAGACTCTAGTCTACCAGGTTCCTCTGTCCATCGGATTCTCCTGGTAAGAATACTGGAGTGGGTTGCCATTTCCTTCTCCAAGGGATCTTCCCAGCCTAGGGATTGAACCCGGGTCTACTGCAGTGGCAAGTAGATTCTTTACCACTAGCACTACCTGGGAAGCTCATTCATTAATTTAGATGATACCAAATAGATAGTGAGCTCTTAAAGAGTAAAAATCATATTTCCCAGCACCATTCAGAATGCCTGGCACATAATAGTTGCTGATTTTTTGTTTGTTTGTTCTTACTTAACAAGTAGAGTATTGAACAGGTACCGAGCTGTGGCATCACCACAGACCTATGATAGAACCTTAGGGTAAATGCTGAGAGCTCTAAATGCCTAAGTGTTCAAACCTCTGCTTCCCAACTCTGCCCCCAGGATTCCTTGCATCCAGGGAGATAGTAAAAGTTGTCTAACCAAAAATGGCTGTCTTGTTGAATATTGAAGAAACATGAAGTGTGATATTTATGGGCTCCTTTCACGCTGAGTAAATAAATGGTCCACCCACCAGTGGACATTTATATCTCAGTTCTATGACTACAAATTAACTCTTAGCAACATCCTCACTGGAACCTTTTTGTGGAGTAATCTTATGGGATATAAAGATATTTGAGTTTGCCTCTAAGTTTGTCAGTTAAAAGTCATTCCAAGAATAAAAGAGGAGAAAGAATGGGAAGAGGGAGAACATGGCTAAATAGTTATTTGAGTAAAGGAAAGTCTTCCCGGTCTGGAGACGATTCCAAAAAGGAATACTGCTTTAAGGAATGAACAGGACACGCTTAGACTATAATCATCTATAGATTAGGTCTCCAGGTGAAGAGAATGAGGGCAGGGGAGGCTGTGCTGGTAATTCAGGGGAAGGTTTCTAAAGCCCCCTGGGAAGAGAATGGATTCCCAAACCTATAGTATGTTAAAATCCTCTAAGCCCTGTTTTGGCCAAGTCTTTCATTCACTTCCGAGCTCTGAATTTAGTGAATTTAAATGCACAAGGACTTTAGGCAGCTTTGAGCTTAGGGGCCAAGCTTAGGTTTTCATATTGGAAGTGTTTGCAGATACATTGCTGCTGCTGCTAAGTCGCTTCAGACGTGTCCTGCTCTGTGTGACCCCATGGACAGTAGCCCACCAGGCTCCTCTGTCCCTGAGATTCTCCAGGCAAGAATACTGGAGTGAGTTGCCATTTCCTTCTCCACAGATATATTCAAGTATCTTAAAGTATCGATGCATGAACTTCCAAGAGACCTGAATGTCTGTGTCTCATCCAGTTAGGGTCCATCATCCTCAAGAAGCCCATGTAACTCAGTCTCTCATCTCCATGTAGATTGGTTTCCAAACCAGCCAGGGCTGAGTCTCTTTAAAAGTCAGTTGGCAAAAAAAAAAAAAAAAAAGTCAGTTGGCATCAAAAGATAGAACTAAAACCTGCATCTTGGCACCTTTTCCATTTTTTCTCTGAATATTGATATCTCCTTGCTTATCCCCTGGGACCCTAGGAGATGAAGGAATGTCCTCACTGAACTTCCTTCCAGCGTCCTTATTTTCTCGCCTGTCCATACCTGCTGAATTATTGTTTGTTTGTTTGTTCAGCCTCTCTGCACAGCTTGTGGGATCTCAGTTCTCAGTTGGGAATTGATCCTGGGCCCCTTGCTGTGGAATCACAGAGTCCTAACCACTTGGCCACTGCAGAACCCCTCACATTCGCTGTCTTCATTTTCCCCAAACGCTTCCCTAAATTTACTCTTTACCTGTTACAAAGGGAAAAAGGCACAAAAATAATATTTACAAAATAGTGTCTTTTTGTTAAATAGATGGTAATAAGTTCAGCCCAATAAATATTTATGAAATCTTTACTAAGTGTCTGACTCCAGAGAATTAAAAAAAAAAAAATTGACAAGGCACAGCTCCTGCATGAAGCCAAAAGCGGTAAGAACAAACATAGAGAAACAACTAAAATAAGAACAAGAACTACAACATTTCTAATGGGAGAGAAGCCATACATTTAGGCTGTGTTCCTCAAAGCTTGGCCCGCAGATCTTCTGAATCAGAATCATCTGAATGTTTATGCAGCTAGATATTTTGGGGTCCACTCTAGGCTGCGCAAATCAGAATTTCTAGAAGCAGGACTCAGGGATCTGCATTCTTACAAAGAGAAGAACTAGACAGAACTGAACCTGCTGTTCTCAGAATCACCCGCAAGAGTCAGAGATCTGTCTTGAAGACAGGAGAATTAAGGATGTTTCAGATTTCAAAAGGCATTCTTTGCAGAAGAAACAGCAAGGCAAAGGAGACATGAAAGGCCTTGGGGAACACATTAGAGAAGAATCCAATCAGTGAGGGCACAGGATGTGGAAAGAGGAACCACAGGTGATAAGCTGAAGCCTGAACTTTTGTCTCCTGTCGGAGTCAAGACCAGTGCCGTTTGTTCGAAGACTTCTAAAGAGAAATCCCCACTTCCGTTCATTTTTGTTAAGCCTCTTATCTCATGAGGATATTTAATTTCTTCTCACTTACCTTGGTTTCCTGGCATGAATTTAATGAAAACAACTTAAGCTTTTTTTTTTTTAATCATATCAACCTTACTTAAATTCTGGCTCCATCACGTATTAGCTCCGTGACCCTGTGCTAAGCAGCTGTCACCTACGAGCCTCAGTGTGCCCCAACAAAGAGGTGTAATACCTAAGCCCTGTTGGGAACCTTTAGCAGGAGCAGGAGGGCACAGCAGAGGGAACGGGTCGCCAAGCATGCAGTCAGTGACAGGAAGTGTTCTGAGTGTAACTAGGCTCACAGGATGCTGGGAAACTGGTTTGCTTCTTCTTGACTTCTCCTGGGATTTAATAACTCGTGCCTTGATTCTAATCTCTAGCTTCAGCTGTCTACCTGGCATATTTACGATCCCACAGCATTTCACCTTGTGAAGCTCTTCTAAGGCGCGTCAGCCTGGGACCGCATTGGGGCCTTGTGTTAGGATGGCCGGGTGCCAAGGCAAATGTTTAGACTTGGCTGAGGCCTTGGTGTTCAGTTAGCACTCGATGTTTTAAAGAAAATGCAAATCGGGGAGCTTTTTTTGGGAACAGAAGGGATGGTTTCTCAGCCGGCGCCTCGCGGCCACACAGGTGCATAGCCTCCCGGTGACAAGGGGCGAACGTTTGACCCGGGAGCCCTGTGCCACATCCCGGAATGCCTGGGGCAAGTGCATCCCTGACTGTGGGGAGCCCTGTTTGACTTGGCTGCAGCCCCATGAATCCGGCGGCGGGCACAGCCCAAAGGAAAACAGCCTCAACGTTGACTCTCATCACTGTGCTGCTCAGGGCCACCTGTGGGTTTCACAACCTACCTCCCCTTTCTCACAGCGTCCTAGCCAGTTTGTTTGCGTTCCTGGAAAAAAAAAAAAAGAAAGAGAGAGAGAGAGATCCCATTGCTCTCTTTGCTCCGAAGTTCAGTGTCTGCTCAGGGTCGCTGCCTTAAGGCACTCACCTGTGCGCTCCTCTGAGCCCAGGCGTGAGGCCAGCTGCACCATCAGAAACCTCTGCGAATGCTGGGTCTCTCTCCTGCATCCAAGTGTATATAAATATACAAGTTCTGCCGCAATGGGGAAGAAAGGAACATTCATTAAGCACCTGCTTCAAGCCAGGTGCTTTCACACACAGAACCTTGTTTAATCCTCCAAGCAGCTCCGTGAGAAAGGAGTTAATATGTTCAGGCGTTGGATAAAGACAGTCAAGTGACATGTCAGAGGAGCCAAGATGTGGACCTGGCCTTCTGACTCCAAGTTCATGGTCTTTGCATCTACTGTGCCGCCTCTTGCCGGGTCCCAGAAAGAGCAGCCAGCAGGGACAAGACACGGATTCCAGCCCAGGTTCTGACAAGGCTGGCCAGTGACAAGCCCTCCTGCCATCTCAGAAGGTCTCAGCCTCTGTAGGGAATGAGGGGCCAGGACAAGTGTCCTCTAAGGCCCTTCCAGGTTTAATATGTATCTTGGGCCTGCATATAGCACTAGAGACCACAGGTAAGGACTGGGTCCTTTGCTGCCTTGAATCAGTCCCAGCCAGAGGAAGTTCTGTGTGTCCACAGACAAAAGTGGTCTTGGCAGAAATCCATCCCCATATGGTCACAGACTTGGGTAAAGACTAAGACATGGATGGGTTCCTTTCTGTCTCAGATAGTTTTTAATAACTGTGACTTCTGCAAGGGGAAAAGGCAACACATCGATGTTTCCAAGAAAGGAGCAGTGGTGGCTGATACATGCCTGATACCGCAGTGGGCACTTATGTCTATATATTGACCTGCATCACCTTCCTGACACTAGGAGAGAAATACAACTAGCTTCCCCATTTTACAAATGGGAGGAAACGGAAGATCAGACAATGTACACACAGGTACTATGGGAGGGGCTGGGATTTGAACCCCATCACTCTGAACCATTGCATCCCGTGGTCCTTTGGCAAAGGGAAACTGAAGGGACCTGCTTGTTAAGGGCCTTACTCTGTATTTTGAACAAAGGAATAAAACTAATGGTCATTGATTGACCAAGTCACCTGTGTCATTTCCCTTAATTCTCACAGCAGCATTTCAGATGGGTGACACCTCCAGGGAACCAAGGGCAAGAAGCGAGAGGGTGTCCATGAAGACCCAGGCAGAGATTTCTGACTCCCATCACCTTTCTGACCATGTACCTATGTTTCTTTAGCCCAGCAGGCCCTCAAGCTAACCCTCCCTCCTGCCCTGCATTGGCCTCCCTGTTCTTCATAGGAAATGAGGAGGATGTAGAATGGACTGCTCACCAGTATGATTTTGCCTGCATGCTAAGTTCCTTCAGTCATGTCTGACTCTTTGCAACCAACCCCATGGGCTGTAGCCCGCTAGGCTCCTTCTGACCATGGGATTCTCCAGGCAAGAATACTGGAGTGGGTTGCATGCTCTCCTCCGGGGGATCTTCCCGACCCAGGGATCAAATGCACATCTTCATCTCCTGCACTGCAGGCGTCTTCTTACCACTGAGCCTCCAGGGAAACCCACGATCTTTCCTCCCCGTTCTTATTTGAGGAGGGGCCTTTGCTTACATAATAGAAATAAAGAATGTTAAAACTAATCCTGTATAGCCTAGCACTTATCTACAAGTTTTAATCATTGCTTTACAGATCAGTTTTTCCATTAACCTATGAGGTGCTTGAGTGCAGGAACCATAGCTCTTGGACCATGGTGTGCAGGTCACTGCCCCAGGCACGAGGTCACATTTCTTCTGCTTTGTGTGCAGGTGCTTGTGATGCCCCAGGTTAAATATGAGAAAGCAAAACAGAAACTGGGTTCCTGCTGCCAGGAGGGAGCTGCAGGCTTTGATTCTTCTCCCCAAGACCATTCTGAATAGAGCGGACTATTGACCCAAAGGATGTGGGGAGAACTCTAGAGCTGGAGGTCCAGTATCACTGTCTGTTTTAAAATATATTAAGGAACCAGAAAAGTGGATTAGGTGAAGTTTCTGAACATACCGTCAGACAGCCTTGTGGTGTGGATCTCATTTATGGAATCATCTTGCTAATTAAACGAAACTGACTTAACTAAGACAATTGCAGCTTAAATTGTTAAGGTAACCAGAAAGGCAGAGGGAGAGAGAGGCTGTTCAAAATGAGGACACGTCTCTCAGCCTTCCTACCTTCCCTCCCTAGGTGAGCAGAAATGGCTCACGTCTGCTGTTTAAACCTCTTTTTATACACACTTTGTCGTCTCGTTTCATGGAATCGCATGCGTCTCTAACCTCTACTTATGTACTAAAATGCATGACAATCTGTTCAGAGTTAATCCCACTTGAAAATTAGGCAACTGCCAAATTGTTTCAGCCTGGGAGAAAGGGACAAACTCATCTTCTGGGCTGTCGGTGGGCCTTGAGTCAGGACACCAAATTCTATCAGAAACGATTCATCTTCTTAAGTCAGCAAGACATAAACAAACAACAATACAAACTGGAAAATGCCAAGCACTGAAGTTGAAACTGAGACCTCACGTTTCTCACTGATGTAAGAAAGCATAACACGCTTTTGGAAATTGTCAGAACACAGGTGCACAGGAAACCCAGCAGCTCTCACTCACCTTTTGGCTCCTTCCCAGGTCCTGTGTCAGCAGGGACTGTGGCTGCCCCGCCAGTGAGGGGCCTTATGATTTTAATGAAACATGCAGCAGAGATAAGTTTGGGGTGGGTGTCTCCTGAAATGCCAAGTACCCTCAGGAAGGGTCACTTTAATTACACGTACATCGCTTTTCCCATAAATACGGAAACCCAAGATATAAGGAAAGAGGAAGCTTAATGGTGTGTGTTTGTGTGTTAGTGTGTGTTTCCCCAGAGCTGTGTGCAGGAGGCAGGATCAGGTTATTGACTTGGAAGGACTCAGATTCTAACTCCGAGATGCCCTTATGTTGCCCCGTGGAGTCCATGCTGCCTCTTGCAGCCTGAGTTGCTTCCCAGAATCATGCTCCTGGGTCCCTTTTATGACTTGTAAAATCAGAAACTCCAAGGACTGCAACCATGAAATTAAAAGACATTTGCTCCTTGGAAGGAAAGCTACGACAAACCTAGACAGCATATTAAAAAGCAGAGACATTACTTTACCAACAAAAGTTCATAAGCCAAAGTTACGGTTTTTCCAGTAGTCATGGGCAGAAGTGGATGTGAGAGTTCGACCATAAAGAAGGCTGAGTGGTGAAGAATTAATGCTTTCAAATTGTAGTGTTGAAGAAGACTCTTGAGAGTCCCTTGGACATCAAAGAGATCAAATCAGTCAATCCTAAAGGAAATCAGCCCTCAATATTCACTAGAAGGATTGATGCTAAAGTTCCAATACTTTGGCCACCTGATGCAAAGAACTGATTCACTGGAAAAGACTGATGCTGGGAGGGATTGGGGGCATGAGGAGAAGGGGATGACAGAGGATGACGTGGCTGGATGGCATCACCAACTCAATGGACAACAGTTTGAACAGACTCCGGGAGATGATGAAAGACAGGGAAGCCTGGCGTGTGGTCGTTCATGGGATTGCCAAGAGTCGGAGACGACTTAGCAACTGAGCAACAACAAGAAGGACATATTTCAGAATCAATGTTTCTAAAGAGCTGCCCAGGTTATTTTGATTCTTGTCTTTGTTTAGCAACTCTTTATTTACATCGTTTATTTTATAAATGAAAAGAGTAAGATGTTAGAGACTTTTGCAGAAGTCGCCCCGGGCCACCCATCTGGTGAGCGGTGGAGTCCCATCCCTCCCTATGCAGGCCTCCTGATTCCGGCTGCAGCTGCCTCCCTGGTGCCCCGAGGACCTCGGACGACACAGACTCGAGGTCTGCCTGACTCAGGTTTCACTTTGAAAGCCTTTTGTTTATCAAGAAGGAATCTCTTTTCCCCTGGCAGGCTGCCTTCTCTTCCACCACAAATAATGATTCCTTTCAAACAAAGCTAAGCTTTTCTAAAGCTTGGAAAATCCATCCTAATCACAGTTTAGTTTCCTTCTTGTAAGTTCTCTGAAGAGATTAAGCCATCTCCTTGCTGGGCTGTATGGAAGGGAAGTTGTCCCACATCTCGTTGTCATTGTGGAGTATTGATGGGGTAGTTTTATGGGCAATAATCCACTTAATTTCCTTCATTTGTCTGAAACTGTAAAGAATGTTATGATGACCTAGGGCAGGGCCTGGCAAATTTGTTCTTTAAAGGTCAGAGAGTAAGTGTTTTCTTGGCCCAATGGTCTCTGGAGACTACTCGTTGCTGCTGTTGGCGGGCAGCCATGGGCAGCACCTGAGCAAAAGGGTGTGACTTAGTGCCAATAAAACTTTATTTACAAAATCAGGTGACAGGTGGGATCTGACCTGCAGAGGATGGTGTGCTGATTTTTGGTCTAAGAAATCCAAAGGGGGGAAAAAAACAACAGAAAAACAGAATAATTTGTCTTAGTAACTCAGAGTCTAGGTTAGATGGAAGACCTGAATTTGAAGTAAACAATACAGAAGTTCAAAAGAACTGCCTAGTTTTCATGTTAAAAGGGTCATGCAAAGGTCACTGTCAGGCCAAGGTCCAGAGGTGGCAGAGGGAAGGCAGGAAGTGCTGGGGACCAGGCCAGGGGTTTTGGTTTCTGACCTCTCCTGGGGGGTCCTTACACCCACATGGCCAAAGCCCCCGCCCACTCAGGAAATTTCTGGAATCCTCTATACAGTGCTCCTCCAAGCCCTCTGCAGAGAGGGCTCAACAGGGGGCTACCTTCAAAAGGAACACCTAGAGGAATTCTCCCAAAACCACAGAGCATGTATTGAAAAGGTTCATTTGGATTTGGGAAGCAATAATTTGGTAACAGGGCCCTGTTTCAGAGAGTCTTGTTAATTTTCTCGATCATTATTGTTCTGTTTCCTTTTTCTTATTGAAGTAATTTTCTAATAACTTGGAAAAAGACTCATTTCATATTATCTCCATGCTTTTTATGTTTATGATTTTGTTGCTGGTGGTTTTCTGTTGATAAGTCATGTCTGACTCTTTGCCACCCCATGGACTGCTTCCCTGTCCTTCACCCTCTGCCAGAGTTTTCTCAGATTCATGTCCATTGAGTCAGTGATGCCATCCAACCATCTCATCCTCTGTCGCCCCCTTCTCCTGCTGCCTTCAATCTTTCCCAGCATCAGGGTCTTTTCCTCTTCGCAGCGGATGGCCAGAGTATTGGAGCTTTAGCTCCAGCAATAAATTCTATTAGTGTAAGCATTAATGCCTTGCATAAAATCATCTTATAATCCATTTAATCTTTGCACACACTGCCTCTCACAAGCTGCTTTTCCACCAGGAGCTACCTGCTTACCAGCCTCCCCTCGTTGATCCTCCAGACACTCGGACCTGACTCCTTCAGAACCACCCAGCAGCCACCAGGCTCAGAGCCTTTGCACTGCCACCTGCCCTGCTTGGAACCCATTCCCTGCATATATCTGCATAGCCCTCCAGTCAATTTCCTGCAAGTCTCTTCTCAAAGTCCACCTAATCAGAGAGAACATGCCCACCTAACCTGATCAGAATAGCATCCACAAGGCTGTCTCTCACTTTACACTGCTTTATTGTAATCCTCAGCATTGATCAAGCCCTGACATGGTACATGCATTCTTTTTTATTGTTTATCTCAGCTACCTCCCATTACTAGGAAGTATGCTAAGAAGAGCAGGGACTTAGCTTCTGTTTCCTGCTATATCCTTGGCACCTAGAACAGTGGCTGACATGTAGTAGACTGGCAATCCATTTTTGTAGTTGAACCTGTTATGACAGTAGAAGCAAGTGACAGCTTTTCTTTACTTGGGCTCCAAAATCACTGCGGATGGTGACTGCAGCCTTGAAAGTAAAAGATGCTCGTTTCTTGGAAGGAAAACTATGACAGACCTAGACAGTATATTAAAAAGCAAAGATACAACTTTTCTGGCAAAGGTTCATTTAGTCAAAGCTATGGTTTTTCCAATAGTCAGGTACGGATGTGAGAGTTGGACCTTAAAAAAGGCTGAGTGCCAAAGAATTGGTGCTTTAGAATTGTGGTGTGAGAGAAGACTCTCGAGAGTCCCTTGGACAGAAAACAGATCAAACTAGTCAATCCTAAAGAAAATCAACCCTGAATCCTCTGTGGGAGGACTGATGCTGAAGGATAAGAATGGTTAGATAGAATCACCGATGCAATGGACATGAACTTGAGCAAACTACAGGAAATAGCTGAGGAGAGGGAAGCCTGGTGTGCTGCAGTCCAGGGGGTCACAAAGAGTAGGATATGACTCAGTGACTGAAAAATGAACAACTGTTGTGACAATGTGGGGTTGGAGCCACTTAATAATATTCGATGAAGTTAATGGCCTGGGGAAATTCATGAAGAATAGTAGGCCTGAGATTTTACATGAGAAACTGTCCTAATTTTGCTGGTAATTGGCGAGCATCTCAGGCAAGGACTTGGCGTTACTGGTTGTCAGTCCCTTAGTAAAACCTTAACACACAGCCATGCGTTTTCCCAACCTCTTGCAATCCTCTCCTGTGTTTGTGTGCATGGCAGCATAACGTGGGGATTGCTGGTCTGTCCTCCCAGCCCCTGAGTTCTGAGTTTCATACCTTCCTTTTCCTCTTGCTGGCTCCCAAGACCACGGGACACCCTCTCACCTATGCAGAGTCTTCTCCCCTGTGTCCCCAATCCTCGTTTACCTCTCGTAGTGACAACTTAGCTTTTCTCTCCAAATACCTGTGGAGCAACACAGGATAAAAGTGAGTAGTTTGTTGTTGATAACAGTGGTCTGTTATCCTTCAGGTAACTTCCCTGGTGGCTCAGATGGTAAAGCATCTGCCTATAATGCAGGAGACCCGGGTTAAATCCCTGGGTCGGGAAGATCCCCTGAAGAAGGAAATGGCAACCCGCTCCAGTACTCTTGCCTGGAAAATCCCATGGATGGAGGAACCTGGTAGGCTACAGTCCATGGAGTCGCAAAGAGTTTGACACAACTGAGCAACTTCACTTTCACTTTTCAGTCTGTTGTTGAGTGTCCTTGGCGTGGGGGTGGATCTTCAGAGTCCATGCAGGTATAATTTCCCGACTGATGGTTGCTTGCCGAGCCCTCCAGCCTGCAATGAGTGTAGGAGCATTGGAGCACGGAGACCTCCTGGCGGGTGGAGAATGTACGACACGAGTCAGATGGGCTGTGAGTAATGTAACATCAGTGTCAGGAAAGCAACGCTCACTAGAACATTTCTCCTGGCCTTCCCTCCACAACCACCCAAGGCTTCAACTAATGTGATTTTGGAAGATGCTTTTGTTTCACAGTCCAAAATACTTGGGGGAAGAAAAGGCATAAAATTGACGTGGTGGCTTGCTTTTTCTCTCCGGCCCCTCAGGAGATTCCTCTTTAAAAACTTACATATGTTCCCTTTTATTATTTTACTTGCAAAGAAGGGAATTTGAACCTATGGAATTATAATAATTGCACATCAAGCAAACCCAACTCTGAGAACTATTTCTGTACACACATTAAACTAATTTATACACTGAAAGCCCTGACCAATGGGCTGACAGAGGGGCCTAGAGAAATACTGATCATTCCCACTTCAACTATCCTCTCACTAGAATATTCCTGTTTTCTTGTAGGCAAAATAATTCTGAAAAAAAAATCAACACTATTTCCCAGATCATGTTAGTCAATCACACCTAGTTTTGCTATGTCTGTTTCCATCTTTTTAGAAACATTATACAGCTTCAGAAAAACATCTATTTCTGCTTTATTGACTATGCCAAATCTTTTAACTGTATGGATCACAATAAACTGTGGAAGATTCTTAAGGAGATGGGAATACCAGACCACCTGACCTGCCTCTTGAGAAACCTGTATGCAGGTCAGGAAGCAACAGTTAGAACTGGACATGAAACAACAGACTGGTTCCAAATAGGAAAAGGAGTACATCAAGGCTGCATATTGTCACCCTGCTTATTTAACTTCTATGCAGAGTACATCATGAGAAATGCTGGACTGGAAGAAGCACAAGCTGGAATCAAGATTGGCGGGAGAAATATCAATAACCTCAGATATGCAGATGACACCACATTTATGGCAGAAAGTGAAGAGGAGCTCAAAAGCCTCTTGATGAAAGCGAAAGTAGAGAGTGAAAAAGTTGGCTTAAAGCTCAACATTCAGAAAACGAAGATCATGGCATCCAGTCCCATCACTTCATGGCAAATAGAAGGGGAAACAATGGAAACAATAGCTGACTTTATATATTGGGGCTCCAAAATCACTGCAGATGGTGATTGCAGCCATGAAATTAAAAGATGCTTACTCCTTGGAAGGAAAGTTATGATCAACCTAGATAGCATATTAAAAAGCAGAGACATTACTTTGTCAGCAACTGTCCGTCTAGTCAAGGCTATGGGTTTTCCAGTGGTCACATATGGATGTGAGAGTTGGACTATAAAACAAAGCTGAATGCAGAAGAATTTATGCTTTTGAACTGTGGTGTTAGAGAAGACTCTTGAGAGTCCCTTGGACTGTAAGGAGATCCAACCAGTCCATCCTAAAGGAGATCAGTCCTGGGTGTTCATTGGAAGGACTGATGTTGAAGCTGAAACTCCAATACTTTGGCTACCTGATGGGAAGAGCTGACTCATTTGAAAAGACCCAGATGCTGGGAAAGATTGAGGGCAGGAGGAGAAGGGGATGATAGATGGTTGGATGACATCATCAACTCAATGGACATGGGTTTGGGTGGGCTCTGGGAGTTGGTGATGGACAGGGAGGCCTGGCATGCTGTGGTTTATAGGGTCGCAAAGAGTTGGTCACAACTGAGCGACTGAAGTGAACTGAACTGATACAGCTATGAAGTTTGTCAACATCAAAAAATTGTCCAGTGAGTAAAAAATTGTCTATATCAAGGTTGGATGGCATCATTTATTCAATGGACATGCATTTGAGCAAACTCCAGGAGATAGTGAAGGACCAGAAAGCCTGGCGTGCTGCAGTCCATGGGATCACAAAGAGTTGGACCCAATGAGTGACTAAGCACCAGTGCATGCACCCTTTACATTTTTAGCCCAATGGTCTTAACTTTGTTCTCCTGATCTAGAGGAGAGTCCCAGGAGCCTGAGCTGGGCATAAGTGTTGGGGAGTCGGGGAGAGGGGCATGGGAGGCAGGCATGGTTGATCTGCATGGCTGAGGAACAAACCCAACAGCCAAGTGGATGGAGCCTGGTCCCTGCTGTTAAGGAACCAACTCCATGAGAGGCTCTGCCTGGGATCCTTTCAATGAAACTGGACCTGCAGTTACCTAGCACTGGGCTGCAGGGGTAAGAGCAGGGCTCAGATCCCCCCATGAGCCCACATGCAGCACGCACTCTCTCACACACACACACACACACACACACGAACTCCTCTTCTCCTCTGTCTGTTCTATCCACTGCCATCCACCTCCTCCCCAGAGGACTCCTCTGGCCTTCTGGATGTTGCTGCAAAGGAAGGGTGCTGAGCAGGGACAGTGGAGATATGTCAACCTAGAGCTCAGTGGACAGTGGACGTGCCTTGGTGGTTTTGGCAGAGGGAGGGATTCCGTGGTCAAGAGATTCAGAGAGGGGGCGGGAGGCAGGGTCCAGTGTGGAGGTGAGCTCAGGGGCCTGCGAGGAAGGGAGAACAGCAGCGGGAACGAGGGTCATCAGGTCCATCCTCTCAGCCTAATGGCCAAAGAAGGGACCTCCCTTCCGGTAGGCAGAGGTTGTTGGTCCTCCCTTACCTGCTGGATTGCAGCAGGAAGGCCTGGTCTCAAAGACTCTCTACCACGTGCTCAGTTCCCTGGCTCCTCTGCAAAATGGTGAAGGAGCTGGAAGGGTTGAGAAGAAATGCCCCCATGCATCCTCCTGCCGCTGGATCCGTGGGACCTGCCGGGAGTCAAGGTCACGGCCCTCCGGGCAGTCAGAGTTTACGCTGGAAACAAGGCCACCAGATCTAAGCCCAGGGATCCTCTGGTGTGCAGAGCACTTCCTAAAAAGCAGACTCTGAAGACAGCAGGGCTGCTGCTCAGAGAAGTCAAGCCGCCAGCCCAAGGAACCACAGCAGGTCAGTAGAGACCTGGATCCCACAGGTGTTAGAAGTGATGGGCAGTGACTGGGGAGGCTCCCAGGGGACTCAAGGTAAAGAACCCGCCTGCAATGCAGGATATGTGGGCTCAATCCCTGGGTCCAAGAGATTCCCCTGGAAGAGGAAATGGCAGCTCATGCCAGTATTCTTGCCTGGAGCATTCCTTTGACAGAGGAGCCTGGTGGGCTGCAGTCCATGGGGTCGCAAAGAGTCGGACACAACTGAGTGACTGAACAATGAGCAACTATCAGATGTGGGAAAATTATTTTTAATTTTGAAAACAATGGAACAAAATAGAAAGCCCAGAGATAAATCCACACACATATGGACACCTTATCTTTGACAAAGGAGGCAATAATATACAATGGAGTAAAGGCAATCTCTTTAACAAGTGGTGCTGGGAAAACTGGGCAACCACTTGTAAAAGAATGAAACTAGATCACTTTCTAACACCGCACACAAAGATAAACTCAAAATGGATTAAAGATCTAAATGTAAGACCAGAAACTAT